>NC_092422.1:143309138-143612168 GCF_036169615.1 Heliangelus exortis | reverse complement strand
CTGCTCCAGTACACAATATGTTGGTACCATACTGCAAAACCTAATTTCTGCCCACAGTGAAGCAACTTCTCACCAAGTTGTAGCATTTAAGGAGCTGATGTGACACAACAGAACAGCATCTGTGCTATCTTTTACAGATCAGCATTTTTTCTCGTAAACTAAGTTCTTATCGTGCTGGGAGAAGAAAACGGTAAGTACTGAATAGTATCCCTATTATTACTCCTTCTGATGATGTACATTGTTACTCAAAGCACGTGTATACTTTCCTTCCTCTTTCATTCTAAGAATGCATCAATGGCTTTTTAAAATCGGATTGTATGCACATTTGCTCCCCTTCTCTTTGCACTCCCCTCGAAAATTCAGGCACCCTCTCCGCCCACTCACTCACACAGTTTATCATGCGGTCCTCTCAGCATGCTAATGTATTGCAACAACCCATTTTACACTGCTAATGAAGTGAAAGAAAGATGATGAATAAAAACAACAACAACAGCAACAAAATAGAGCATTGATGGTTGTTCTATGCCCACGGCAGGGGAAAAAAAAAACAACAAACAAAACCAAAAAAACATTTATCACTTCACTCTCGGCAGTTACCAGGGTATGATGCAAGGGAACAGCACCGGGACACAGCTCCGCTGCATTTCAGCAAAAAGAGGTGATCTTCATTTCTGACTGTGGAAAGTTGGGTGTCCCACCGCCGAGCGGACACATTCCAAGTCTGGCCGCCCCTTCGCCTCCCTGACGGACACCTCGCCGCCAGCACCTGAAAGGAGAGGAGAGGAGGGCCGGGCCGGGCCGCCGGTTCCGCCCCTGGCTCTCACCTCACTTACCAGAGAACTCTGCGGGGCTCGCCGGGCGGCGCCTGGGACTGTCTTTATCGGAGGGCGATGTCCGGCGGCCGGGACACCCGTTCGGCAGGCGGAAGCCGGCGACCGCCTTCCCCGGCTCGGAGCGGGCTCTCGTCTCACAGCCCCTCCCCGCAGGACGGGTTCGGTGTCACCGTCGCGGCGGGGCGCCGGCGGAGGCCCGACCCTTCTCCTCCCTCCCCCCTCCTCCTCCCTCCCCCCTCCTCCTCCCGAGCCCAGGTGTAGCGGCCCGGGGAGCCGCTCGGGCGGGCGGGCGGGCCGCGGTGGCGGCCGCTGCTGGTTGGGCGCTCGGTGCCTGTCGCTGGGCGGCCTGTCAGCGGGCTGGCTCCGCCTCGGCCCCGAGCCTCCGCCCGCCCATGCACAGACATGACACAGACACACAGTCACTGCAGCTGCTGCTGAGCCCGGGGCAGAGCGGCAGCGGGTACCCCGCTCCCGGCACCCGCGGAACGGCAAGAGGCGGCCGCCCCCGCCTCCGCCTCGGCCCGCCGGGCACAGCGCCGGCGGCGGTCGGGTTCGGCACCGAGACCCGCAGGGGGCAGCCTGGCACCGGAGGGATCCGGCGGGGGAAGGCTGGCAGCGGGGAAGGGGCGGGAGGCAAGGAAGGAAGGAAGGGAGGAAGGGGAAGGGGGCAGCCTGGCACTGAGACTCGGAGGCGGCCGCCGGGCACCGGCACGGAGCGAGTCCGGGAGCAGCGCGGCACCCAGCGACCGCTGAGACCGGGCCGGCAGCGGTAGCAGCGGCCGCGGCAGTGCCGGGGGGAGCCTCTCCGCGCTTGACTCCGCGGTGCCGGTGACCTTCCCGCTGCTGCTCGCCGCCCGCCAGGCCGGGGCAAGGCCTCCCTGCGGAGAGTGTGCACCAGGCCCCGGGGAGAGGACAGGAGGCCGGGCCGGAATTCCTCATCGCCCCCGGGTCCTTCTGGCCGCCGGCGGGGCCTGTGCGCCGCGCGGCTCGCCGCCGGGGAGAGGGGCGGGGGAAGGCGAGCGGGACGGACGGACGGGGCCGGGCTGCACTTCAGGACAGCGCGAAGCAGAGAGCGGGCAGGCCCTGGAGAAAGAACTGGGCGGAGGAGGAGGCAGCCACCTCGGCGACGCATCCCGGGAAGCGTGGGGGATCTCCCCGCCGCCCTCCTCCTCCCACCCTCATCAGCTTCTCGTCCCGTGGAGAGTGGAGCCGCCGGTGCCGCCCCGGCTGGGACCCGCCGGCTGACACCTCCGGATCGCCGGACTGCGCGAAAGGAGCTGAAGCTGCCCGCCTGGAGCGAAGGAGGGGGAAGGACCGCTTAGAGGTGGGCGCTGAGCGCCCGTCCCGGCGTCCCGGGAGCCACCCGGGGAAGGTAAGTGCCTCGCCGAGTCGCTGCTGCTTTTAGAGGCGGAGGGCGGGGGGAAGGCAAGAAACAATCGATGAGTTTCTCCCTTCCAGCAGCCCGGGGGACGGGGCATCCGACTTCGGTAGGGCTGGGATGGTGGTGATTTTATCTCCTGGATTTTAAGCCCCGTCAGGTGTGAAGTTGCAGAGATGCGCGGGTGGAGGGAGGCACGCCGGTCGCTCTATTGGCACGAAGGGGCACATCCTCCCCAGCCGAGAGATATTACCCCGCCTGGCTCGCACTCCGGTCTCCTCCCGACTCCCTTTTATTTACACCGCGCCCCCACGCCCCTCTCCCCATCCCGGGGTGTGTTCCCGCTCCGCGGGGGGCTTCAGCCGTGTTGGCGATGGGGAAACGGAGCAGCCGTCCCGCCAAATACCGCTGGCTGCACGGAGAGTCCGGGAGAGCCAGGGGCTGTTGCCCGGCAGCTCTAAGGGTGTCACGGCGTGGAGCGTGAACGCCTTGCCCCTCGGCGTGCTTGCTCCGGGAGGCAGCCCGGGTGGACGGGAGGGACTTTGCCTGCCTGCTCTCCTCGGAGCTGGAGTTTTGCTGGGACGTTGGGATGGGGAGGGTGGTTTCCCCATCCCCCTTCAGCCCCCTCATCAAGACTTCAGCCCTGGAAGCTCTCCTTAGGGAAGGCTTCTGCTTTCACCTCCTATCTGAGAATTGTGTCATTTAGATCATTAATCCCTACTCACCAGGGGCGAAAAAATAGCAACTTGCGGCCTCTGTGGAGGTGACGTGAAGTTTGACAATGCCTTATGTAACACTTTTTGGAGAAATTCCTATCTCTTCCACTGTGCCCAGTTTTGCTTTAGAAAGTGAGTGATTTTTATTCTCGGTAGAACATCAGACAAGCGATCTTTATTTGTGTTTTCACCTGAGTACAATGTTTACTGCTTTGTTCAGCTTGGAACAGCGGTACAGCCAGACAGCAAATAAAGACTACTTTTTAGGTTTTTTCCAGCATGCATTTTTTTTTTTTTTTTTAACAGAAAATTAGCCTGTGGAAGATTCTGAGCAGTTGTAAGATCTTACCTCTTCATGTATGTATTGTACTTGGTTTTCTTAGCACTCTGAAGTTACAGCAGGAGACATTCTCACAGCACTGTCGGTTATGTATTCTGGAAGGTATAGATGTGAGGATGGAAATAACATTGTATCTAATTATTTTTAAACACTGTTACCTTTTAAAATACAGTTTCAGTACTAGAACTAACAGGAAGCACCGGCTAAACAAAGTACTTTATCAAAACCAGAGCTGGCAATTGCCAACAGGTCAGCACATTTTTTGTAAAGAAATCTTCTGGATACAGGTTAATTTTCTTTGTACAACATTAAGTTTTTTAACTTCTTCAGAAATAAAACCAGCAGGAAATTATATGCCTGGATTAAAAGGCTGCCTAGTTTCCCTACAGTTTCAGTAAGTAGTTATGTTTTCTACAGAAAAGCTAGCTTCACACAAAAAGTCAGGGTAGTGATTTACCATATGTCCTTTTAAATTCTGCTTCAAAGGTACACTAGGGGGACTAGTTTGGGTTGGTTTCTTTTTTTTTTTTTTTCCCATTCAATAGTGAAAATGCACAGACTATTGTAGTAAGACCTATTAAATGAAGGCTTTTTTATCACCTTATAGAGCTCTGCCATTATACTGTAAGCTTAGCTGAAAAATCACACAGATAAACTCAGGTGATGAGGTCAGGGCAGAGGGTATCTTCTAACACCCATTCTGCTGCCTGCTGCAAAGGGAGATAGGTTATCAGAAGGTTACTTTACTTAAAAGAATGGAACCAATTAACAAACAAAACAAAACAAATGTGCTCACTGTGCTGCATTTTTTTAAAATGGAGAAATGGTCAAGGTGGACAGGTATCCCTAGGCTTTTTGAAACCTGCTAATTGCTGGTAAGTATTTCCAGTTTGAAATGTGAAATTCTTATTGCTTAGGTGTCCTGTGACGGCCCTTGATCAGCAAGGCTGCAAGTCATGTAGAAGCCGCAGTATCTGCAGAGTCTCTGATGGATAATTGGATTGGTAGGTTGTTTGTGATTTTTTTTTTGTTTTGTTTTTGTTTATTTTTTGGGGGTCTTTTAATTGTCTTCTGTCGTAGCAGGTTCCTTTTCTCCAACCTGTTGATGTTTAATTGTCAATATTTTTTATTTATATAGTGTATTGCATCTTTCCTGTTCAAAGTACATACCCCCTTCTCAGTTGCTGGTAAGAAAGAAATTAAGTATTTTGATGTAGCAAGATTATTATATATATATATGCATATATATATGAAATATGGTTCACAACTTTTTTGTCTTCTCCATTTAGATGACGTAAAAAAGGTTGTAAGTTTTCTCAGGCCTGGAAAAATATGCACTGGTTTTCTTTGAAGGAGCACTGAAAATAATATTGCTAGTATGTTGAATTCTCTATGCCAGCTATTCAGCCTACACAAATTCCAAAGTACGCTCCTCAGAAAGCCAAAGTGCAGAGCAGTGGTGAATGACTGTATGTGTGTTGTCAAAATTAAAATCTGTCGGAGGCTTGATCTGAAATTTCAGTGTGTAGGACTTAAAATTGAGAAAAGTATTATTCCTTCTGAATGATATATTTTAGAAAATTGGTAAAACTAAGCATCTCCCATATGCACTTAAATCACTAAACTGAAGTGATCTTTTGTAGAATGATTTTGAAGTAACAGTCCTCCAAACTATTACCAGTGTGACTATTTCTTCCTCAAATGTATATTATTAGGGTTTTTTTCTAGGTCAGTTGTCAATAGATCCTTACTGGAATACTCTGATCTTCTGTCATCTGTCTGTTTTCTTTTTTGTATATGTACCTTTATAAGAGTAATCATAAAAAAACAAACACACACATACATAAAACCACTGAAACCCAAGACATTTTGCCTTATGTTTATATACCTTTTATAAAGGCTAATAATGGGTAAGATTCATAACTTCACTACAGTCTTTGTACTATATGCTAAACTTAGTCTACATGGAAACTCCTGTGATGATGGGAATGTTTGTGTAGATCCAGAACAGAACAACATTCTTTTTTTTCTATTCTTCACCCCCTTTTTTTTTTTTTTTCTTTTTTCCTGGCTTCTTTTTTCTTTTTCCTTTTTTTTTTTCTTTACCTTTTCCCTTCTTTTTTCCTGGCTTCTGTGGAAGGCTGTGTTAATGGACTCCTGACAGCCTCAGTAGAAGACCTTCCATCATCTGCATTGGAATAAATTTTAAAAAATATCAACGTTCAGATTTCTGATGTATCTTTTTTCCTATAGCCTAGGGATGCTGAATAACATGAAGATAAACACATAAGAAAAGGGCATAATGGCCAATGCAAGTGTACAGTTAATTAGTCTTCAAGGGCTTGTCTCCATTCTTTCCAGAGTTGGCTGTATTAATTGTTTGTGTAATTCTGTGGCTAAAGAACTTCATGAAAAGTAGCTTTGTGTAGAGTAATATACACACATGAGCACAGACACTATTTTTGCTCTGTTACTTGTCTGGGTTTGGTTCATCTTTCTTCTTGTTGTGAATGTTAGCTTTAAAAAGCAGTCATTGTTCATTATCCCACACGGCATAATTTAAGAGCTGGCAAGTCAGAACTACCATCAGGAAAGGCAATTTTACTTTTCCTTTTTTGATTTTTCATTGGATAACTAATTTTCTCTTTCTTGTGGTACACCCACCTGAAGATAAGGTTTAAGAAATTAGCTTTGTACCTTGTAGAGTTTCATGACTCTCTTTGGTGTCACTTGGCTCAGTGTTTGAAGGTCTCTCATGTGTCTTGTGAAAGCTTGGTTAATGCATGGATGTAGAAGGAAGTAGCAGATGAATTCTATATTATATGTAAGTTGGTGGCTCAAAAATCAAGGAGAAAATGGCTAGAAAGGATTATCCTGGCCTTGGCACTGGCTTTGAAGCAAAATTTTCAAGGCTGGAACCCTTACTGAAGTGCCATCTGTGTCAGAATAAGAAGCAAAATGTGTAAAATAGTTCTACTACCTGTTATAATTTGCAGATCAGACCAGTTTGGTCTCACAGTGCTTACGGTAGTATCCACATCACTGTTCTTTCTGGGATATAGCTACTATTTCCACAACAGTGGAATTAAGTGGGTGGAAAATACTCTTAAAATTGTCAAGAAGAACCCCATCAATATCTATCTAATGCTATATAAAAAAGCCAGATGTAATCACATAAGCCTGATGATGGAGGAAGCTGGAAATGTCAGATGGTGAGTGCAGTCTTTCTTTCAAATCTACACATAAGATAGGCGTGTTTGAAAAAATTAAATAGAAGACTTTTTAAGGAGAAAGTTCCCTGTCCTTGAAAGTCTGATCTCTTGACCAGTGTTACAAGGAGACAGATGCCACCACCATGCAGCTCTTCTCCCATTTTTGAGTGTTGGTGAGTCAGTTCTGTTACTCCATGTCTACACAAATTTTGCACATGTTGACCCAGACTCTGTGCATGCTGCCCTGAGGGGACAGCTACTCAAGGTTCAAGTCAATTAATGTTGGCTGGCTTTACTGTTTTCCCAGATATCTCTGAAAATTATAGAAATCATAATGATTTTTGAGCTTCTGGATTTTTTTTCTTTTTTTTTTTTTTTTTTTTTTTTTTGAAAAACTGCAAGTAGCAGTGCTAACACCAGACCCATAGCTTTCTTAAATCATAAGGAGAACATCTATATCAATGTAAACCTACTTTCACATTCTGGCAGTGATACACTCTTACAAGAAGATTTGTGTTCAGCAAGACATGTATCTTTTTAATCAGCCCCTTGCTTTCTTCTCCAGAATTTTTCTGCTGCTTAAAACTTGCAGGGAAGCTGAGTTGTTGCTTTCAGTTGCAGCTTTCAGTAGTTCCTCTGCAGTTTATCCCTAAATGTAATGTTCACGTGCAAAATGTGATTGTTTCAATTGTATCATTGGCTTTTGCATTTTATCTCTTGGTGGGCATTTGGCAGCTAAGACTTAGGAGTAAGAAGAAAACTAGAAAGCTAGATTTTGTGAGCAGTCTTCATTTAAATACAGGTAAGAAGAATCAAGGATTTTGTTTTGGAGGGTGAGGAGGAAAAAGAGAGAAAGGGCAGAGAAATGGAAGAAAGGAATTGTGGAATTTAATTTAAAATTAAAAAATAAATAATAAACAACAAACCCCCCTGCTCTCTTAAAATTTCTAGATATACTTTTGTACCTGTTTAGGGACTTCAGAATGACTTTAACTGTGCTTCTCATCCTAGAATAAAAAGTAGTAGTGAATGGTGAAAGGGATGGGAAGCAAGAAGAATTATGAACTGCTTAAGTGAGATGAAGTTTCCAGGTGATATTCAAGCATCTCAACCCAGCTCCCCCTGACCAGGTTTCACTTTCCTCCTCTCTCTGACCTGGTGTGCTCCTGAACTGCTGTCACCTCAGTACAAAATTCCCTTGGTGATTGCTTTCCCTTCTGTCCTCAGTTAATGCTGCTGCTAATCAATACTGCAAATGGAATTTTATGCTCAGAAATTAGTGGACTTCAGTACATGAATCTGTTTAATTCAATACTTTTCAGGCTGAAGGTACTAGAAAGTGTATGCCTCTGGATAGAAATAAGAGGTAAAAATCAACCATTATTAAATCCCCATATATATATATTTGCATCTTGTTCTTAAGAATATTAACTTTAATTTGTTTTCTAACAGAAGGGAACACAAGCCTTCCTTTTTTTTTTTTTTTTTTTTTTTAAATAGAAAATGGGCTGACATTAACTCTTAGGATATGCAAGTAGTAGTTAAATTCTGTATTTCTGTTGTCTTCTCTCCAATCCTAAGATAGAGTGTGACTCAGATTTAAACACAGAGAGGTTATCAGTCATGTAAGACAAGTCTTCTAAGATAAAATATTGGCTGGCATGCTTGAGAATTCTTAAATCAGATAAAAATGGTTCCTGCAGTTTTAAAAAGGTATGATTGTCTGTATTTTTTGATTCTTCAATGTTGAGAGTACTGTGCAACTAGATGCCATTTTATCAAGGTAGAGAATGGGAACATTGAAGAATGAGGTCCCTGTAAAGGCAGACATTTTCTGTTGTTATTAGTGGAATACTTTATTACTTATGTCCTTGATCTTAGTCTTCCAGAGCTCTTTAATATTGACTACATTTATGAGAAATCTGTTCCTCTTCAGTGACTCTTCCAAGTAGTTGAAATTGGTAGGTGATGATGTTGTAAACAATTTTTAGTACTAGGAAAGTTGCATGTCAACATTAACTTCCACCAAGCAAAGAATGATCAGTTTAAAGAAATAGAAGCTTTTAGTCTGACATGTCTTCCTTCATTGAGATTAATGTTGACAAAATGCAGGATGCTACAAATGGAGAAAGATGGGGGAAAGTTCAGTACTGAGTCCATTGAAAGTCCATAGACTCACGAGTGGATTAAACAAACCATTTGGTGGTGGGCAGGAAAAGGAGGCTTTTGTACTTGATATTGATTTTATACCAAGTTTTTCAGATTCCTATCCAGAATGCAACCAAACCAATAATTCTGTCTATACTATTACCTCTCAGAGCTACAATAAAATGTACAAGCTGGGAACATCTGAGATGCAGCAGCCTTCAATTCATTGTCCTTGCAGTTTAGATGACTTTAAGAAGAAACATGAAAAAATTTCACATCCTTCCATGGTTGCACTCAGGCCTCTTGTGTGAAGAGGAGACTATACCAACAGTGGCTTAAGTTACTACATTTCCTTCTGAACATTGCAGTGTGCCTCCCCCTTCTCTTGTTCTCAGTGTAGTGCTAGTGCAGCTTCTACCAAACTTCTGGGGTTATCCACCCCCACATTGTTTAGATTAGCAGTGTATATCCTACATCATTGGAACTTTTCTATATGAAGGCACTCCCTTGGGAAAGACTCCTCTGTGACCAAAATAAGATCACTTTCCAGCTGGCTTGGGCAGTGGAGAATCATGCACAGTCCTGCCTTGCAGTGTGGTTATCACTCTTGGAATTTATGGCTCTACTACTGGTACTGTTGGCCCTTGCTTTTGCATGCCACACTGGGGCAGCTGGGTGTGAAATCTCAACTTCCCCATCCTGCCAGTGGTCGCTGCTCTCAAGCCAGTGCTTATACCTTGTACCTGGGGCATATCAAACTGCATCAGATACTGGAAACATCTGAAATACTCTCCAGTAAACTTAGATCTTGATTTTTGTTGCAATCTCAAGGTGGATAACTGCACAGTTGATGAATGAGCTGAAAATGTTCCTAACATTTTTTGTTTCTTCATCAAGATGAGCAAAAATAGTAATATTTTGCCACTAGCATGTAAGGAACTGAAATTTAGTGCAGTATTTTTCACAGTTAGAGTAACTTGGCCATTTCTCTAGTCTTGAGTGTGTTGTGCAAAGAAATCCATAGGTTCTTTAATGCTTTACAGCTTAGAGTGAGGAAGATAACACTGAAGAAAGATAAACTGATGCACTGCAAGTGAAGTGATTTGAGCAAAGTTGCCCAAGTGGTTAGTCCAAAAGCAAACTGCAGAACTCTAGTTTGCTGAAAGAGTCACTGTCCTGTGCCTTCTGCTTTAAGCATGTGAGAGCACCACTGTCTTTAGCAAGAGCTATTGCTTATATATTTGTGCCTTAGATGATAAAACCAAGTCCCTGATGATACTTGACATATAGCAATTATTTTCAAGTAAATATACAATCTATGTATACCCCTTAAAACAAACAAAAGTTAATTAACAGATAGATAAATGACAAACTAACAAATTGTAGTAGAATTTACAGATACTCTTTGTTGATTTAGAGGCAGTGCTGTGACCAAAGGAAGAAAGCAGTGTGTTTTACTTCTTAAGTATAGAATTTAGCACCACATTTAAAAGAGAAGGAATTAGGAGAATGCTTAAAGTAGTAAATAAATATATCTTTGACTGTAAAGTTTATAGGTTAGTGTTCTTTAAATATATGGAGTTTTATCTATGGCTAGGTGGTGCTGACAACCTGAAGAGGGAAACTGGTGCAGGCCACTGTTATTTAGCAAAAATCACCATAAATGAACATTAAGGATCCTAGAGTCTCCACTGAATTATTGACACATGTTAACTAGGTTAAAAATATGGCACTGTTATTGATGCCATCGTTCTATGTCAGTTTTGACCAGGGATAAGCATGGGCAGGCACAGCATCATCATAATAGGCCACTGCTATGTTTGTATGGCATGTATCCCACTGTGCTGCTAGACAAATTTTTTAAGGGTGAAGGAGTCAAGAAAAATGAAAAGAAACAGTACAGAAGTGAATCCATATTCAACAGGTGTCTGAAAGTGGTATGTGTGAAACAAAACAGATTTTTCTCATGCCCTTCTTTTTGTCATAAAGCTTTTTAAATTCTTCATAGCTGAGGTTCTTCCCTTTCTGTTCTGAAGTGAAAGGAAAAGGGATAATATATCATATTATACATCAGTAGTGAAGATTTCAGGACCTGCAGGCAGTATGAGGAATTCTCCAAAGTAATTAATTTTACAGAATATTTTATTTTCTGTGTTGGGTTTTGTTCCTCAGTTCCATTTGTCCTGTGATTGGCTGCTGGTATATTGAGAAGGTCCTGAGTTTGATTTTTTTTCTTTCTTCTTTCTTTTCCTTTTTTTCCTAGGCTTTTGTACTTTAAGCTGCTGTCTATAAAGGTATTATGATTTGGGAAAATATCTTGAGTTTTCTGGTTGAAATAGTGGAATTGCAAATACAGTATAGGAAGCAGTATTTATTCATGCTACTAAAATGCCTTGAGGCCTTGGTTGAGAGAGGGCTCCCCTTGTGCTGGGTGAAGCACAAATAAATAGACAGACTCTGCATGTACCTTAAGAGTGCTTTATGGAATAGGAAGGCTGGTATAAAGCAACCACATAAGACACATTGACACAGCACTGCTTTCAGAGAATCACAGAATGGTTTGTGTTGGAAGGAACCTCTGGAGGTCATCTGGTCCACCCCACCTTCAGGGCCACCTAGAGAAGGTTCCTCAAGAGTAGGTCCAGATGGCTTTTTAATATTTCCAAAGAGGGAGACTCCGCAAGCTCTCTGGGATATCCATGCCATTCCTCAGCCACCCTCACAGTAAAAAAGTGTTTCCTGATGTATAGAGGATGATAAGAGATGTTTCAGTTTGTGCCCATTGCCTCTGTCCTGTCACTGAACACCACCAAGAAGATCTGGATCTATGTTCTTTTATGCCCTTCTTTCAGATACTTATTTTGGACATCCCTTACCCCAGGGATGGGATTTTGGGTTTTGCCCTGCTCTCTTCTCTCAGGATCCAGAACTCCACCATGGTCACTGCAACTTAGGGGTGTCTTTGACCTTCATGTCCCCTAGGATGTTGTCTCCTCTCTCCCATGGGTCAGGAATTGGTCATCAGTGCTCTCCAGGAGTATCCCTGATGCTCATCCCTGGCTGTAGTGTCCTTCTTCCAGATATTGGGGCAGTTTAAGCTCTCCATGAGGACCAGGGCCTGTGAATGTGAGGCTGCTTCTTCCTGTTTGTAGAGGGCATCATCCACTTGTTCTTCCTGGTCAGGTGGCCAATAGCTGATGTCCACTGTCATGTCACCCAGACTGATCTGCTCTTTAATCCTTACCCATAAGCTCTCAGTTAGCTCATTATCCATGCCTAGCCAAAGATCCATGCATTCCAGCTGCTCACTTACATGAAGTGGGATTCCATCTCCCCATCTTTCTGACACGTCCTTCCTAAAGAATCTGTATCCCTCCATTGCAGCACTCTAGTCATGCAAGCCATCCTACCATGTCTCCATCATCCCAACAGGTTCATAGCCATGAAACTGCACACAGGTCACTGATTCCTTGCATTTATTAGCTTCATGTCTATTCATGCAAAGAACTCATTCCACAAATGATGGATATGATGTTTTTGCCAATATAACTGTGACTACTGTGGCAGCTTCTGCTAGCCAGATTACTTCAGTCACTCTTTACACAGTCAGCAAACATAGCTGGGGTGTCAGAAATTCTCCAAGTGAGAAACCATTCCATTTTTTTTTTTAATTTATTTTTTTAGATTGTACCTTTAATCTCAGCAATTTATCATGGGAATAATGCTGGCTTATGTATTGATAGTTTTGTTTGTTAAAATGTCTTTGGAAAAAATAAAATCTGTATTCCTATATTGTGATCCACTGGAAGCAGCAGCATGGGACAGTTCTGAAAAAGTTCACTGTCGTTCTGGGACACAACTGGTTTTCTCTGTCAGGTTTCATTGATTTTTAATTGATGTGATGTTTTAAGTATATTTATATATTTGACTTGAAAGTGCTAAAATAAAATCTTACAATAGTATATAATACCAATTTTTTTGAGTAACCAAACAGAAACCTTCAGCAGTGTGGAGACAGATCCCACTGCGCCTGCTATGTGACGGTAATTTATGAAGGTGAAATGCATCTAACATGGCAGGAACTGAGTCATTCATCACAGAGAGCAAGAAATCCAAGTTCCCTTGTGATTTTGTGTCTTTTTCTTTACCTGTATTCACCATGCATATCTGAGTTTGTGATACTTTTTGGGTCACTAAGAACTCTTTTCTATTTGGTCTGCTCTGAGTCAGGTGCAGCTATCATTTTTAGGACTTAATATTTTTGATT
The DNA here is from genome assembly GCF_036169615.1 of Heliangelus exortis. Taxonomy (NCBI): domain Eukaryota; kingdom Metazoa; phylum Chordata; class Aves; order Apodiformes; family Trochilidae; genus Heliangelus; species Heliangelus exortis. The sequence goes on along the minus strand of NC_092422.1, from coordinate 143,599,274 downwards.
ATTAGATAAAAATAGAATTCTGATGATGTTTTAGTGGACTGGACACTGGTATTCTAGAAGACTAGAGATAACATTAGTAGGAGTGAGAAGCATTTCCAGGAGTTCCTTGTAATGCCAACCTCAATATTTGTAGAGAGAAATCATTGTCTAATTGTTCAGGTTGTCTTGGGTCCATGTTTGAATTCTCTCTGCTTCTAGCCCAGGGGTTTGTTAGATGATACCCTCAGATGTTTTCAGTTAGACATTCCTGTCAAATGTCAACCTGACAGCCAACTTTGATGCTTTTTTTCTTACCAGATCTCTTGTCTGAGTTGACTGTGGTAACCCGGTGTAAATTCCCAGTAGTAACCAAGCCAGCTGAACTAGACTGAACAGTGGGAGAACACAAAACCTGTGTTCCTTGCTCTAACTAGCTTCTATTCCTTTCTCTATCAAGTTCAAGCCCCTAATTTTTCAAGGCCTTACTCAAAACTTCAGTGGGGATGTTTCAGTCAGGTTCACAGGGCTTCAAGCTGGACCCTTAATGAGCTGAATATTAAATACCAAAGTGAAAACTTTGCCACCGTTCTTGCTTTACTTTTCCTATCAGCTGTCTCACTGAAGGCAGTGATGCTAGAAGTAGAGTGACTGAGGTACTAACCAATATAGATGAGGATCTGTCAGACTCCTGCTCTTTGAGATTGACTCTCCATCCATCAGCTACCAGTGTTTGCTCTGGTGGAATACTGGCAAGAACACGGTGATACTTGTGGATAACATGGAGTTCTGAGTAGAGATCTCAGCAATGATCTATATTGGTAGTGTTAGACACCCCTGATGAATGTGAATGTAGCAGGTAATGCTTTGTGATGAATCTTTTTGTGTCTTTCCTGTTAGCTGCAGCTAAAGAGACACAAAGCACCTAAGAAAACCCAAACAAACAGAGAGAAAGAAAAAAAAGAAAATGTAATTCTGCAGGGTATGTAATGGCCAAGCTTAAACAGATGCTTTGTATCTAGCAATCTAGCATCTGAACTACGCTGGGCACATGTGGCTTGAGAAAGGCAGTAATGTGAACTGCAAAGGAAAACCACTTTATTCTCAATATGGATATAAAAGCTTTTCTTATGGTGGTATAGAATAAATAATTGCAGTCTTAGTTTAAGAAAAGCAACAGGAATTTCAGCTGAAAAAGGATCAGTGTTGAAAGTAACTGAGGTCCTCCAGGATCTCTCACTATGCACTAATGTAGTATTCCTTTGCTGTTACAGTACTGCAGAAACTGTTTTGATGTTTTCCCACTAAGATGGGAATGAAACCACAGTGTACAAAATTGAAGTATCAGGCAGCCAGCCATCCATTTTTCTTCCAAATTTGGCATCCTCTTTTCTTGTTTCCTTTCACTGAAACAATGGTTCTTTTATATTGTGGCAGATTAATATTTGCAAATTGTTTTTTAGAAGATGAAATGCACCAGAAAGGTGCTAAGTAGTCTTCCTTTCATTTAGAACTAATTTTCATTCAAGATGTTCTTGTCATGCCTTATACTTGTTGTGAAAAGTGGAGGGGATGTTGTTGTTTTAGTAATTTTGGGCTTACTTGTTTTACTGGCAGAACACAAATATAGATAGGCAAAATTTATCTTTAATTCTGTCTTAGGAGCAGCTTTTTGGTGCAGACAAGGATCTTTATTCTAGAAGCTGCTTAACTAAGGGCTGGCATGGAAGTGTCTCTGAGATTACTTGTTATATCTAGAATGGAGACTGGGATGTGCTTGGTGCATTTAACTCATCTCTTGAAGCATCACTGAATGTCGAAAGTACTTGCAGAGTTTTTTCTTTCCTCTCCTTTGAGTATCTAACAGGTAGACCAAATTTTTGGATTCTTAGAGGCTTATTTCTGTAAAAACACTGAATATTTAAGTAAAGGAGACGTTCATTACCCAGTCTTGGCACAGTTAGTGTAAAATTTCTTGCCATTGTTAAACTACAGAGAGAATGAAGAAGTTATGTGAGAACCTAGTTAAACATGTCTAACTCTCTGTCACATTTATATATAATAAACAAAAAATTAGTGGATGCTCTGAATCTGTTAGGAAAAACTTCTTTTGAGGTCATGGTAAGTATGGAATGTAGCATTGTCAAATTTCTCACTTCTGAGGTCATTAACTCCTATGTAGACCATTTCTAAGGTTCTTAGTTCTTGACTGACAAGTAAATGGAGACTCATATTTTTCCATCTACATGTGCATCTGTAAAACAGTCAGGGGTTCACAAACTGAAATCACTGATTAGAAATAAAATGTAAACTGATACAGTTCTAATTTTTGTAAATACAACCTAGGAGATTGTACTGGGTATATTGCAGAGCCATTGAGGCTTGCTCCAACTATAAGGGAATGTAATGGTATGATGCCTGTTGACTTACATTTTGGAACAGGAATTGAATACAGGAACCTGAAAACCTCCAAGAAATGTTTTCTTTAGCTTTGAGTGGTATTCATTACCTTTTAAGTTTTGCCTTCAGTAGCTGTCTTTATTCAAGTGCTGTTTACTTACCATTAGAAGGGATGCCTTACTTCACAGGACAAATGAAAGACAGAGATGATATTATATCTCTATGTGTCTTTTCAGTATTATGGGAAATTTCATGTCAGAAAGAAGCACGTTTCCCCCTGTGCTAATGTGAAATTGTGTTGTAAATGAAATCTCTTAATTACTGCTCAGCTTTGCTAAGCTTTTTACTTGAGTCAGCAACTAACTGCTCTGCTGAAAAGTACATAATTTTGAAGCAGAAATTTAACTCTGAAGATTTTAAACCAATTTCTTTCTTTCTTCATCATTAAAAGAATAGTGGCTTAGCAGGCAGGAAGAAGAGCATTCTGGTTTTATAAACAATATTCAAGTTCTTGTATTAGTGGATTAGAACAGCATGTTCATGTTTCTCTTTCACATCTTCATTGGCTCTCTCACTTCTGCTTTTGCTTCTAGTTTTTGGACCCCACAGTTCACTTTGGAGCTGCATTTTTTTACTGATCAAGTTTTGTTACACATTTTAGAGCAAATGTGTGTATGTATCTCTGAGAAAGAGGGTTGCCTTGAGATCAAACATTTGCAGATGCTAAATGAAAAAAAAAGAAAAAAAATGTTCATGGTAGATTAGGTGTTTGGGGATCTTTTTCTACTTATGCATGAAAGTGTATTCTGAAAAGTGTTCTTGGAAATTGAGAAATGTGTGTATCTGTCTGTAGTGATGTCTGTAGTTTCAGCAGAGGTGAGGTGATATGATGACTTATATAAGATTTGTGGGCTACTTGGTAAAATCCTTTACTTGTCTGCTGAGGGTTGCACAAACCTTCAATTTCTCATTTATTTGGAATCCAGGTGAAAATCCTAATTTGTGCCGTGTGAAATTCTCATTTGCACTATGTATAAACTGTGTAATTTACCTTAACTCTAATCTTCATTTTGAGTTAGCTTCTGCAAAGTTTACACACAGTAGTCTGTAGTGAACATTCTGAATATTGTCAGTGAAACCAGTGGTGTTAATTGAGAGTGATTACTCCTTTGTTGCATCCCCAAATGTGTGGTGACTGCTGATAGCTACTGCTGCCCAGCTTCCTTCATGCTTCAGCAATATCTTCTTGTTTTAGCCACTGGATTTCATTAATCATACCTTAGGATTGTGTGAGTACCTTGGGACAAGTGTAGTTTCTTCATTAGGTGTGTGCACCATGGTTAGCACAGCAAAACCATGGGTCTTTAGTGGTGCCTGGCAGTCATAGTCCATGATGTCCAGTGTAGTGCTCAATAATTAAAGCTTTACACAGTTGGACAAGACTGGCAGGACTCATTAAAAACATGCTCCTACTCTAAGGTTACTGAATGTGCCTTTAAAACATATCCTAGATTCTCTTTTAACAAGTGAAATTTTTGACATTCATAATTTCAGGAGACCTTAGCCTTCTGATAGCACTGGTAGTAATAGCTGCAATATTAAAACAAAGGTGGAGGTACTAAAAGCAAAGGGAGGGAGGATGCCAAAACCATTCTGTAATCCTCTGTGATAACGGCCTTAATCCCTGTGTCCTTGTGATTTATGCACTTGTTTTATTTGTCCTCTTTGACAGAAAGCTTTGTCACTGATGAGATTTGGTAATAGCCTGTTCATTATGCTTGTAGTCTCTTATATTCATGTAATAAAACAAATAATTTGGGTCATTTAGTTTATGCTTATTAAGGTTTTTATTTAGTTTTTGCTTATTAAGGTTTAGTTATCCTTGCTACATGCATTTCACCTCCGCTTTCACCTTCGATAGCTTAGATGGAACTAGATAAGGACTTCTTTCTCACTTGGTTCTGTCCCATGGTGATACTATGTAGAAATATCTTCCATTTTATGCTTTGATATGTTGGAACACTGGTAAGATATGCATGTACTATACCTGAAGTGTATGTATGTGTAGTTGGCACATGTGAATATAGGTTGGTAGAATTGGCCACTCCGTATTTGCAACAAATATTTCAACCAGTAAAGATCTATATGAAGATAAGCAATCTAGAGCAGAGGAAAGAAAATGGAAAAATAGAATTTAATTCTCGATCTTGCCATTTTTACTGAAGCTTCAGTTTTACAATAGTAGATGTTGCAGTGATAGAGTAGCTTATTCCCAGAGCCATGCGCTTGAGTAACTGAAGAGAGCATATGTAGAGGACAAGTAACATGCAGGAGTAGAGAACTAAGACATTAAGCCATTGCTGATCTATTTTGCATTTTTTGAGGTAGAAAATAAATCCAGGAGTTTTTCTGGAAAGGAATTTATTTTTTTTTTGCATCAATACAAATAGTGCTTTTACTGTGCTTCTTCTGTGACTGTGCATCTTCTCACTATATTAAAACATTATCTTTGCTTTTTATCTAAACCCTGGTAATGAAAAAACTTGTTCTAGAGCGAGTCTTTCATGTCCTCTAAACCGAGTTGGCTTCCCTGCTGTGACTTCAATAATGCATCATTTCATAAGTTCAGAGGATTTAATGTGTTTTGGGTGAATTTGTGAGTTGCTGTTAGATGGTTAAAGGAAAATAGCTATAATGGGTTGGATGCAAAGCTGCTTTCCCAGCTTCTTTTGCATTCCGCCCACTACCATGCAGAAGCATCTGTCTGTCATCTCCTCTTTGCTGGGTGCTATGTGTGAGTGCACTCTGACAAACACTTTATGAACAGAGATCTTTGAGAGACCTATGAGACAAAATAACAGGGGTGAGAAATGCAAGTAGTTGTCTTACTAGATAGCTATTTGTGCCATAACAAGGGATGCTATAGCAAATATAAAATATAAATATTTCTGTAGCAAATGTTACCCCAGCAAACAAACCTTCTCCAGCTTTACTGAAATATAGCATCTCTAAATTTATAATGGCTGCTAAGAACTAAAACAAAACAAATAAGAAAAGCAGATTATTCTTCTTATAAGCTAGATATTTTGTTTTTTCTTCTCGTAATGTGTCATGAATATATATTCTGCCTTTTAAGTTATCTGCATACTGTGTAGAGAAGGGAGTTTTTCAAAACACCTCACAAATCTTTTATCAATAATGCTACAATTTACAGCATAGTTGAAATCTTAAATGATTTTGGTAATATCGTGCAGTTGAAGGACTGTACTCACTTGAACTGGATGTCGTATCTGTCTGTGTCTGGTAAGGAACTGGCAAAAAGGAGATCCAAACATTATTTGGGGGGAATTCTGGAATCCAAGACATAACTAAGATGGCTGTTGGGTGCTTAGTTTCTGTAAATATTGATGTGAAATATGTTCCTGGCCTAGTAGAATAAACCAGTATAAATTCTTACTGGTTTCTTTGGTATCTATTTGGTTTGTCTTTCTCTGTCCAGACTTCCTTATTTTCAACAGTTCATAAGCAAAAAAGTTCGTAAAACTAGAGTGGGATGTGGATGCTGGGGACATAAAAACTTTTATATAGGGTATGAGTATGTTCTTCAAGTTGCATGCTGCTGGCTTCAGAAGTTTTTTTTTAGCATGAAAAATAGTTAAACAGCAAAAGAATTGCAGGTGTAAAAAGCCAAGTGCCTTTTTTTTTTTTTTTCCCTATTCTTTGAGTATTTTTTTATACCAGAAGTATGCTATTACTTTTTAAATTTTAAGTGTGCTATTACTCTTTATATTTTAAATCAACTCTTTGCTTGTTTGTACTGTTATAATGCACCTTGAGGTTAGAAAGATGTGCTATGTAAAGTCAATCACACTTAAAATCAACCAACCAAAATAAGTTGATACCAATAAAACTCATCCTTTGTCAGGTACCTGATAGACCTGTTTATTGTGAGAACTGTCTTAGCTTCTTGAGAAGGTTTTCTCTGCACTAGAATCTCATTCAGTCTGTCTCAATTGCAGCAGTCAGTAGCCACACAGCTCCAGTAGAACCAAAAGGGATGGATCCATATAGATAGCTCAGCTATTCAAAGCCCAAGCATTTCATGTGACTGTCTCTCCACTTTAAATGTCCTCACTTAGACATCTGTCCAGATTCCCTCTAATTTAGTGAAAGGACTCTCCCTTCCTTGACTGACAGGTTTGCAAGGTTCTTTACTGTACAGATGACTCCTGGTTAGAAGAAAACCTGCTATCCTACCAAAGCCTAGGGAGAACACTTCATGGACTTCTCAAAAACACTGTAGTAGTAGTTTGCTTTAATTGAATTAATGTTTCTATGTTTAAAAAAAAATCCCAACATATATATATAGTAGTCTGAAGGTTTGACAACAGCAACATGAGTAATCTTTGTTAGAAGGGTGAGAGTTTGGCAGGCTTCCTTGCTGATTTGTGATGTTTCTTTTTTTCAGATACACTTCTTTATTGTTGTGTCCATGTAAGATGCTTTTTGGTTTTATTGATTTAGTTTGATACATTTTTTGTATTCAGTGTTATTCAAATAGATTCACTTCTGTTTTTCTCCTTCTTAAAACTGTAATATTGAACCTGACTTATGTGCAGTATTGTATTGTCCTTTTGTATTGTCCATCCTTCAAAATGTTAGCCAGACAGTAAATTCCGGAATGCTTTGTTTTCCCCCTAGGGGCAGTTGCAGAGATTAGCAGGACAAGGAAATAGGGGAAAGCATCTGGAAAGTAATGCTTTCCAGATGGATATCCTGTTGAGCTATAATAGGAAATGTACTTGGTAATTTTTTGTTGTTTTATTTTTCAAGAGAGTAGGGTGCAAAAATTTTGCTCTTCATTTCTTAGTCTTCTCATTTTTCTTTTTTTCATAATGACATGTTTGCCAGTGCCAGGGGAATGAATCTGATCATCTAGCCTGATGGAATCAGCCTGTAGAATTCCAGCAGCTATTCCTTGCTCCAGGAATTAAGAGAACGTAAATAATTGCTAAACTCTTATCATACACTAAGATTTTTGTTCTTTATTTTTAAGATTTTGAGTCATAAAGCCATTTAATGGCTTAACTCACTGATTATTTTGTCTTGTATTGTCAATTGTGTTTCCTGGTTTTTCCCCTGGTATTTTGGTTAGATGCCAATTGATCAATATGGACTAAAAGAAAAGACTATTCAGAAAATACAGTGTATGAGTACCCAGATGAACTTGTGAAAGTACTTAGCATCAATCAAAACTGAAGTTTTATAAGCTCAAATGACTGGGTAGTTAAACCAGTACTGAGATGAGTAGTAGCAAATCTTGAATGGCACAAGCAATCACCATTTTTCAAGAAAGCTGAAGAATATGATAGCCTATTTTATTAGTAGCTCTCTGAATACAGTAGGTCAGTTTGAATAAAAAAATACTTCCCATTTCTCCACACAACAAAAGGTAACCATATCCAACAGATGTTCAAAGAATGGAAGTGAGCTGAAAGTTTCAAATTAACTTTTCTGGCAAGACTAAAAATATATACTATTTGGTATTCTTCCTTCCTCTACTGCACTTCTAAAATTCCTTGTTGCTTTTTGGCAGATTTAGTTTTGTCAGCAAATAACATTATCTTCCTACAAAGATGACTTATAATTGAAGGAAAAGCACAGAAGAAGTTTGGGTTCCTAAAACCTCTTTATTGAGATTTAAAATAATCTGTCTTATCTCTGGAAATAAGCAAATTCCCTTTTCCTGTAAGTCTAATCCATTCCTTCTCTAATTCAAGCAGTAACCTGATATTTTTTTCTGAGCAAAGTAAAAATCAATAACTGATGTTGGACAGTCTGCTTCCTTGATAAAGAGTCTACTGTTACTTTCCTGCATTGGCAGCACTAAGCTGCAGTACAGCTCCTTTTCTGGTTATAATAAAAGGTGCTTTATAATTTCAAATAAGTTTTCAGAGAGACTTTATGATAATTGGTTGACTGAATTATTGTTGTAGGAGTTTGAGATGGATGAGGGTAGAGGAGAATGAAGGACGACTGCAAGACTGGCTGGATCCCAAAGCATTTCAGACTTAAATGTTTTGGTTTTGGGGTAGGCATCTGGCATCTGTGGAGTGTGTGGTCAGCTTTCAGCTCTCCCTGAAACTCACTACTGAAGCTTGGATCTCACTCAGCATCCATCTCGGAAGAGCTGTACTCATCTCTTACCTTCAAGAGATTTATTAGTAGGTAAAACGGCACTGAGACATATTTCTGTGGAATTCTTCTCAGATCCACTGATGCCATTAACTATTTCTAGCACTGCTAAAAATGTCAAAATATAAAGGAGTTAAAACCCCACAAGTTTGTTCTTGAGCTTTGCAGCACACACATGTTTTTTGGTTGTATTTGGGATTCCTCTCTAAGCTGTGTGTTTTCTAGGAATAGCAGTAGGTCTAACGGAGTTTTTTACCCTGGAAACTGATCTCATCCTGATCTAAAATTCAGCATTTTGTAAAACTTTGTATTTATTTCCTTCTGCATGCAGATGTAAAATTGTTTTTTGTTTCAAACTTTAAAGAGTTGATGAAGAAATAAGTTTGTTTCATAATTGGAATAACTCCTGGGCTTTTTTCCCTTTTTCCCTTTTTCCCTTTTTCCCTTTTTCCCTTTTTCCCTTTTTCCCTTTTTCCCTTTTTCCCTTTTTCCCTTTTTCCCTTTTTCCCTTTTTCCCTTCTTCCCTTCTTCCCTTCTTCCCTTCTTCCCTTCTTCCCTTCTTCCCTTCTTCCCTTCTTCCCTTCTTCCCTTCTTCCCTTCTTCCCTTCTTCCCTTCTTCCCTTCTTCCCTTCTTCCCTTCTTCCCTTCTTCCCTTCTTCCCTTCTTCCCTTCTTCCCTTCTTCCCTTCTTCCCTTCTTCCCTTCTTCCCTTCTTCCCTTCTTCCCTTTTTCCCTTCTTCCCTTTTTCCCTTCTTCCCTTTTTCCCTTCTTCCCTTCCTCTCTTCCTCCCTCCCCTCTTTCCTCCCTCCCCTCTTTCCTCCCTCCCCTCTTTCCTCCCTCCCCTCTTTCCTCCCTCCCCTCTTTCCTCCCTCCCCTCTTCCCCTTTTACCCTTCCCCCCCTTTTTTTTTTCCTTTTCCTCTTTTAACTTGACAAAGAATTAAAAATATTTACTTAGTCTAGACTTGTGAATTCAAGCACAGACTGCTGCATTAGCATGTTTGGCCATGTTTTGCTTTCTCTGCCAAGAATTGTTTTTCTATCTATTAATTGGAAGTGTTGCTGTGCATGCTGAAGTAATAGTATTTTTTACATGCAGAACCAGCATACCAATCAGTAATTAGCCACAAGTTTGACTCCCTAGTGTATTTGTAAAGGTTCATGACTAAGGTTCTGCCTTCATCTTATAGACTCTATTTCCATTTCAAGTTGGTATTAGAAGTGGGAGGTAATTCATTACTATTAGTTCCCTATCTTTACTAATTTACTCAAAACACTGGAGCTGCTGTGTGAAATAAGCAACAGTTTTCACATGTGTTTATACCCAGTGGAAATCTGAGGACAAAGAGAAGTGGTTACTGACTTCTTAGACTTCAGATTAAACGATTTTAAAATCATGGCCAGACTGCCTTTAGGGTGATTTCAGGATTATTAAAATCTTCAGATCCATATGTCAAGACTGTTAAGTATGGGTGCATGTCCAGAAAGTGATAAGTAACATCACCCTTTGACACACTTGACCACTGCTGGTGTTAAAGTGAAGATCTGTAAAAGAAGATTTTTATGAATGCTGTATGAGTGAAAATGCATGTGTGGGAAAGCACCAGAAGAATCAGCTGAACAAAGCAGAAGAGTTAAAAGCATGGCCTGTATTGATTACAGAGAGCACCATTCTCTGCACAATATTCCCAGCAGTAAATAAAAATGAGGAATATGGTTTTCAAGACCAAAAACCTGGGCATTGGTAAGGCTAACACACAGACACAGATGGCTTGTCAGCAGAGGCCCCTCCGTCCTAGAATGATGAAGGTGGAAAAGGGCTTCAGTGTACCACGTGTACCTCTTCCTGGCAGGTCATAAGGCAAACAGACATATATTCCAAGTGAGGAAAAAAAATCACTCAGTGCATAGCAACTGGCCTAAGATTTTTGGAAACTGAGATTAGAAAGGCTTTGAAACTAGGAACCATTTCATAGCAGGTGATAGTGCCTCACTGGTGTAAAGGGGTATGAAAGCTGGTGGGCCAGCTAAGAAGAACCCCAGGGGCATGGTACAGAGTCAAGAGCTGTGCAGACTGCTTGTGCACATAGAATCATAGAATCATAGAATCCTAGGGGTTGGAAGGGACCTCGAAAGATCATCTAGTCCAACCCCCCCTGCCAGAGCAGGGCCACCTAGTGTACATCACATAGGAACGTGTCCAGGCAGGTTTTGAATGTCTCCAGTGAAGGAGACTCCACAACCCCCCTGGGCAGCCTGTTCCAGGGCTCTGTCACCCTTACAGTAAAAAAATTTTTTCTGATATTCAACTTGAACCTCCTATGCTCCAATTTACACCCATTATCCCTTGTCCTATCACTGGTCACCACTGAGAAAAGCCTAACTCCATCTCCCTGACACTCACCCCTTACATATTTGAAAACATTGATGAGGTCACCCCTCAGTCTCCTTTTCTCCAAACTAAAGAGACCCAGCTCCCTCAGCCTTTCCTCATAAGGGAGATGTTCCACTCCCTTAATCATCTCAGTAGCTCTGCGCTGGACTCTTTCAAGCACTTCCCTGTCCTTCTTGAACTGAGGGGCCCAGAACTGGACACAATACTCCAGGTGCGGCCTCACCAATGCAGAATAGAGGGGGAGGAGAACCTCTCTTGACCTACTAACCACACCCTTTCTAATGCACCCCAGGATGCCATTGGCCTTCTTGGCCACAAGGGCACATTGCTGGCTCATGGTCATCTTCTTGTCTACCAGGACCCCCAGGTCTCTTTCACCTACACTGCTCTCCAGCAGGTCAGCCCGAGCATCTAAATGATTGAAATTTATCAGGGAGTGAGTGTTAGTGGCTATAACAAATTTATTTAGACAATTTGTAAGTAAATACCACATTTGTTTTCCATGAGTTCTTGTATTTTAGAGTAATTTAGATAAAATATACGGCTTTCCATTTCTCAAAATTTCCATCACTAGAGTGGTTATCTTATTCTAGTTTATTAACTAAAAGGTGGTGTGATAATTTCCAAAAAGGCAGCCTATGTCAACAGAAGAAAAATCCAGGAAACTTGTTATTTTGTAAAATGAGTGCTGCATTTGGTAAAACTGAATTGTTACTTTTCAGACAGAGAAACAATCTGGTTCTGTGCCTAGTATTGTCTTTGCAAGCTTTTGCTAATTTAATTAGAATTAATTTTTTAAGAAGTTAATTCACTTTCCTTTTAGAGAAACTTAAGTTCTTGTTTTCTCACTCTTGATCACTGTAATCCATCCAAGTGTGTGTGAACTCTTGATCATCAGTAGTGTGCAAACATGAAAATATGGCAGATAAGGGCTTGCTGTGTTGAATAACTTGCTTTTGTAAATTTTCTGTGTGTCACTTAATATTTTTATTTAACCTTTGGCCTTTTTCTACTGCCAGTCACTGTCATATATGAACATTGTTGAGGGTGATACATCTCTGTAATGAAATATGTAAGAATCTTTCCAGAGCTTTTGTGCCGTTACCCTTCCTTAGTTGCAGAAAGGGTTTTGTTGGGGTTTTTATTTGCCTCTTGTATGTGTGGTTTTACATGTACAGCCCCTTTTCAGGTATCTTGGGAAGTGTTATAAATGATACAGATCCTAATGATGTGGAGTAAATGCAAAATCAATGCAATCTCCTTTGGATGCCTAATACACAGATGATTCCAATGAACTGAGGGTATTTTTTATTCCTGTCTGTTGTTATCTAAGGTTTTTTTGAAATTTCCATTGGCTGGATTGAATTTGTTCTTTTGTGTAGACTAGCTAAAGGATGATGAAACTGTCACTGGTGGAACTGTGTTTGCCTCACTGCCAGTTCTACCTGGACCTTGAGGCAGCAGTAGAGACAGCTTTGGGGGACTTCATGAGAGAGACGTCTCTGCACCTGGGCTTTGAACTGACAATGGGCAAGTCTCTTGTATGCAAGAATGTTTTCTGCCAAGCTGGAATAGAAATTTTGGAGAAATTGCTTCCATTTTCTGACCTAATTACAGTTAATTGCAATAATTTTGCCTGGAAGTGATTGATGGAGGGATCAACATGATGTGGCCATGTTATCATTTGGGAGAAAAGGCTGATATTCTCCAGAATGCTATATATTACATGACTGCTTGTGTGTTTGACTGGTGTATTATTTAGAAATCTTTACCCTTTCAGAACATGAGATCCTCTGCTGTACATTGTGAGTTTGGTTTTTTTTTTACTGTATCTCTTCACACATTCCAGTAGTTCCAGAACCTTTTCCAAGTTTTCTTAGTTCATTCCATCAGAAATGTAGACAGAGGTGATGGAAAAAATAGACCTATAGCAACTGTTCTTTTCTTTAGGCATCATAAGAGAGGGTATCAGTTGAGCAATGGAGCTAAATGGTGCTCCAGGGTCTCTGTTCCCTTACATTTCATGTTACACTATTCAGCTTTCTATAGCAACTTTCAGTCTCTCTCTAGAACTCCACACAGGACATACAAAGTTTGAGAGATAATATAGGTCCATTTTAGGTACCTCTGAGATTCCAGAGATGTGGCTGGCTGTTTGAGCCAGAATTGTGCTCTGCTGGTAAAAATTGCTGTTGAAAAATTATACCAATTGTTAAGCTATGAGAGAGAGGAAATCTGTTAAGGCAAAGAGGGAAATCAGTGTTGAAATTTCTTGGATACTTTTCTCTGTTTCTTGGTTTTGTTATTAATATGTACTGAAACTTATGCAAAATGGACAGTAAAAATGACAATCCCTGTTGGCCTGGAGTGTTTGAGTTGAGTTTATTACAGTGAAACTCTCATCTTTAGTAGAACACTTTGCCACTAGAAGAAAATTAATGAAACAATAAACATATGCCTCTAGAAGTAATAGAGGCACTGGATCATAACTGTTGAACTGCTAAGTTTAAAGATGCAGCAGACATAAAACATGCAAGACCATCAAATTAAAAAACAAGCACTCTATGAAACGTCTGAACTAAGGCAGTCTGTGCAGCTGTTTGTTAAACCTGTTGTGTAGGCATTTCCTGGAGAAGATAGCAAGCAGATATTTTACCTTACAACATGACTTGACTTGACAGCTCGAAACTTTAATGGAACTCACTGTTCTGAAGAATGTTTTGACACTTCAGAGTAGACTACTATGGTACTTCTGTATCAGAAATGTAATTTTCTGTTTTACAGGTCAATATCTTTGATTTGGGGCATTTGAGTGGTTGTGACCCTTATCCATGTCTTTCCCTAAAACATCCCGAGACACCTGAAAGACAGGCATGTTGATTGACCTCATTAGTTGTATTCCATGTTGTGCAATGCAAAGTGGTCATACAAATGCTTGTTGCTTAGTGATTTGTGACAGGAGATTTCAAATTGCAGAGCATGGTGTAACAATCTGAACAAAATCAGTGTTCAGGGAGCATAGAAAACCCCTAAGATTAGGGCAGAAATATAAATAAGTGGAAACAGGACCTTGCATTAAAGGTTGTGGGGTACTTTCCAACCTGAGACTCACCACATATGCTCTCTATAATTATATAAGAAAGCTTTTATTGCTGTCTCTTGAAAAAAAATATTTATAATGTGTTTTTTTCCTATTTCCCATTGTTTTAAGCACTTTTAAAATAAAGAAGTAGAATATTAGCTGTTCCTGACTGATCACTCCACACCCAAGTCTCTACAAGGGCCTGCAATAGTAGGAGAGTTTTTCTTTCCTATTAGTGATTAGCTTACTTCTTGTAATAGGCAGGAACACATCCTACATCTCCAACAGACTATTAAGGAACCAGCGACATAATTCCTGCCAGTTTGCCCATTCCTGGTGGGTGATAATTATGTTTAGTGAATAGTAAACACTTCAAGTTGTGAATTTTTTTTTTTACTGCCCCTAACTCTCAGTGGATGGCTGCCAACTTCATCTATTCTTAAAGAACTCCAAAAGAATATGTAAGCTTTATAATGAACCTCTATGTAAAATGCTGTAAAAGAAGCTGTTTTCTGTAAAATAAGAAGTACAAAAGGCCATGGAATTCTAGGGAAAAAAGTGATGGTGATAAACTTATTTTAGAAGACAACAAAATTGTTATTGCCTGAAACCCAAACACTGCCACAATGATGATATGAAACTTAATCTGACTTGACTGAGTTTCATTATCCACCTTCAAAGAGGAGCAAAGAGCAAGAAATGGGCTTTTAAGATACTTTCAAAAATCTAACATGAATTGGCCTTAGATTAATAAATTTATTTGCAACAGATGAGTAAGTCAACCTCATAATTTTAGTTACACAAACAAGTCAGTAGTAATGCTGATTCTCTTGTTCCTTTATGGCTTTCTGAACATAAAACCAGAAATGATGCTCTTAAGGAAGGGAGAAACAAACTATATACCACAATTCTGTATCATATTTGAATATACGTAGCATGACCCACATTTCCACTGCCTTTCTTGGCAGCTGGTTTTCATGGTTTGAGGGGCAGATGTACCTCTGTTCCCTTTCGTGTCTCAAAAGTTTAATCCAATGTCTTTACTTTTGGTGGAATCTCAAAATCCCCTCAGCCCTAGCTCTGGGCTGTAGTGTATCTGATATTATTTCTTCTTAACCACTTGGCTGAGCTAAGTTCTTCTACTTTGTTATTTTTTGTCAGAAGCATGTGACCAGTAATTTACATACTGTTTTCTTGAACAGTTTTAAATACAGAACAGAAGTAGAAGGCAAAGAGTATTTTTAAAGTAACTAGTCATCTGCAAGTTTTTTTTGTTTTTTTTTTTTTTTTGTTATTTTGGGGGGTTTGTTGTTGTTGTTGTTGTTTTGTTTTTCTTTTTTTTTTTTTTTATTCTAAGCATCACATCTAGGTAGATACAACTTTATCTACCAAGCTATCTGTATCTTTCTCCCAACCTGGTGAGTATCCTCCAAGAGATACTTCCCAAAACTGCCTGCTCTTCCCTTCCTACGGCAAAGCTGTTTTGAAATTTCTAGAAATGTTGATTGTCTTGTATACCCAGGTCTCTAGACAGCAAATCTTGTAACTCCCTTAATGTTTATAATTTGTTCTTTGAATAATTCAGTTTGGAAGGAAGCACAGGAAGTCCTTTGCTCATGGTGCAGCTTATATTAAGCCACTCAGAAAAAAAATAGCCTTTTTGCTACTTGAATGCTAATTCAAGACTACATTAGATGTGAGGAATGTTTTTACAGCAAAATCCCTACGAACTTTAAAACAGGTCTTAAAAAATGTTTTAGTTTTCCTCTGTTGTATTTTATGAGCTTCTTTTTCTTCCCTTCCTTAATTTCTTCCCCTTTCAAGCAGTACTTTCTTGAGTGTTCTTTTTCTGTGATGGGTTAATCAGTTTGCAGCAATGGCAAGACATGCTTTTGCCTAATGACTTTTATTAAGTTGCAGGCAGCTTGAGCTGTGTCTGCCTTTCTCTGCCAATATTGATAAACTGGGGAGGGAGGCGCAAGACTCATTGTGGGAAATGAAGCAAAGGAGACTAAATTCATGTAACGTCTTCCTGCATTCTGGTGTCTTAGGTACATTTTCAAAATGTGTTTGGGAGAATTACATTTCATAGTGTGTGCTGGCAGAGTGAATAAAGACTCTGTGAGATTAAAGGTTTTGGCTTGCAGTACTACAGGTTGGAGATAGCTCTAGCAATGAGGGAAGTGCTTCTAGCTACAGGACACCTGGCAGCTCTCCAAGAAGGTGGGTTTTGTTGTTAGGAAAGGACAGGTACCTGTAATGTTTTAAAGTGTATGTGAGGCAGCTGGATTGATGTCTTTTTCACAGTGTACTCAGATTTTGCAGCACTGCTTTCTCTTTTATGAGCACTAAAACTTGCCTGTGCTTTAGACTAAATGAAAGAAGATGTTTTAGTATTCCAATTACTAGACAAAGCAAAGTTGGCAGTATTCATAGTGAAGAAACTGCTTCTACAGAAGCCTAAAAGGAAAACTGAGGAACTTGGCTCATCATCTGTGCCATTGAAGTGATGTCAGTAAATTACTTTTAAAAGATTTAGTATTTGGTGAGCTAAGCTGGAGTGCATTACCTGTATACATAGCACTCTGTGAACCTTTGTAATAAGGCAAACAGGAATAGAACTAATTGCTAATCTTGGAGCAATATGAACACCCAAAGGGAGGATTTAGCTGGTACTGTATGATTCATGGCAGTGGCAATAGAGAGGAAAGTAAGGAAATAATTGTGGGAAGCTTCTTGATTTTATAATGGATTCTTAAAGTAGTGTTCAGCTTTTTTAACAACAACAAAAAAGGTAAATGTATTTTCTACTGTTCTGAATGCTGCGCAACCTCCCCTCTCTCTGAGGACAGGAGACATGAAATATTGATGCAGTGGGAGATATTTCTGTAACACCTTTGAGAGAGTACTGTGGGGTAGGTCCTTTTATCCCCTTAATGTCTGATGTGAGTTCTGAAGTACTGTCCCTCAGCCAGCCAAGTTGAGTTCCCTTAGGAAGTGGCAACTTCATCAAGCACCGGTGGCCATTCTGTTAAATACTCTAATTCAGGCAATAAAAAGGGAAGCTGGAGCTTTCTGAAAGTTGTAGGCCTGTATCTGATTAGAAAAAAGGCAAAGCTAAGCTGCTTCAATAAGCAAAAAAATCCCTCACCTCTTTCCCTCTGTTGTCTCAGCTGCCTTTGTAGCTTCAAGGAGCAACAGTCTTACAGCAGAGTTTAAAGTATCTTTACAGCCTTATGATGTATGTAGATATGTATGAAAATGAAAGTTCAAGATTTGCAGAAGGAAATAAATCTTGTGTCCATTTGCCTTGCAAAATTTCTTATCCACAGTTGGTGAGTGGGAGAGTGTATTTGTTACTGGCAGAGCTTGTCAGATCTATAATATGCAATTGTTTTAAAGAAAGTGGTATTATAATCTGTCTTTCTAGAATGTTTCCCAGTACTGAAAGTTTTAAAACAAATGTACTTAGTTTAGACTGGAGATTTTGCCAAGATCAATTTTCCTGGCTGGAAGTTGGCAGGGTTATAGCTGTTATTAGATCCTCATTATACTGACAGTATAATGCACAGTTCTTTCAAGTCACTGAAACTATTTCTCCTGACCCCTTTATGTGGAAAATTTTGATCTGCCTTTCTATCTTGCCTGTTTTAGCAGTACATGATGTAACCTTTTTATTCAGATCAAAGATAACTTCCTGTATTTTTTCTTTATATATATATTTGTATGTATATATGTATTTATTATTATTTTATATTCAGTGTCAAATTAATTTTGGGTATATGCAGTGATCCGTGTTTTCAGGATGAGCTGTTATTTTGCCCTCCTACCTCACACCTCCAGTGTGTATGACTTGTGAGTAAGTTTCCATTTCTGCCCTTTCTTCTTTGAAGCTGGCAATCTTCTCTGTGTTTCATCCTATGCATATGTGTTTGACTGCAGTGTGCATGTGCTGTAGAAGCTGTTTACCACAACTTCTTCCAGAGGAAATTAGTTATGTAGATGATATGTAATGCCAAGGAATTCTCTCACAAGCCAAAATTTCATATCATGTATAGCCATCAAGTATGATTGTCTGCAGATGATCGGTCACATCATCCAATTCTTTTTCAGTTACATGAAGATTTTCTTTACTCCTGGATACAGGAGGGCATGAGAGTATTTTTTTCAGCGATAAAACTGGACTCTATGCTGCACAGATAGAAATGGTTATGAATTATATTAGTATATCATTTTTTACCACGCCATAAGCATAAAAAACAAAGGCACATTTCTTCCTCTGACCTGTGATGGCTCTGTGAGATCTTGGTGAATTTTATCATTTAACCATATGACTAGCCATAGTAGTCAGTATGTAGATTGCCTCATTTTGACCTATTTTATTGATTCCTAGAGGAGAAAAATCTAGACAGTAATTCTACTTGACTCTCAGGATTTGGAAAGGTGCCTAGGAAAATGGTTATTCTACACTTTAGGCTACTCATGTGCCATCATGAGTGGCCATACATTGTGGTTTTGCCTACTCTGCTCTATTACAATTCCTTATTTATTGTAAACAGGAGATTTTAAGATAAATTGCAATTTGGATTAAGTAACAGACAGTTCAGTTGAATTTACTGTTCTGTTTGTAAAGGCAGTATTGACATGGAAGTCTGTCCCAGATTTTTCTTTTGACAGTGGTTTATTCTAAGTGGATACTACTAATAATTTTTTGTCCATGAGTCTGAGTTGCCTCATGACCTTTCCCCTTCTCCCTCTCTTTATTGTAGAAGGGCTGGGGAGGGGGAAGTTGTTCTTGTTCTGATAGGACCCTGAGGATTTGTACTGAGTGCAAGAGGACAGGTAAATTTAACTGGCTTTTTTTTAGCCACAGGTGAATTTTTGAACAAGGACAGCTGTTGCATGTAGGAACCAAGTGATATACACCCTTAATGTGAGCCCTCTTGGGGATGTATGTAAATTAGGACTCTTTATTTAGGGGGGAGTTTTCAGCCTACATTATATAAAATGCTCAAAATCTAAAATAGGTATCTCTTAAGACAAGCTCGAAAATGAGGTTTAGGTGGGAAGGATTCTTTAGGAAGAACGTTGGTATGTGCATACCTTAAACAAGTCAGATTCGAGTGTGTCTTCTCATGCAACAAAGATTTTCTCCATTAGTTCCAAAAGCCTGCGGTTCTTTGCCATGTGTGGAGTGCCTGCTCTCATAAGAGTTCTGTGTTTAAGCTGAGGAGATGTGTTTGCTTCTCTTACTGATTGCTTAAGCCATGACCTGACAGCACTGGATAGTGAGGGCCTGAACCCTACCTCCTCTCTTCCATGGAGATGTTATAGCAGTACAGACAACTAAGCCACTAAGTGCAGTCAGTCATCCAAGTATGACCCTTAGTGCCTAGACTAATGCTGTCTGAATTAGATTAATAATCAGACTGATGTTATTTTAGGTTTTTGCTTAAAAATCTTCACTGAAATTATGTGAAGATACAAACCCCAGACAGGAGAGTAATTCCAAGTGACTTGCAGTAGGAATGGAATACCTGATTTGTATCTGTCTTTGAAAATTCCCCCTGTTCAGGCTTGAAAGAAAAGTGCTGTTTCCAGATGGCACTTAAATCACTAAAGTAGGAGGTTTTTTAAGTAATAAAAGAGGATAATTAACAATCAAATAGGTAATTGTTATTTGGGTATTGGAAATTTAGTTAAAAAATTTTTCTTGTCCTTCATGTTAATGTAAAGAAAGAAGAAGTTGTTGGAAGGCAAATTTTATTAACCAAAAATTTAATTAAAAATTCACATCCTATATGAAGTCTTGAAGCCACAGTTATATGGAGAGAAACGCAGGGTGCATCTGTAATCTAGACCCCGTATTGTGAGGCTTTAAGTCTCTGGGAGAAAAAATGATAAAACTGAAGGTGCCACTGTAATTGACATGCCTTTAATTATGTGCAGATGCTTGCAAGCATACATATAAATAAATAAAATTTAAGAACATACGTGTTTTCCAGTCTTTCACACCTAAGCCAACATGTGAGAACATAATTTGGATTTTCTGACTGCATATGGGTATTGCTGGGGAAAGCCTTGAAGACTGTGACACACATTCAAGTAATGGCAATGGTGAAGTTGTGCAAAGCCATGGTAGATAGAAGCTACAGCTAGGAGATGTGGTTGCAGTTTCTGTGGATAAACAGAACTAGGTTTAACTTAGCTAGGCTAGGAACTAACAGACCACGGTCTGTGGGTTTTAATAGTGATGGCACTGACTAGCCCAGAGGTTCTGGTTCTTGTGTGCTTGGCCACTAAAACCTGAATGCACATCTACTCAGTGCACATCAGTCCCTTTGTTACAAGCACGTTGCATCTATTTGTGGCACAGCTGAGGACTGTTGCAACCCACAATGGAGATTTTTTCGTTTTGTTTTTTTTTTTTTTTAATCCTTCTGGAGGTGCAAATCTTGCCTATGTCCTTTCTCTCAGCATGGTGGCTGTGTACGAATTTTACTTCCGTTCCATAAGTTCCAATTCCATGTCCTGAAGCAGTGAGCAGTAAAGGTTAGGCTATTAACTTATGAGCATCAAATCTCTCTCTCCCTCAGAGCCAGATACTCACCTGAGAGGCTTCATATAGTGGGCTGCAATTTGTTTTAATTTCCAAGCAATGAATGAGAACACTTGATTACTTCCAGGGTTTTATTCTAGATGCTATAAATTAGAACTCTAGCACAGGAATGTAACAAAGAAGTATCCCCTTGAGCTAAGGCTTCTATTAAAAATTCATATGTGAAGTCAAGGATTACATACATGAAGAGACTGGGAAACTGAGCTGTATTATTAAACATGTTAATTTTAAATAACTTACTTCAACTTGGTTAACTCTTTTATGTGATTACTTTCTCTTCCCAATTGAAATACATGAAGCCAAGTAGAGCTGTCTTTATTCTTAGCAATCGTGTTCATGCAGCCTCTAAATGTAGCCTACCTAATTTACTTGAGTTCCACATGTGTAGTTAATGTGGATTAATTTTCCTGAGTGTCCCAGGGTAGACAAACCAGTCTTACTGACTCTCATCTGTTCATTGCTAGCACTGAACTTGAATGCCTGTCTAATAAGTACTGAGGGAAGTGTTTCTTCAAACTATGTACTAGATCCTGCCTATAGAAGTTAACCAAGTGAAAATGAGTTACCCTTTATCTTCCTGCAGCTTTCAATTTTGTCTTGAATGTGGTGCTTGGCTGAGAATACCAGATTTGCTCCCATGCTCACTGACCTTTCCTCATCAACTTATGAGGATAAAAATGGGTGGTGGAAGTCTCAATAGAAGGTGGAAAGTAAAAATTACTGCAAAGCAAATGTGCCTATTGGATAATTATCTTCTTGATGTACTTTATGTAAGTGCAGACGCATGGTTTAAAAATAAACAACATGAGCATGAGAGATTCTTTGAAGCACAAAGAGAAATAAAATAATGATTGATATATTTACAGAAGTATGATGTGCAGCCCACACAATACCTGATTGCTCTGGGACTGAAGGCCTCCCATATGGAAACAGGGAGGAAGAACAGCACAGACTCCTTGTTGCAAATGCTGCATTTTTGGTTTTTATTATGTTCTGCCTTTTTTTCGGTCTGGGCTTTTTTTTTTTTATTTTTTTTAAATTTTTTTTCCAGCAGTAATTCTAATCTAGACTATCGTGTTAATATCAAGGACAGTATGTATGTGTAAGCAGGAAGGAGGAGTGGATTTGAAGAAATTGTTTTAGTGATCTTCTAAAAAGGCCCATTATGAAAAAATCCCCATCATTCAATACTTACATCTCATGCATAGAAGTTTGTCAGATGAACCCTTAGAAGGCTGTGCTTTTGAGGAGGGGAAAGAAGTTCGGGACATTCTTTTGTTAATATTATTTTAAAATTTCAAGTCCTGAACGTAACACTGCTTCATCAAGGCTTCCCGGCAGATGTTCTTAGGTGGGTGGTTTCTGGGTTTTTTAAATAAAAAAATAGAGGCTATTCTCTTCACACAGTGAGGTCAAAATAGAACTTTCAAATCAGACTTCCATACAGTTGTAATGTTTACACATTTACACTAAGTATTCTTAAATACAAATTATAAGATTCTGAAAGCCAGAACTCTACAGTGATGAATATTGATCATGTAGAATTGACAGGAGAACCACAAACAATGGCAGTAGTGTGCAACTGGCTCTGTCCTTACTCATTTGAAGCACTCATTTGAAATGCTCTTTTCAGTAGTGTAAAATAACTTCTCCCACTTTTTTTGGTTCAGTTCTTTTTCTCATTCACGTGGCTATGTTTCTGTTCCCCAAAGGTTTTATCAGGAACAGAACTTAATGTGGCATACAGTGTGTTTATGTTTGTTCTATTTACACGTTTCTTCTATTTGCACCAACTGTCTCAGCAAAGATCTGGGAATAGTTTCTCAGCTGCAGCTGCAGAGGAAGTAAAAAAAAAAAAGTATTTGCGTGTGTTCTATGCAAACGTACTTTAAAAAAATTCATTTCTCAGCATCTGTTATAACAGAAGAGAATTATTTTATTTTAAAAACAGATTTATGGAATCTGAAAAAAAAATTCCCACAGCAAATCTGGGGCAGAATGAGTTACAGATTTGCTGCAATTAAAGCAGTGGACATGTTTAGTTTCCATCTTGGTTAAATTAGTGATGACAATATAATAATTTTGGTAGCTCAAGAAAATACAAAATCTATGCTGACTGTACAGTGGTTTGCTGTAGCAGATATTGCTTGTTGGGCTATTTCTTGCTGTGAATTCTAGATTAGATAAGTAGAGGGTGTTACAGCAAGGTGATCTGATGCATTGATAAAGCCCTACCCTCCATATACTGCTAATGGAACTTAAGAGTCTCTGTACTTTGCATTCATCAAGGACTATATTACCTTCATCCTCCCAAAATGTGTAGTAGTATTGGAATTGCTTTGCTAGTTTGGAGGAGGGGCATTCATTTGATCACATGTAGATGTTGATATTTAGCTTTGCTGAAGCATTTTAAATATCCTTTTAAATGTTAGAATCAGTCTTGAAAAAATAATAGAAGAGATCAACTTTGACTCAAAAATATTTGTGAGTTTTTCTAGACCTTTTTGTTGAAGCAGAGGCTCTCTAAATCAAATCCCATTTAAGCTCTGTTGTGCTATGTGTTGCTCACCTTATTTTTAGACTCAACTCTTCTGCAAATAGAAAGGGGAGGATGGGGAGAAAAGCAAAAAGTGGTAATAGCAGAGTGCTCTTGCTTCCCCTGTTATGAGCAGTTGGTAGATAGGTGGTTACTGAGCTGTCTGTAACACAGATGAAGCTTATTGGTCAAAATCAATTCTGATTGTATGCACTGTCACCTTTTCCTCTCAATTCTACTTCCAAGTAATGTTCAGATACTGCAGCCACAGGCTATTTTATTATTTTATTTTATTTTATTTTATTTTATTTTATTTTATTTTATAATTTGGGCTGCAGTCGACACTTTATTTTACAACCAGTTTTTAGTTTGCGAGCTGCTAATCACAGCAGTCAGAAATCCCTACCAAAGTCTGCACACTGTCTCTCATTTTGTGAAAACAATTCTTGCCTGAACCTAATAAATAGGAAAGTTCAACCAATAATTAGGGGAAAGGTAGTGTCATGTCATTAAATGGACAGGAAACTGAAACAATTGTGATTTGACCAAACTGTGTAGGTCTTGACCCAGAGAGATAGAACTCGTATCTTCTGATTCACAGTCTATTGCTTTTCCTGGAAACTCATCATTGTTTTTAATAATAATCTGACAGTTAAGAAAGTTAATGAGGAGTTTCTGTGCCACTGTAAGTTGCACTAAAGTGTAATTGTAGACAATATGGAAGATCAAACCAGAGAAGGAAGTGCCGTTTTACAGCTTTTTTATTTGAATTCATTGCTTGATCATTGTAGAAATTTCTATACTTCAGTGCCCAAAGCTGTGCCAGTTCATTCACCTGGTCAAGCAAGCATTTCTATAATCACTGTCCTGTCTAACTACTGGATCAAACAGTAGCAGTTTAAACCTTTTAATGTCGTATTCGAAATTAATTTTGTCTTTTTTTCTTCAGTAATCCCTCCTGATTGATTATGCATTTTTGAGTGTTTTAAAGCCATGTACTGACTTGTCTGTATAAATACTTCCCATTAGAAAATGCCTTAAAAGTTCTGAATTATGTTTGTTACCATAGCAATACTCAGTTGAAAATTCATAAAATGGCTTTTTAATTTTCTTCCTGCTGTAGGGGAATTCACAAAGCAGATACTAAATCCATTTCAAATACAGGGGATTCACCCAGACTGTGTGCATGGGAGACTATGGGAAGAAATGGAGGGAAAAAAATGTCCAGAGTTCAGATCTATTTCTGGAGCATGAGGGGGGTCTACAGTGATGGGGAGCCTTGCCTTTTGGTTGTATTCTGTGTTAAAGTTTGTGGGGAACTTGTTTAAAAGCTAAAACTGATGTGGAAGAGAAGCACCCGCAGAAGAAATCAGTTTTCTTTGTCCATTCTTGTTTTACCACCTAAAAGAAGATGTGCATTTCTGTTGCTTCCTTTGATCCCTAAGAACTTGAAATGGTGCCACCTTTGGGATTGTGAAAGCACAATAGGCAAAAACTAGGCTCTGAAATTGTCATGCATTGCTAATGTCTCATCAACTGTCTTCATAAATCTGTTTTGAGTAGTCCTCTGTCAATATTTAAATTTTTGTTGGAATGTCAGCAATTGCTGCCTTCGTAAACAACTGAAACCCCATGTAAAGCTACATTTTGAATAGCTCTGATTAAGTTTCATCTGAGCTCCCTTCCCACTTTCAAGGCTGGTAGGAGGCATTGGAAAAGTTTGTCTTGGGTGTGTTCACCTTATTTTGCTGAATATTTCTAGACTTGGCTGGTCACAGATCACTGGACAAAAGAAGTCTTGATTAACTGTGTGTGATGTTTCATATTTTATTATTGAATACTTCATTTGAGTATTAAATTACCACAGTTATAAGTGTGGTAAGATCTCAGTATTTTTATTTCTTCTATGGGGAGTATTCCACCTTTTGAAGTCTAAAAGAGCAGCTCTTTTCACATGCCCAATGAACTGTAGGAGTGTAATGAAGTGGGACAGTATTGGATTTAGGGCGAAATAGCAAGTCAAGTTCGGTATTTTGTCTGTATCAGATGATTACTGAAGTGGAAAACACTGTTATATAGCATAATGTATGTTTTAATTCTCTTGATTGGAAGAGTTTGAGCATATACTACCTTAAACCACACTTGCTTTTGCTCTTGTTCCAGCTGTGTATCTTTTTAAATTTTTTGAATGAAAAAAGAAGAACATCTTCCCTTTATACTAGAAAGTTCTATGGAAGGTTTTGTAATGTTTGGTTTATTTAAAGGGTTAATGGAGGCTGGAGGAAAAACATTAAATATTACACTTTATGGAAGCTCCCCAGCTGCTATTAGAATCCATGTGCAAACTGAGAAATGAGATCAGTCATTGCAGCACTTTTGTGTCAGTTTTAAAATCAGAAGGTTGCTAAAAAAACACAGAATTTTTAAATAGATTCTTCTTATTTACATCTGGGCTTTTGAGCTGTTATGGTTCAGTTCTTCAGGCTCTTAAAGCTCTTGTGAATTGGGAGAAGAAAAACAAATATCAGGCAACTTGTAGTAATTGCAAGAGCTGCAACACTGAGATAACAAAATATTCAGAATGCAATTCCTCTTCACTTAGGCTGTAGTTCTGCAAACACAGACACCATGCATTCCCTCTAGTAAAGCAAGTATCCTTGTAGAGAATGGACTACTTTTGATGTTGGAGTTAAACATTAGAAAATGCAGTGCCAGAATCAAAGCCATAGCTACCTATCTAGCCTTTGGTTTTAGGTGCTTGTGGGTATTTCTTCAAGATACCAAGAAGTTAGTGCACTCTGGTTGTTGGCAGACCTATTGTAACTCAGGAAATGTGGGAAATCTGACACTTGATTTGTTTCTAGAAAGCCCAGGAGAACTGTTAAACAGTACTCTCATTTAAGAATGTGCAAATCTTCAACAAGAAACACAAAGAATAAATGTTGCAAAGTACAGACAAATCCAGAAAGTCACCGTGAAAGTTATAGTAACAGGTTTATTCTTTTCCCCTAATGTTAGTCCATGTAAAATAGAGAAAAACTGCAAGCTGGGATCTGAAAGTTTGAGCTGTGTTCTTTCTGGATCATATATAGCTAGAATTTCTTTCAGTTTCCTAAAACTGTCAGTTGGAACCAAAGCTCCCACCCTACTATAATCTCTCAGTGGACAATTCCACAGTATCTATCTGTTTCTCTCTGCCTTAAGTTGAGTAAGAATCCAGTTTCTTATAAAATAACTATCCCCATCATCAAATTCTGCAAATGTAATTCTCACTGCAAGGCAGCAGTAGTCTGAATGAGCAGAAGAGAGTTACCTTTTTTTTTTTTTTTAATGGTGTTACTGTCAATCCCAGAATTGCAGATCAGAATTACGTCTGTGCTTTTTCTCCAAAAAGCAAAGGTGGGACTCAAAACTGTGGAAATAAGTACTGAGCCTTTATTTTTTGCCTTCTTAAATTTTTAGGATTCAAATTTCTAACTTCTTCACTGTACTAAGGCTAAAAGTTACTTCTCACTAAAAGTACAGATCTACAGTCAGTGGGTTTGTGTACTGCTTGTATAACTTGTAGAAATTGAGGGTCAGGGTTGAAAATCACTACCACATAGGAGACTTAAGAATAATATAAATGCTTCTCTAAGTGTAACACTGAAGATGTCAAATAAAAATGTGATCTTTGAAGTGTAGGTACTTCTTTGTTTCAATTGTAGCTCTTACTTGTGATGCCAGGAAGGAGGTTTCTGGTTCAGGGTCCATGCTTCAGAACACAAGAGATTGAAGAGGGGGAGGAAGGAAGGGAATAAAGACTCATCTGGATTCTAGATGTTTCTGTTCTGGTCAAACCCCATGAATAAGTTAAACTTTGACCCTTACCAGGAATGAACAAACACTGTTGCTTATGAAGTACTTCTGGCAGACTTGGGGATATAATGTTGGAATGGCTGGGGAAGGTTATATAAAGAAAAAAAAAGATAAATGTAATGAGAGGGGAAAGAAGAGTGTGAAGATGTGACTAGACCAGGCATCAAGCTAAAACAGGAAGGGAGAAGAATAGAAAAGCACACATAGAAGGCATTTTTAAGTTTGCAAATCGCTCCTTCTGAGATCTGCAAGTTATTTTTGAGAAAAATGGATGAACTGTAGACCTCTACTTCTTTATTCCTTTAGCTGTTGTTGCAACTCTTATGCGTTTTTCCTACATTTGACTACTTTCAAGGTAACAGATTTTGCTAGCGTGTTTAAGCTTCTCATCAACTATTTTTTGTGCAGAATCCTACATCAGTAAACTGCAAGGGTAAAATTGGTAATGAACATGGTGAATTGAAGGCTGACATTCAAATTTTTTTAAGAAAATTTCTCTACTAGCAGGACTTGTGTTGAGTTTGTGGTGTTGTTTTATGGAGGTAAATAAAACAAGATACTGGAATGGGATTCTTTGTTTTGTGTATCTTTATTCTGAAGAGTAGAGGCTTGCCTAGTCATAAGTGCTACACGGTATATAAATGCTGATCATAATGAAACTTTACATGAAAATTAAAGTACATAAATGTAAATAAAGTAACCATTAGTACCTTAAAAATGGCTATATTCAAATTGCATAATTCTGAAATTAAATGTGTGACATGGAGTGTCATGGAACCTGTTTTGAAAGCACAAGCAGAATAAGAAACACTTTCCAGTTTATAAAATATTTTTAAGGGCTGCTAAAGCTACTCTCAGTAGCTATACTGCCAAATTTTTACAAACTGAATCTGAATATTTTTTAGATAACAAATACTATGTGCAGGTGCCTGTCTGTGTCAGCTTATGTGAGTACTAACATAATGTGTCTGTGTACCTATGTGTTTCACTTTACAGCAGCTCAGTTGTTAACAAATATTATTATTGAATCATACAAAATAAAGCTTGCTGTGGCATCCAACCAAAATTTATGCTCCTTCTGCTGAAATATTCAACCAACTTAAATTCAAGTGAGACTCACTCACAGAAATATGCAGACATTTATTATTCTGTGTTTGATATAATAATTTTGGTAAAGCATGAATGAGGAAGTATAAAGAGCTGAGCTAATTTCAGTCTTTATCACAGGTACGAGGGAGAAAAATAACTTTGTCAAAACCAAAATAATACAATTGCTAAGAGAAATAGCCACTGTGGTTCAGCTTTTGCCTTTGCAGGAGTTGAAACTTGTCCTGGGGAATGCATGTTATTTCTTTCTATGTTACCAGCAGGAAAATGTGGTTTATGCTTTGGAGGGGGCTGTTGGTTATCAGGTGTCTGCTGGATTTTCCCAGGGTAGCTTGTCATGGTTTAATCCCAGCTGGCAGCTAAGTACCACACAGCCCCTCACTCACTTCACAGCCCCACTTCCCTGCCCCTGGTGGGATGGGGAGGAGAATCAAAAAAAACCCTAAAACTCCTGGGTTGAGATAAGGACAGTTTAATAACTGATCTAAAATAATAATTAAAAAATACCACTACTAACGGTAATAATCACTGTATGAAAAGGGAGATTACAAAAAGAGAGGAAAATAAAGCCCAAGGAAAATAAGTGATACACAATCAACTGCTTCCCAACCACAAACCAATGCCCAGCCAGTCCCCATGAAGCAATTAGTTCCTCCCAGCTGGCTTCCCCCTTCCATATACTGTGTATGATATATGGGATGGAATATCTCTTTGGCTCATTTGGATCATCTCTCTTGTCTGTGCTCCCTCCCTGCTTCTTGTGGACCTCCTTACTGTCAGAGCATGAGAAGCTGAAAAATCCTTGACTTAGGATAAGCATTACTTAGCAACAACTAAGTCCTCATACTAAATCCAAAACACAACAGTGTACCAGATACTAGGAATAAAATTAACTCTAAACCAAGTGAAACCAGGACATAAATATTGGTTGATTTGGGTTTTTGGGCTTGCTTGGTTGGTTTGGTTTGGTTTTCTATAGGAGAGAAAAGGGGAGAATTCTTTGGATTGTTTGTTGTTTACTAACACAAGAAAATAAAATAATGTTGCGAGGAAGAGGGATGGATAGAAAAATTAATATTTGTGCACCTAAGAGTTTCTGAATAAATCTGACAAATGGACAAAATCTAAATTTTACCTATTGCCTAGCTGATTTTTAATTTGGAAAAATTATATTTCAGGCTAGCAACTGGTTCTGGGAAACCATATGAGGTCTTCCTTACTTACATTAGTATTTGGTTGTATTACAGCAGTCTTATTTAGGACATTCAGTCCATCCAGGATTTCTGGGAAATTTGTTTTCCTAATGCAGGTATGTTTTTATTTTAACCCTGGGAGAAATAGCAGTCTCTAGAAAGTCCTGCTGCTTCAATAGCTGCAAAACTAAGTAGGACAGAGCTACTAAAAGAGACTATTATGCAGAACAGTGACTAGGAGCTCAGCTATATCTTGGGAGTGAGAAGCAGAATTATTCTGGGAAAAAAATTTGTGGACAAGCAAAGAACTTGTTTGTGCTCATAAATGGTAATCAACAGAGTCAGTGAAGTGGGATGTAAACTACTGCAGGACATGCCCACAGTACTTTGCTTTGCATTCAATAATTTGCAAAACAGAGCTTACTTATTTATCACCCGTTCTGTCATACTGCATTTAGCAAGAAAAGGCAATTTGACTTTCTTTTATGGATTGATTTTCACTGCCAGGTTCTGAATCCAGGAGTCCTACTTTCCTTTCAGGGGAATTTTCTGATATGCTCTTAATTTGTTTGAAACCATCCAGCCAATTACTGCTGTTGCTGTTTATTAGATCTGCTGTTTGTGTTTTTAATGAGGATATATATAGCATGTCTTATTCATGTTGAGCACATTATCAGTTTTATAATGGGGATTGATTTTTAACCCAAAAGCTAGTCACAGGGATTTCTTGTTACTGTCAATTTATCTAGTGATATGTTTTGATTCTTAAGTTGATGCTGTACTAGTTTATAAAGTCTGTAATCGGTTTGTAAACACTGTTGAATCCATTATCCATTATAGCATTATCAGAAATGTATAAGAGAATGAAGGAAGGAGACCATTTTAAATATTGCTCCCTGTTTTCATGTACTGATATGTTTTCAGGAAGTTTTGTTCTTCATTGCTTTTTGGGTGACAGTTCCTAAAATGTTTTGGTTATGTGATTGCTCTAGTTAAGTGTTGTGACTGGGGTAAGTATTAGATAATTTCATCTAGGCTCCCTTTCTTGCAAAGGTTTGGACCAGAGCACCTTTCAAGGTCCCTTCCACCCCACGCCATTCTGCCATTTTATATTGCTATACGAGTCTTGATAAAAAAATACTTTTTAATGTTTTCTACAGTGAAAAAGCAGAGTAGAAAGTACAATACTTTCTCATCTTTTCTGTCTTCATAACAAAGAAATGACAGATGTTGGCATGAATTTTGTACATGTTGAGGTCTGTTTATACAATCAAATTTGGAAAGAAGGTGTGCAATAACATAATGAAAAATGGAAAAATAATTTTTCAGATGTTCTGTAGGTTTTCACTAAGCTTTAGTCTCTTTTTCTGTACTTTGAAGAACTTCACTTCTGTGCCTCCTAGTAAGTGGCACTTCACCCCCTGGATAGCGTGCATGAGAAATTTAATGAATTTCTAAATAAAAATAAACCAGAATATTTTAGAAGCATCCCTCTGGGGCTAGAGTTCTTTTTTTTTTATTATTATTTTT
Organism: Heliangelus exortis; assembly: GCF_036169615.1. Classification (NCBI taxonomy): domain Eukaryota; kingdom Metazoa; phylum Chordata; class Aves; order Apodiformes; family Trochilidae; genus Heliangelus; species Heliangelus exortis. The sequence continues at coordinate 143,568,386 of NC_092422.1, read as the reverse complement.
ATTCCATGAAGCGTAAGTACTGGCCACCCAAATCCAGTCAGTAGCATACTCCAGCTCAGGATTGCTATGGTACTGGATTTAAGAGCTCAAATTAACCTTAAGAGCACGCTCATTGCACAAACCAGCTCAAAAAGTGTCTGCTCTGTGGGTTGTACAGAATTTAGAACAAAAGTGAGCTTTCCAGCTCACTTTCAACAGTGAGATCTGGGAAAAGAGAAAATAAAATCCCAAAGGTTAAGAAAGAGAATGCCCCCATGAGGGTGAGCATTTTGCATGTGCAACCTGTCTTGTGTGGTTAAATGCTCGTTAGAATTAGCAGAGGTTTGAGTGTCTAAACCTTGGTTTTCCAACAGAAAGACAAGAAGGAAAAATATGCTAAATATTATCCTCACTGGTAAAATTTCCCTCTCATTTGTGAGTCTGTTTTATGTGATTTACAACCAATTTGATCCAAATGGCAGCTCCTAGTCCAGCCTTGTCCCGCGTCGTGCTTCCATTCATCCTTCTGCCATTTCCTTTATGGACAGTGACTCTTTGGGGCTTGAAAGCCAAATTACTCCCTTTCTGTGCAGGCAGATACTTGAAGCAAAACCTGCCCCACAGGCACACTGGGTAAGAAATGATGGGTATTAAGTTGTGGTGTGCCTCTCACTAGTCACATCCTTGGTGTTGCAGGCGGAGCTTTCCCACTGACACATCTCACAGCTGGGGCAGAGGAGTATCATAGTTATGATCTGGATGTATAGCTACATCTGATCATGCAAATTTAAGTTCTGATTCTATAAATTGTGCTTTGCACTAATCTGAAAGAAATAGTGATGGAGATAACGAGAGGAATGCCTTTACCTGGATAAAGGAAAACCATCTGGCTTTGCACTGGAGACAGCTCGTGCAAGACTTTTAAGCAATCTCCTTTTTTTGTCTGTGGATGGGTATCAATGGAGGGATGTGTTGTCTCAACTGAAGAATCACTTGTGATGTCTTCTGATTGGTTTCCACCTCATTCATATATAATTTATTTTATGCTTTACTCTAAGTCCATGGATAGCCCTATGCGGTAAAAGGAACCAACTGTGTCTTGAAGTGCTTTGATTATAGAGCTAATTATCCTCTGTGCTCAGATCTAACCAACAGTCATTTAGACATTTGACAGCAGTATGCCAAGATACTGGTAGCACTCTTTGCCTGTACCTTTTGTCTCCTTTCTTCTCTCCCCCCTGCGTTGCAGCCTTATTGTAGGGTCTTCTTGCTTGTTATCCTCTTTTTTTCATGCTGACCCTTACGCTTAAAATTTCACTCCTAATGCATCAGAAAGCTCTCTTACTTTATGCATTTGGAAATTGTAACCTGTTTTTCTTGACTGACTTGCTCCTTAAAAAACACACCTGCTGCAGCCCGCTGTCACTGTGTGCATGAAAGAATTTTATTAAATATATTAAACTAAAATCTATCAAAGTCAGTGCCTGTACTGTACTGAATATTTAATTTACATTCTTTCATTTTTTTATGTATTTTAAGTTTGCTTGGACGGAGGTCACCTCCTTCAGTGGTTTGCAAAGTGTCATGTAAGTTGATTATGCCTAATAAATAGTAATAGGATCCTGTTAAAATTTAGCTTTTGCCTTTAGTGCTATAACTGTCTTTGGAAAGGGATCAATACAGTAATATTAAACCCCGAGAAAGGCTCCAATGAAAGAGTTAGGTGTTCTTATCCTGCTGGGCCTCTTTTCTCAACTCTAATCTTCTGTCCTGCCTGGCATAACTGAAGACCTCTTTTCAAGGGAGATCTGTAACTGAAATGAAGAATTATTACAGATTAGGGCAGAGGTGGCTTGGTAAAGCCGGGTGTGATTAGCATATTGCAGGCTTTTGTTGTACAGCCAGTGCTGCAATTTCCTCAACCCACAAATCAATTTAAAGATAAATAAATAAATGGATAGAATCTTTAAGTCTTGGTGATTACAGCATTGTTCTGAAAATAATTTTGATGAGATTTACTGGGGATTTTATACTGGTTTTTGACCTGGTTCACTAAATTTGGGTTATATTAGCTCACTGACACTACTTCTCCACAAATAAGTAGTCTTAAACAAGCAAACTTTAGCCTGTAGATGGAGGATTCATTTTTCCCAGTTACCTTCTTTGAACTGCTTCAAATTAGTCCACATGTTCCTGAAGTGTCTGGTACATGATATGTAGATGATAGTGTGAAAGACAAGAATTTTCCATAATGGTATTTTCTAGCCTGCAAAAGATATTTTGGGAAGGGGAAAAAAAAACATGTTATACTGATTTTTTAAAGGTTGTCTCTTGTGTTGTGAAGTCTCCTGAGTAATTATCCTGATAAATAGGGCACCAATTTTTTTTTTTTTTTTTTAATTTGCCAACTGAAGAAGTCCAAAGACTATACGATTAGTGTATAAAGCTATTACGTAAATCTTCTTTGCCCCAGTTTAAGTTAATGCTCTACATGTGGTATGTCTGGTAGGGTGAAAATGAATGTTCTCTCCTTACCCAAGAGATGCATAGCAGTGCTGCTTTTCGTGTGTTTCTGGGCTAGGAGAGCTGGTCAAGGGGTTTATAAGTACTGAAGCAGTCATTTTGTTTTTTTCATATACAGGGTATAGATGACTCACACCTTCTGTGTTTTAGCAGTGACATGAGGCTGTTCTGTAAATAGCACTTGTTCAGAAATAGGACACCTCCCACCCCCATTAGCTATGAAATCAAGGTAATGTAGCTATTTAATTTTAAAATAAAAAGCAGGAGCAAATTTCAGCACTACTACAAATCTGGAATTTCATTCTGAGATAAGGGACCAAGTTTATTTCCAGTTGATAGTAGGCAAATTACTAGTCACCACGTAGGAGATAAAGGGAAAATAAAGAAATCAGGATGGCTAAGACCCAGTGTCAAGATGACTGATAGATGGATAGAGGGCTTCTTTTTTCTTTCTGAACAGCATTTCAAGATCTTGCAATGAAACCTGAGAGAAGGGAAGAGTAAGCTTGGTAAAAGTAGTCTACATGGCAGTGTGCTGTTAGCTGAAGAGTTTGAAAAAAGTTACATTATGCGACATGTATTTTTTGTATAGAATAGTCATGTTGTGACTAAGGATTCCTTGATTACAAAGCTAAGAAAGGAAGAGAAGGTCACATCTCAACCTCTCACTTGGAAATTCTGGTTTCCGAGCTTTTTTACCTGTGATGTGCAATCTGAATGTGGAGCAGCTAAGGTGAACTAACCTAAAACAAGAAAGAAATCAAGAGGGGCAAAATGAAAGCTCCCCAAATGGTTGGGAGGGGAAATAACCTTCTTGGAGATTTAGAGAATTCTGATACTTAAGCAGGTTAATATGGATCACACGGTACCAGCTGCCAGCTGCCTGTGTTGATCAACATGCTTACCCTGTCTCCAGAACCACGTACCTGTGTGTTAGCTTTTTCTTTTTTCAGCTGAGCTGTGCAGTAGCTCATACTGACTGCATTTTAGCATAGGATAAAAACATGTAGAGTGGTAGTTTCTCAGCATTTGCTACAAGTGAGCTACGTGCCTCATGGTAACCTGTGCGTATGTCACAAGATGAGGATTACCCATCTAGTTTTACCTGGCAGCAACACAGCTGCTCTCTGAATCATTCCAGTTCACATGTGAGCATTTTCCTCTTACATTCACTGCCATAAAAGAATGAAAAACAGCTGTTGAAAGCCACTGATGTGAAGACATGGTTTTGTGTATGAAGATATACAATGGATTTCAAAGCTACACAGCTACTGCATGGAACTTCTCTGTTACTTCTTTACACATTTTTTTGCTAGATCACCATAGCCCACTTTTCAGGGTGAAGAGTGTGCCAGTTTCACCAGTTCTTAAACTTTCCTCTCTTTTCTTGGAATTAATTCAGTGATCCCCTCTGGTGAATGAGATTGTTCCTATTTATAGAATGTCTTTTGACACATATTCAGCACTCAAGTTTGTCACCAATGCAGAAGAGTAGATCTCTCTTTAAAGAAAGTCAAAACAGATAGTAAACAGCTCTGTAATTCTAAACTTAATGAGAGGATGAGAAAGGAGAAATGAAAACACTAGACAGAAATGATTGGGTGGTGATTAAAGGTAATCTGCATCTGGCCTGAAAGCTAAATGGATGCTCTGCTATTGTTTCCAGTGAAGATGATAATGTAGACTGTGTAGGGAAAGCAGGATAGCTCTTGGGAAGGGGTATATATAGAAATGGAAATTACCATTTCTGAGGTGGAAGCAAATCACAAAGAACTTATCATGTTCAAACTGAACAGGCTTGATAATCCCTACCTCAAGATATTGAAATAACTAGTACATGAAATTGTAGATCAACTGGTTAGCACCCGTTTAGAATTTATCAAAAATGGGGTGTTTTATATGGCTGGAAATGGGTATCTATGGTTTCTCTTTTTCAAAATGGGACAGAGGCATCTGCCAAGCTACAAATTTGTCAGTTTGATCTCAGTACATTATCTTAGAATATACTTGGAGGGAGGAGATGCTTACAGGCATGGACATGAACAGCAAATGAGGTGAAATGTGTCATGAATTTACTAGAGAGAGGTTGCACTATGCTAACCTGCTACCTAACATTAAAAATAATTTTTGAGAAAGGATCCGGAGTTCCTATTTATCTGGATTTCAGTAAAACATCTGTTGCATAGGTACATGGGGAAATACTAGTCAAGATAAAACAGAAGTTTAGAATAAGGAATGAAAGGTAGGCAGGAGAAATTGCTGCAATGAATCAATAAGTAAAGCTGAGTACAATGATAGATGGGGGGGGAATAATGCTGGAGTACTTCCAGTGTCAGATTTGAAAATATTTTAATGCTTTCTTGATAGGGAAGTTAGCATTAAAAAAAGACCCCTGAAAGCTGCTGATGATGTGGAGCAGTGGAATATAGAACAGGGGTGCTGGATGGAAAAGTAAGATGAACAGTGTGAATTAAAGATCATGCCAGTAACATGGAATTGTAACACTCTTTTTTATATGTTTCAAATGCTTTTGCTTGAAAATGACCAAGGAACAGAAAGAATGTCAGAAATGACTGTCAACTGCAAGGTGATTATGAAATGTGACTGTGATATAATCCTAAAGGAGAGCAGATGTGACCTTAAAAAGGATCAGGAAAGGGTTTTTTTGCAAAATAGGGCAATATAAAAACTATTATACTTCTGAAGTGCAATACTTGCCTGCAGTGCTATACATCCAGAACTCCAAATAGCCTATTTTAAAAAGGTGAATTTAATTTAGAAAATAAGAAGAGGGGAGGTACTTCCTTGTCTTTTCTAGTTATTGAAATAGAAGCAGAGAAGTGGCATACTGCTCTCTGTGGATGTAGTGAGTCAAGAATATGCACAACACTGGGAAGAGCTATGTATGTTGAAAGGAAGTACAGTGCCATCCTTGAGGTCTAAAACATGTTCCCCAAAATATTTTGTTGGACTATAAGGCATTAATGTACTTGATTGTACCATCAAATAAAGAAATTATTCTCTAAAAGATTCAAGATCATATTTTTCAGATCAGTTATCAAGACTGCTGCCTTAGAACTCCCTGGTACAGTTGCATGTCTTCCTAGAATGTAGGAATTGCTACTTCTGGAGAACAGGAGGTTTCTTACAATTTCCCATTTGACCTGTTAACAGGAAAAAATTGCAGTTACAAAATTATGATGTTAATTGGCTAGAGATGTAAAAAATAGACGTTCAGGGCATTATCTGGATAGTTAGTTATTTATTTTGGTGTGATTAAGCTCAGTTTTTAAGGAAAATGTCATCTTCTAAGAAGTTATGTGGGAAGCTGGTTTGAACCCTGAACTGTAAACAGAATTGAAAGAGTTCTTGAATCTCTTTTTCCTGATGTTCTGATTTGGCATTAATTAAGGACAGTGAGGAAGCTCAGATCTCTACTTTCGTAATAACAGCTCTCAACTAGTGGCTTTTCAGACCTCTGTCTGGTACCTTCATACAGATCTTCTGGCTTTTATATCAGTAAAGAGTTGTCATAGTTGTGACTGAATTTCTCTCTCTTTTTTTCAGTGGTTCAGTTTTCAATCTCTTTTACTGTCAAAACACTATTTGTTCAGCTAACCACAGCACTCAATAGCATACTGAGCATGGAATTTAAATGTAAAACAGGTTGTTTCATAAACAGCTGAACTAATGAGGACTGATTTTCTATTGAAATGTATCCTGTTATCCTAATTTACCCCTCTACAAAACACTCTCGGATTCTTCTCATATCACCTACTTACTTGGCTGGAGAATTAACAACAGACAGGGTGGTTACTGCAAACTCATTCACATGCTAAAGTATTGGATAAAGATTGAGGTGTAATTACCTTCCTTCACTGGGAACACTCACTTTGTTCCCCTTCCTGTGCTTCCATAGTTGCTGATTTCCACAAAACTAGCAGCGAAATTTATCTATTGAAACTGCTGACGCTCTGTCAAATTCAGATGAAATTAGCTAGAAGTTGTGAATGGGAAATACCTAGAGAGACAAACATTCCTGTTCACAAGAAATGAAGCTGAAGACCTTCAGAGGAAACAAATCTGCAATCACTTTAGGTCTCAATCATACCTAATAGAAAAGGTGAAAGCCTCTATCTTTTCCTATCACAAATAATTTTAAAAACACAGCTCTTGAAAGTCTCATGAGGAAAAAAAGGTGATGCAGAAAGCTGTGCATTGCAGGAAAGACAAGTTCTGATTATGTCTCTCCATCTCAGTCTGCATGAAAGTGGAGCTGTCCTTTTGTCTGTGCTAGATATTTGCAGGCAAAACACATTTCTTTGGAGACATTCAGATATCCAGCTACTTCAAACATTATTTCAGAGGATAGTAGGACTGACAGACTTGTAGATATTCCTAGACAATTGGAAAACACAAATGAGATACACTCTGGAGGTTTATGAAGCACTTTTTTCCCAAATTGGAATTAAATTTTTAGGATCTGAATCTTTTTCTCACTTACACTGTTACTGTGTAACACTGATGTGACTGATTCAACTGGATCTGCCCTTCATTTGGTGATAACTAGGAGATGACAGGTACTTTCTTAGCATTCTGGTTGTCAGAATCTCTATCTACTGATCCATCTTTCTCTAAGCTAACTGAACAATAAAACTTATTGAAAATGAACAGATTTGGAGGCAATTTGGCTTGGTAGTCTTGTTTTCTCTTTTTTTTTTTTTTCCCCAAAGTGGAAAAACTGTAAATGTTTATGCTACATGGCATACCTAATGCCACGGCTCACATACCTAATGGCTCACATTTCCTGGTTCTAAAAATATACCACATACAGTGTGTATATTTTACAATGTCAAACCATTTATTGACATAAGAGTGAATATAGTGGACTTAATATGAATGCAAACTATTCATATACACAGAGTAAGAAATATATGTATCATCTTTGTGCATGATTCTGTGATTCAGTAGGTGAGGTGGATGGTGTTGGAGGTGCTAATTCAAAACCAGCATACTGTGCTCCCAAATAGTGCAATGCTATTTAAAAGAACATATTTCTGATATTCTGGATTATTTGGAAATGAAAATATTTAAGATAAATTTTGGTTATTCAATTCTTGTTGATTATGCAGGCTGGAAATACTTCCCATATCAATAGAAGCAGTTAACACAACAACTAAATATTTCTTTTTCGGCATGTTTTTTACTTACTGAAATTACCAAATGATTTGTAGTGATTTATTCAATTCAGATAATTTTTTTTCTAAGTGCTGGTTGCAGCGAGAGTCAGGTAAACAGTAAAGGGGAGAGAGAGAATGTGAATAAATGTAGACCTCATCCCTTTGACTGGGTAGGAGCTGGGTGTGAACTAATTGAACAGGGAGGAGAATTCCTGGTAATTTTTCTATACTTTCCTCTACAATTCCTGTAACTAATATTGTTGGTAATGACAGTCTGTTTGGCTGTAAAGGAAACAGGTATGGTATAGTACATTATAAGATATGATTCTTTTTCTTCTAAATTCTCATCTCACCTCTGCTATAGATTCATTGTTGATTCTAAATGATCTTTGATCAACAAGGTTTTCGTTTTGTATGGGGATCTCACTGTCATTCAAAATGTAATGACAGCAGTCAGCAGAGGGTAAAGGAGATGGATTTGAGTCTAAGCAGAGGAACTGAAGCTTTCTTTTTGAGGCAACGTGTATGTTGCAAGAGGAAGGAATCCATGTTCTGTAGTCTGAGATAAGTATAGAACAGCTACTGCGGAAAATTAATCTTCAGAAATTCACTTGCTTTAAAGAAGCAGGCAAGCCTATCAGTCTTGAATGTGGATAGCTCTAAAACAGAATCATTGGTTAAAATCTAGACCAGATTTTATCTTCTGATGTCTTTGCAGAAACATGGAGAGAAGACAGACTTTGGCTTACAATGCTTTTCCTTTGGAAGGCTTTATTTTTGATAAAGGGGTTAGATTAAACAGTATATAAGTATAAATATGAAGAATGCATAAACATACATTTTATTGTGGATTTTGTATGCTCGTTGCACACTTTCCCTTTTCTTTTATTTAGTGGACAGCTCTGAATTATTCTAGGAAGAATGGCATCAAATGGTAAAGGTGGTGTTCTCCATAGGAATGCTTAAAATAGTCATCGAACTATATATCTATATATCTGTATCTATATATATATTCTATTGAATATCTATATACTCTATTGAAACTAGGCTGGTACTGGGCATTTCTGGAGATCTCACTTTTGTATGTTGCCTTTAGAAACATAAAGGTGGAAATGGAAGATTGTCACAAAAAACCAAATAAACTCTCTCTTCATATGTTTTAGGAAACTGGCAAAATGCAATGAAGGCTACTTGGATAACCTTCATTGGTTATCTCAGTGCAGTGCTGTCAGCTTCTCACATCCTCCTTGTGTATTATGAGTATTAGCCATAGACAGGCTTTGTTTTCAGCGTTCTTCACTGCCTCCTTCACAGTGTTATTTAATCTGTGTACCCTGAGAAGTCTGCACAAACTACAGAGGTACGGTGTAAGACCTTTCCTAGTCTGATCTTGTTAAAATCACAGGGTAGGTCATCCAAAAATTGAAAGGTAAATGGCTAACTGAACCTTTTCAACAGTTTCAGAAGCAAGCAAGACCCACACCACATGCATAAGATTTTCCTCCTTGTTGTTGGATCTCGATTTGGAATGAAAGATACCTGCTTTCAAATTTGTTAGAAATTGTCCAACAGATGCTGAAGTTATTACAGACAACAACAAGTAATTGCAGAAGCTTTGTTTCTTTAGGAAATCCTAATTAAAAACAGGTGAAGTTTAGTTTTAGCAAGGTAGCAGTATTTATTTTGCTCATGGCATGGTTTTTTTAAGAAGGATGGTAATATTGTACATTGTAATGCTTTCCCTGGGTGTTATTCTAGTTGCATTTTCTGTTTTGTGTTCTGGAAGTGCATTTTGGGTTTTTTTGTTGTTGAACCTCACTCCACCACAATTTTTATTTTTATTTTCTTTTCCTGAGAAATCCTTTAAATTCTTTACCATTTTTATAAATACCTAAAATTGGCTTCATTTGTGTTAGTTCATCTTTTATTGTCTTTGTGGACTGGAATGTGTGTTAAGCTTGTGTAATCCAAAGGTTTTTGGATTACTCAGAGACCTAATTGTTTATGCAACCAGACTTTTTAATCGTTACACTTATTTGGAATGCATATTTAAAAATACACACTGTATATGGTCTGATGCCAGAAGCAACCTCATGCTTACATTGCAGTGTGAGAGGTGATTAATACACAATTATATATGTGTCACTGTTTATAAAAACTATTTTTTCTCCCTGTTTATATTGATGCTTACTTTTTTGTGCACTTAAACTGGTTAAAATTCTTATGTTCTGATAGAGCAGAAGCTTAATGAGGATATCCAGTGCATATGAAATTATTTTACCTCAGGATTTGTCAACAAAGAGCCATTCTTTCACTAGACCATCTATATTAATTTTCTTGAAAAATACTATGATTTTTAAATTTTTTGGTTGTTTTTCAAAACATTGAGTACTTTTGCTGTGAAATATAAGACTGAGTAGTCATTGATCATACTACTTTGAATAGATGTAGATAATATTATTTGATTTCCCAGAAACTTAAAACTTCTTAAGCACATGAACACAATTCAGTAATGATCAGATTAATGCAAATAGCCTACTTGATTTCATTCCACCCCTCCCCCCCCCCAAAAAAAAAAAAAAAAAAAAACAAAAAAAAAACAAAAAAGAAAAAGGTAAAAGATAAAAAATACTGAAATACTGATTACATCCTTCCAGCTCTCAGCTCCCATACTGGGAATTATGTAATTGATTTTAGAAGACATTTCTGCTTTTATATGTAACTCCACTGGTTGAAGTACATGGAAAGCAGGACTGGGAGCTAAGCACACATCCCTTTCATTCGCTACTTAAGCCTTAGTATTTGTGTCACAAGTGCTGAGAACTGGACATACATTAGGAGGGAAGAAAGTAACTACACAGACATTCTTTTAAGCCTTTTAATATAACATCTTTCAAGTACAGCAGCATCTCTAAGGAATGCAGCTGCTTTTATGCATTCATTAGCTTTGCTGAACCCTACTTCACCAGGGCTTTTTGACATACCAGTATTCAGGCTTCTGTGGTAGAAACTGATAATTGCTGTAATGAACTATTTGTAGGAGGCATAGTAATTAATTTGAAACCAGGTGACTGAAAGGGCAGTGGGATGGTCATCTATCTGGTCTGTCTCCCCATATGGTAAACAATCTCTGTTAACCCCCAAAATAGCTCTCAGGCAGCTGCTGGGCTTTCAGCTGTTCATCTGGCTGTTACAGGAGAAGCTCTGGGATTTGAAGGGAATATTCCTGTAACCTGCAGCACCAGGTACCTCTTGCTTAGGCTAAAGGCATGGCATGTCGAGGCTCGCTGCAGTTTAGAACAGGGGGAAATTAAAGGTGTCTTTATCAAGACAAGGTGTGGAAGGACCTGGGTCCTGCACTTTGGCCACAACAACCCCATGCAGCACTACAGGCTGGGCACAGAGTGGCTGAGAGCAGCCAGACAGAAAGGGACCTGGGAGTCTGGATTGACAGGAAGCTGAACATGAGCCAGCAGTGTGCCCAGGTGGCCAAGAAGGCCAATGGCATCCTGGCATGTATCAGGAACAGCGTGGCCAGCAGGTCCAAGGAAGTGATTCTGCCCCTGTACTCAGTGCTGGTGAGGCCACACCTCGAGTCCTGTGTCCAGTTCTGGGCCCCTCAGTTCAGGAAGGATATTGAAGTCCTGGAGCAGGTCCAAAGGAGGGCAACCAGGCTGGTGAAGGGACTCGAGCACAAGTCCTGTAAGGTGAGGCTGAGGGAGCTGGGGCTGTTCAGCCTGGACAAGAGGAGGCTCAGAGGAGACCTCATCACTCTCTACAACTCCCTGAAAGGAGGTTGTAGCCAGGGGGGGGTTGGTCTCTTTTCCCAGGCAACTCTCAGCAAGACAAGAGGGCACGGTCTCAAGTTGTGCCGGGGGAGGTTTAGGTTGGACATTAGAAAGAATTTCTTTACCGAGAGGGTGATCAGACATTGGAATGGGCTGCCCAGGGAAGTGGTGGATTCTCCATCCCTGGAGATATTTAAAAAGAGACTGGATGTGGCACTCAGTGCCATGGTCTGGTAACTGCAGCGGTAGTGGATCAAGGGTTGGACTTGATGATCTCTGAGGTCCCTTCCAACCCAGCCAATTCTATGATTCTATGACCAAGCACAGGACTGAGCTTAAGATGGCTGGTTTACACCTCTGGTCCCTCTTTAGCAGGGGAATATCATTTGAGTCAGGAAAGTTGGTCTTTTTCCTCCCCTGTTTTAGAAGTTATTCCTTCAAAGGAGGATGATCCCACCACCACCCACCCAAGCATCCTCAAAAATAAGGTCTAGGAGTGTGGCATTAAGATGTGAGAAGGAACTGTTCTTTCATGGACAAAAATACATGTATTAAGAATAAATTAAGGTTATATATTTTCATGTCTACATTATAAGTGTTTCTATTTTTTTTTTAAAGGTTTTATAGAAATAATTTTAACCAGGATAAGTGACAGTCACAAATTCATTACTATGAATCAGTGTTTTCTGACTGAAGAAAAAAAAAAAAAAAAAAAAAAAGCCTGAAAAATTATCCTTTGTTCTGAGAGGGCTTCTATTTTTTCCACCTATAGCAGTTGTGCTTTACTAACATCGTGGCTTGGGGACCTTGGTGACCTGTGCCAAGCAATCTGTAGTTTTCTATCATTCCAAACTGAATACCCATGTAAACATTTTTACAAAATAATCACCAACAGCTTGCATCCCATTCAGTCTTCTCTTTAGAAAGGGAGATAGAGATGTCTGCAGCAATTATTCATGTAGATGAACTCTTGGACATTCTTATGGCCATATATCAAGTTATGACACATGATTTCTATTCAGTAAATCAGTTTGATCTTGGAGAGTGCCCGATACTTCTTTCTACCTTCTTGAAGACTGAAACAAACACATCTCATGGAATCTTAAGTGGATGATATATATGTATGCTGGATCATATACGTATCTGGTCAAGGTATTAGTTTGTCTATTTTTGTTTCAGCAGATCAAAACTGAGCCTGAACTGGGATTTTGTTGTAATTTTATTTTTAAAAAAGTTACTTCTTAGTATCCGAACTGATAAGACATTGTAAAAGAGGAACAAAAAAAGAGGAAAAAAAAGAACTAAAGAATACCATTTCTCCCAAAGGCAAAGCAAAAATTGTCACACTATCTCATACCAAATAGGGAAGAAACACACTCCAAGGCCAAACTCCATCAGCACAACAATAAATAAAACCAAAACTATGGTATCTGCTGCAATTTCAAGATTCTGAAGAAAGGACCCAGCTCATTATCCTTTTATCTAACACTAGAGATACTGGGGTGGGCGTGCCTGGTTTTAAATCCTATTCGAGAATTGACAGCCTTGTTAACAGTTATAGTCTATATATTATTAAGGTTTGCGAACCATACAAAAAAAAAAAAAAAAAAAAAAAAGAAGCAAATTTGAAACTGTATTACAACATGGCTTTAAAATATCAAATGTGCTTTTGGGGTAAAACACATCATGATTTGAATTTAACAATGCCTTCTCCCACTGACTGATCTTCCCCCTCACCCCATTCATCTTCCCCCTTTTTTTTTGTCTCTTTAACTTAACTTTACTATAGCAATGGAATTGCCTCATTGGTAAAACATAATTTTCTCAAGGACTGGTCTCAATCTGTAGTTTCATTTTTGGAAAGTACGTCTGTGTAGAGCCAGATACTGTATTTTCAGATTTATTTTGATGATCCAGTTCTGTTCACATCTTCTTTCAGACCTGGTCAAAAGGACTACATCAACAATAGGTAATACTGAGCCTTTTATTATGGGTAGGAGAGATGGAGAAGGCAGATGCACAGTTTTATTTGTAGGTTCAAGGCCAACACTGTGACCTGTGTTGACAATGTTTGTGAGGTAGTTGCTTTTTCCACTGAAAATCTGAAAAGTATCTTGTAGAAATTTCCACTGGAGACAGATAGGAGACAGTTTGAGAATCCAGGATTATGGACCACATATGGAAGATGGATCATTTTTTTAAAATGGTGTGGTATTTCTCCAAGGTAAAGACTTTAAATAAAAATGTGTCCGCTGTTACACTGCCAGTGTTTTTGTGCACTGTGGTATCATGCCACATAGTTTGCACTTCATGGTTCACAGCCATTGTCTCCTCAGAGAAGACAGAAACAGGGTTTTCATGTGCTCAAAGGAGATTATGTTTCAAATGCTGCTCTATTCCCTCAGCTGAGGAGGATATACAGCTCCATCCATGCCAGAGGTACTTTGTCTCTAAGACACATTTCGAAAGGGTGCAACATTAAATATGGTGCTGTCAAGGAGAGTTATGGCTACAACATTTATTACTGCTACTTGCAAGAGTGAAGGGACAGGAAACATGCAGTGAAGATGGACAAGAAGTTCTTCTGGCATATGCTAGTGTAGCTGCAGTCACTGATTTTTGTTAGTGGAAGATCCTACCCAGAATGTATAGGTAAGTCATACTGAAAATGGTCATGTGAGGTTGTGAGATAGGTGAACTATTTGAGAGCTTTGTTAAAAAAAAAAAAGAAAAAAGAAAAAAAAAATCTTAACAGCTGTTGGAACTATGGCCTTCCTGCAGTTACTAAACTGAACTGGAAATGAGCCAGCAATTTGAGCTAAAAAGATTTGTATTTAGTTACCAGCTTTTTTTAAATCACAGTGATGTAACTCTAGTAGTCACAAAAGTGGTATCTATGTTTTGGGATCTCCACCATGGTTGTACTGTCTGCTATCCCACACTAAGCATCAGAAAATTTCTTCCAGAAGCCAGCAGTAGCAGAATGCACCATCCTCTTCTCATCACAGAGAGCTTGTGCAGAGCAGGAGGAGAGGGCTGGCAGGTGTCTTCTACGCAATGCCAAATGCGTCCTACTGATCCCACTGCAGTTGGCATAATGTGAGACATGGTACTGCAAGGTAAAACAGATTCCTGTATTACCTGTTTCTCTTCCCACAACTTAAAAAGGAGTTTGGAATAGATGAAAAGTAATTTTTTGGAATTTTCTGTTACTAGCTTGGGCTGTTCTAATGCCTATGATAAACATGATGCAGCCAGCTTTCTAAAAACCTGTATCTTGCAAGTTAAGCCTGTGATATGTAACTGCAATAGATAGTATTAGATGGGAATTTCCTAAATTTGCAGTTTATTGTTAAGGCTCTTGCTGCCACTGCAACACAATCTGAAGTCTGGCCTCTCAGATTTTGACCGTACAACCATCTTGCATCAGCATCATACAAATGCTGAACACCGCCTTGGTTACTGTGAAACAGTATGTAATTTTTTTCTTTTGCTTAAGTCAGATGGAAAGTTGAAATAAAGAAAGTTGAATAAGAACTGCAAGAGCTACATATGGAGAGAGATTGCAGGCAGATAGAATAAACTCTTAGACTCATCAAAGCTTACTGACACTCCACACTGGGAGATATTCTTGTGTAATTTCTATAACATTAAAGAGGTCTGCTATGTGCCAGTGTCGCTACAGTCTTCACCACTGATATGAGGAATCATTAGTTATTTAACTCACTGCAGAAGAGGAACAAATATGCAGGTCTTTTCCAGTGTGTTCGTCCACTGTGTGGTGCAACTGTGCCTGTTGCAATGAAGGCAGCTAGAATGGGATCATTATTGCTCTGGGCTTTCGGTGCTTCTCCATTCCCAGAGAGCTGAGCTGCTTTTGATAACAATCTCTTATTTGCTGGGAGATCATAGAAGACTGACTCTTTGAGAAGTCACTCTGTCAATGCTCTAGCTATCTGCAGTGCTTATGTGTCATGCCTGGGGTGTCCTTGCCCCTCAGTCTCTGTATCTAAGTGAGAGTGTTGACAAATGTCTTGAACATCTATCAAGACCCTTTCAGTATCCTACTCCTCTTTACTACCTTCTTCATTTTCCTTTATTGCTCTCTCACCTTTTTTTTTTTCCTTTCACTACACCACAGCATTTAGAAGACTGAAAATGTTTCATTATGTCAAAAAGAAAAAAAAAAAAAAGAGGGGAAAAAAAAGGTTGTGTCTAAAGTTGTTCTCAATCAGATGACCTAAAGTAACAACTTAAAAGTACTTTTTAAAAGTTACAACTTTGTCATTCATTTTCTCTTTTTCAAATTACCTGACTGCTTGTAAGAGTACTTCATTTTCTTTTGAAGTTACATGCTCGTTTCTCAGTGATACTTTGAAAAGAAACTTGAACTCTTCTGTTGTGTTTTAATACCTGTATGCATGATAGTCTCCAGTAAATTACATTTGGGATGCAAAAGAAAGCGAAGAGAGGCCAAAAAAGACACACAAACTGCTGATGTCTGGCACAAGTAGAAAAAGGCAAGTTGCTATTCCAGAAAAAAAAAGCCAAGTATTACAAGAACTTTGGATAATTGGAAAAAGTTACTTAACATTATGAATCTCGTATTTAAGGCTACAAGATAAGCAGGTCCAGAAGAGGCAAAAAGAAAGTCTTATTTTCAGGCTGACCTAAACTAGGTAATTTAGAAATAGAAAGCTGTCTTTGACCCTTAAAAGAACTAGTTCTGCTCTGTAACACATATTTAAATCACCATAACTTATCCAGTATGTGCTTGCTTCTCCCCTGTTCAAAGTCATTGCTGCCAGGGAGCCCGAAAAGGGGCCTGATTTTCATGGAGTATTGAAGTCTACTTCAGGCAAGCAGGGCCTCCCACTAGGATGCTCACAAGAAGTGATTCCAAAAGCCTTGTCACCTTAGGAACTGTGTATCTCTCTATTATGAAATGTAGTAGCAGAGAATATTGAAGGTTAGGCAGAGGTATGCTTGTTGAGAGGTAATGCATGAAGGAACACATACGGTTCCTGCTTACAGAGGGTTTATGCAATACCATTAATCACTGCACAGCCATTTTCATTGATGTTAAATATGTAGCCATTATTTCAGATTAAGACAAAACAAACAAACAGGCTTAAAAACTCTAAGTAGTATGAATAGGTAGAGGTTTTTAAAAATGAATAGTATTTGAAATTACTCAGTAAGTACTATCAGGAGAACTCTGGAATAATCACAGCATAAGAAGCAAACAAATTACTTGTATTCATAGGCACTGTTGCTGTGTAATTATCAAAAGGCTGAGTCAAAACTAAGCAAGTCTGTCAGAAATTCAGCCTGTGTCAGGAAATATTTCCTAACTAATAAATAACATGGCAAAAATCTCCCCTGAAGAAATTACCATCTCCTTTGCATATCTGAATGATACGTAATGGGAATAAGTGATTACATAGTCAGCAATTGTGTGAGGAAAGAAGCCACATTACTCCTTTTATTTTTGGCTATGCCTGAGGTCAGAAGTTTCTTTGTTCTTTCTTTACCTCCCATTAGACCAAACATAGTCTGCTTCTTTTCTCTTAAGGCTCTTTTTTCCTGTCCAACTATTTTTTTTTTTGTTTAAATAAAACAAAAATGTCTGTCTGTATTGCAAACTGGGACTGTGTTGGCTCATTATTATTATTTTCAACACTTGCATGTTAATGAATGTTGCCTTATCCTACATTATGATATTTTTCAAAGGAAAAAACCCTCTTTAAAGATGCAGAGTAGTGGAACCGTAATTTATTGAGTTAAAACTTCAAACAGTAATACTTAATGTACATGCTGTTAAAGCACTAACCCTGCATCAAGTATTTACAGTGTACAAGGCTACTTATATAATAACATGCTTTATTTATCAATGCTTCCACAATTTTGCATCCACTGCTTTTCAGCTGTGGAAAATTCACTCCCTTTGTTTTGCCTTTCAACTTTCCAGTTCTTTGGGGCCAGCGTTACTGTTTGCTTAAAGCTCCTTACTTTTCCATCAAATACAATGGGCATTTAATCCATTCACTTACAGAAGGAAAAACTTCCATAATAGCATCGAGTGCATGCATGATGTTGGGATGTTCCTTCTCTGGAGGGTATGAACTAGAAGAGTGAGCAGAAACATTTCCCAGATTGCTGCTAACCAGGGGACTGAACTGTAACAAATCTGGGGTTGCTTCGTGGTTGTCACTCTGTCATTCACCATAACCATGTGGAATTTCACAGCAACAGGATGGGTAGGACTTGGATGTACATGCATCACAAATCTCTGCCCATTGCCACTGGAGGAAGGGCTCTGCCTGATTTTGGTATTCTTGTATGGGGCTCTACTAGTAGAGACTATCATGTGTGGAAAAGGCAATTAATTACTGCATTGGTATGAGTAATGACAGATGGCTTTTATTGACTGGGATATTAGGTTGCTTTTACCCTTTCCCAGTGGTTCATTTTGTAGAAGACAGCAAGAAAAGACTTGCATGACAAGGGTGTTTATACATTAGTGACGTGTAGCTCTTTTTTCACATTTAGGAACAGATTTCCCAAATTACTAAAATCCAAGCGTGTAGAATGCATAGGGATAATTATTTGATCATAATAATCAAATAGCATATGTTTTCACATGAGACTATGCAGGAAGCTTGCATCTGTGAATGGGATCATGTAATTCAGCAACTCCCAAGCCATGTGGCTTCTGCAGCAAGGGTATTGCTACGAATTAAGCACCCTATGACTTTTTTCAGTGCCCTGGCCTGGGACCCTAAGCAATCACAATTTTTCCAACTAGTGTAACAAAAATTAATATGGAAGCCCTATAGAAGGGTAAGATGATTTTGCTTTCAGAAAGCATCTGCAAGTTTCTTTCTCATACTCATTGTTTCGCTGATTTCACTCTCTGACATATCCAAAAGCACCAAGATGCTTGGCCATGTGATGGGTCTACAATTGCTTACAGTGACAGGAAGGGTAAAAGATGCCAGCTATTAAGTCCTCATCATATCTACTGTTTCTTTCTTGATTGGTGATCACATGGTGTCTTTTTCCTTTTCTATTCTTTAGGAGGTGACAGTGATTGCAATCTTCGCCTTTTCATTCTGTACCATCTCTGTAAGTCAGTAGGCAACTGACTGATTTCCCATCTGTCCTTCTGCCACCTTGTCTGGGTGGTTTATAGCTCTAGCCCTGTTCTTAATCTTCCTGTCACCTTCTGTTAAAGATTTGGTTTATTCCTTTTTAATTTGCAAAACGAGAGAGACCTCTTGAGCAACTGCGCACAGTGAAGTTGTTAACTGGCATATTTGGGGGTGCCCATCAACACGTGAAATCCCTTATTCCTTCTTTGACTGTCTCTTTTGGTGCTTTCAGAACACATACATTTCCATTCATACATCATTCAAGCTAGTCTTCATAGTACTATTACAGATCTCCACACACTGAGTTGACTGCAGAAGTATAACAATATCCTTGGCCAACATACAAGTGAGTACCATAATCCCTTTGAATTCTCCAGTGCTTGAAGAAAAGAGATTTATCATAAAACCTGTAGGTATATTCTCTGTTTCAACTGTTGCAACTCAGATTGAGGAATCACTGCAGTGCTCCCCTTCCCCCCTGTCCTCTCTCTGATTAGAAAATACCACTTTAATATTTTGGCACATCCAATGAACTGTGAAGTCCATGTTGCCTTATGACAAGCAGTGCAATTGAAGAAATTCCTGGGTTTTGCTTTCTGTGTTTATCTTTTCTGGCCCTTTATTAATTGGAATTAAATTTTTTTTGCCTAAAAAATAAGACCTTTCTCTTCTTTGTAAAAGCATAATGAACTAAGAAAAAAAGTAGAAGAAACTGATTTCATTAGCTTATATTGTAATTAAATGATCTGAGAGACAGTGGAAGAGTGTGTGTATATTGCACATACAAGCAGAGTAGATAATGTATTATGTGGAAAAAATAACTTTTTCTTCTAAAGAGGTTGGAGAATGTTTATTTTTTTTTTCCTAAGGGGCATTGTCAGTGCTAGATATGTGAGTCGTAATACCTATTCTGCAGTAAGAACTAATCTTATGAGAGCAGCTGGCTCAGTCATCTACAGTGATGTGCTTTTTTGGCTTGGATTTTTGTTGGGATTACAAGTGTTCTCTTTTTTTGCTTGGTTTGTGGTAGCTGAGTGATTTTTTTCCTAAACAAATTTGTGATGATGAAGTGAAATAAATTGAGTTGCTGCTTAAATTAGGAAAAAAAAAAAATAAGGGAGGGGGAGAGGTAATAATAAAAAGTTATATTCCATTTTACAGAGGATTTTTGTTTCTTGTTAATATATGTGAATGATAGAAAGTTACAGGATTTTTTCTGTTTACAGATTCTTGTGTACTATGATACACAATATAATGGTAAAAGATATTTTTCATGCTTCTACAAGCCCTGTTTTCTTTTCCCGAGAGAAGGGGTAACTTGCTGCTCTGACCTTTCCCTTCTCAGACCTATTTCTGCATTATAATTTAGGCCATAGCTTCCTAGAACCTACATATCTGAAGCTAGTTGCTAATTGCAGCTAATTTTAATTCTGAATTTGAGACAGGATAAAACCTTATTTTACAAAAGTAATGACTACATATAACTCCTGTTAAAATATCTAAATCTAGAACTTGTGATATTTTAAACAAAATGGGCATTTTTGTTCATACAGTTATAGAATAGTCCAAGTTGGAAGGGACCTCAGAAACACATCTGATCCAACCTCATAGAAAAGGGACCCTAGATGAGATTATCTAACACCCTGTCCAGTCACATCTTGTTCAGTCTTCACAAAAGTGGGTTTATTAAAAGGTAGACATCCAACAGTGGCAAATCAGATTTAAAAAATAAAATTTTTAAATTTAGACTTCAGACGGCATCTGTGTCTAGATTACAACCTTTGAAAAAGATAGTTCATTTTGCACCTAAACTGTAATTACCACCTCCTGTTTCTGCAAAGCTGAAGAATGACAAAATTAATAGGAATTTTTTAAGGTGGATATAATTTGAATCTAGGTTCCAACTTTTATTTTGGATTTTGATTTTTCTTCTGATTGTGTCTTCTGATTTTTTAATAACATTATGCAGAACTGTTTTGCAAATGTTTTCTGTCCCAGTAGTTGGTGTTTTGGTTTTTTTGTTTTTTTGTTTTTTTTTTTAATTGCAAGTATAGGGTAGTGTTGGAGTGCTGGACTTAAACCAGCTCTTTAAAGCTGGAATTTATCCCTCAATACACATGTGAAGCACTGTAAAAATTTGACTCTTTGTTTGGAAATGCTGCTGCTTTTTTTTTTTTTTACCAGAGTTGTAATTCAACACAAAATACTGGGCACATGCCAGATCATATGAGCAAAATAGACTTTTTGAAAAAGATTTTTTTATCTTCCAATGTTTTAAAATGTTTGAGAGGAAGAAAATGTAGGAGACCTCATCACTCTCTACAACTCCCTGAAAGGAGGGTGTAGCCAGGTGGGGGTTGGTCTCTTTTCCCAGGCAACTCTCAGCAAGACAAGAGGGCACGGTCTCAAGTTGTGCCAGGGGAGGTTTAGGTTGGACATTAGAAAGAATTTCTTTACTGAGAGGGTGATCAGGCATTGGAATGGGCTGCCCTGGGAAGTGGTGGATTCTCCATCCCTGGAGATATTTAAAAAGAGACTGGATATGGCACTCAGTGCCATGGTCTGGTAACTGCAGCAGTAGTGGATCAAGGGTTGGACTTGATGATCTCTGAGGTCCTTTCCAACCCAGCCAATTCTATGATTCTATAACTTTTTTTAAGTGTGACACTAAGAACTTCCTATAAAAATAAATAAAAAAAAAAAAGCAAAACAAAACAACAAAGGAGATTTAAGCCATGGTGTTGTCTCATTTTTTTAACTTTTCACTTGGTACAGTGTTCAGCTGTGCTGCTAAAAGAATTCAATAATAAGTGAGGCAGCCTGAACCTGTGTATTCTTGGTGAACTGGAACAGAAGGTCCAGTCGTGTTATGAAGGGTCTGTGGTAGTAATGCTTCTAAAGAGGAATAACTTCCACTTAAAGGTGGTAGATTTGGTCTTCAGAATTGATTTTCCAGCTCAAGTTGTATAAGCAATACACATCAGTCTGCCTTGATATTCTCTATACTATGGAAGATCAGAATATTTTCTCTCTGGATAATTTTAGAAGGCAAGGTCTACAGGAGCAAGAACTTTGTGTTTTGACACCACTTACCAGACACCAGCCTCCCATGGTAAGGCCCCTAGGCATATTTGTGCAAGAAGATGTTTCTTCATTGTGAGGAGGAAATATGCAGAAAACTTGGTATTTTGACATCAAGTTTTTGTTTGCACAGTATTACAGTTGCTTGCACTGTGTGGGTAAGCCAGCCATTCACTTCTAGGATTCAGTGCAACTTCTTTTTCACTGCCTGGCTACATTATGTTTCTCTGCAACTGGCAAATGTGTGTCATTACTTTTGATTGCCTGCCCTTGTCAGAGAGATTAATTCATTCTCGCTCGCCTTTCCTCTTCCTTGAAGCATCACGGACGATTTCTGCTGTGGTAGTCATCTCGCTAAGCAGTGTGACATCTGCTGTCTGGCTGTGGCATTGCAACGCTTCAGTGTCCCTTGCTGAAAAACGCATGGAGCTGGTGGAATTCCATAGCTGACTTTCAAATGGGAGCTCTCTTCTAGTTGAAACTTCTTTAGTTTCTTGCAGGCATTTAGAACTGCAGCACCAGGATGTGTAATTGCGGTTTGCTCGAGTTAAAAAAATTTCTCTGAAGCACTGAAAGTTCAAGTACATCTAATTCCTTTCATTGCCACCTCTGAGGAAATAACTGCTTAGAATTGTAGATTTGAGTGAGGGGGAAGGGAAAGTGTTGATGTTAAATATGTACTTTATCTTTACCTCCTTTGCCTACTATAAGTGCAAAAGCAGGGAAATGCCCCAAATAAGCTACCTTTATCACATGCCTAATTAGCTGAGTTCTTATACTTCAACATAAGACAGGTTATGAATGAGATGATAAAAAAGGAATTCTTTTATAGAAGAAAAAAACCTGGCATTTGATCACAGCCATTGATTTTCCTGATGGCATCACAGCCCGTGAATTGTTCCTCATTAATACTGCTATATGAATTTGGGTTTTTTTCTCGTAGCACATTTTGTGTGGCTTCAGCTTTTTGTGGAGATTGATGCTGTACAGCTTTATCCATTTTCATAGTGAGGCTCAGCAGAAGTGGATTTGTAGAGTGGAAGCATTGCTGCTGAGAACCCACTACACAGGCTGCATTCATACAAGGCTCTTACAGTAAGGTTGTTACAGTCATGTCCAAGCAGCTCAGCATCCATAGCATCCTTTAGTGTGCACTCTGGGATGTGTCTTCTGTTTTTGTTTCATCCCAAAGGGTATCCAGTTTGTGCTCTTTTAGACCCCTCAATCATGCAGCTCAGCTTAGAGTAAGCAGGAATTCTTGGGGAGGTTGAGTCTAAAGGCATGAGATATTCTTCCTCTGAATTAAAATGATGGTGTAAACTCTCTCATTGACTTCTTTCTCAGATGGAGCTGAAATTGCCTGTTTCACCACAAAGAATGGAGATCGAATTTCTTTGACAAATGTCATGGTAGCTGTGGGGTTCCAATAGATAGTGTTACTGCTGTTAGCATGCTGAGTGAACTTTTTTTCCCCATAAACTTTTGAATTTTTATGTGTCCAAGTCTGTCATGTTACTCACACAGTAAAACAATTTCAGATGCTCTTCTCCAAAATCTCTCAGCCTCCCAGGTGGCACTAAAAGCTAAACAGGAAATCCAGCATGTAGTTGTGAAAAAATAAATTTAAAAACCACACAAAATATGTAGATTTGATTCATTAATCTTTGTTAGTGACACTTAGACAATATTATTGAGCTACTGTTTTAAAATATTAATGAGGACTGAGGCATTGCTTAGATGAAATATTTTCATTGCAGTTAGGCTTTTTGGATACTTCTAGCTTAATCACTGATGTGCTGCGTAACCAGTAAACTCAATACTCCTTAAATTGTAGAGTGGAATAATTGGTGCTGAGAACGTAATATACAGGCTGCATTCATTCAAGGTTCTTATAGTAGGTTCAATATTCCTTAAATTCTTCATTTTTTTATGGTAATGACCCAGGGACTCCAAAGATATTTAAATATTAAGACATTTAATTTAGAGATTCTGGTAACTTAATATCAGGGTATGTTACAAATACAAAAGAAAAAGATCAAGACCTTCAAATGAAGGCTGAGAATACCTTAAAAAAATAAACTTGTTTATACTGCTAAAGTATTTTAGTATCCCAGATATTAAAATTATGTTATCCCAAAGAACTATTTCAGTGTTTCACAATTTTTCAAGCTATGATAAAATCCTGCTATTATTTTTTGTGCAAAATTGCTCCTGAACTCTTTTGTGTAATTACTTGCCAGTATCACTTTAAGGATTGGAAGAGTGACATATACAGTGTTTGATCATATTATTGAATATACCTTTGAAGGTGAAGCAAAATGCCTCAGGATGTATTGCACATTCAACGTTACTTCTTCAGAAGTGTTTTTGGATGCAGAGAAGATATGATTCAACCTATAAAGTTCTGTTTCAGTTCATACTACTGGTTTATATTATTAATCTGAGAAGGTCTTAACATGGATCCTTATTTCCATGTGAATACTTGGTAAGGTCTGTTGAAATATTAAAGGACCCTACGTTAGTCAAATGAAAAGTACTCCAGGCATCTGTTTATTAAAGGTTATAAAGTTTGTCACCACAGTGGGGATTTGGAAGACAGCGCAACACAGCAGATGCTGATAGTCACAGCAGACCAGATAGTCTGGTGTCTATCTCCCTAAATCCAAATCAGAAATTTCAAGAGTCCTGTGATAACAGCCTGAAACTGTGATCAGTGTCCAGCAGTGGCTTGAACTCTCTTCCAAGAGATAAGTGCATTTGCAGTAATGCCTGCAAGAGTAGTGCTAACCCCTATAATTCAGCAGCCAGGAGGATGTCACACATCATGTCAAGTTCAGTTCTTGAAGTCATATTAGGACTTCAGCTTTCATTTAAAAAAAAAAAAAACCAAACATTAAAAGTCCCTGGTTTTCATAGTGGTAAGTATAGTTTGAGATATGAACTTTCAAAGCTTTCTAATCTAAAGGTGCTGTTTAAGAAAATGAGAAGAGCGTCCCCTTCTTTCCCTCTCTCAAGCTGGTAGGGCTTGGTTTTTTTCAATTCTGAGACTCCTGAGGTTGTCAGGCTGCTAATGCTTGTTGTTAAAATGACCACGAAGGCAGAAATAAGACATATTACCATAGTTTAAGGGGCGTTTTACAGGAACACCATTTTTCCTTGCATACTTTTCACCCAACTATACATTTTTATAGAAATCAGCTCTGCTCTCCCATTATCTAAACCTTCAATTTCTTATCTAAAATGGTACTTATTGTCACTTTCAATATACTTCACTGTCTGTCAAAATCAGTTTGTAAAAGCCTTTACCTGTGGAGATAAAATATAATTTTAAGGTCAAATGTAGCAATCAATATTAACAGGTTTCTTTAATCTATTCTAGTCTGTTTAAAAAGTAAAATATTCATCCAACTACTGTATGTGAGCTAGAAACTAATACATTTCAGAAGTTTCTGAGTGCAAGGCATTAGTTCATTTTCCATTGTTGAAGAGTACATAAACCTTACAAAATAAAACAATTAATATCCATATTTAGCATTTTATCAGGTTGGGACCCCTCAGGAATAAATGCATTTTCTATTTAAAATTATCTCATTTTAGAGAAATTGAATCAAATTAAGATGATTTTGCTTGATGGCACTGGAATACAAAATGGATCATATGCACTGTAGGTCTAATGTGTATTAATGAAAAATACTCCACATTTTTTTCTGCTTTCACAGGGTATGTTTTAAGTTAGGTGAGAGATAAGAAATGCAGTTTTGGTGAAAAAATCACTCACTTTGGCCATAATGTACCCTGTAATTCCAAAATTACCTCAAAATATCGGCAAATGTAAAATCGTTGCTATTTTTAAAACTGTACAAGACATTTTTAGCATATTAAAGAAGAGGTACAAATAGCCTTATATCATTGATTAGATCTGTCCCTCATCTCCAGCTTTGTTGTTCTTAACATACACAAAACATGCATTTGAACTGACTTCACCTTCTGTACAAGAGCCACTTATACCAGCTGAAATAAATTTAAATCTGAGATAATAAATGGAAAATCTAATTTCAGTCCATTCAAGACCAAATTATAAGCTGCCTGTAAAAGATATTTTTCAAAAATATATATTTAAAAAAAAAAATCTTTTTGAAAAATGTATTTTTCCAGAAATTAGTGATGAAAAAATAGTCTAATTTTCTATTAAGCTGTGTATCTAAAAGATAACATTAGTACTGTGAACTGCAGAAGGTAAAAATATAATCAAAGTTCAAACTATTTTATTCGAGCATATTCTCTAAATATTCAAATATTCTTAAAGCAGTTACATTGATGTGTCGGAAAGAAAGTCTTTGCCCTCTCTTTCAGCTGTGTAATAACATGTAATCACTACTAGTATTTTACATATCTATAATTTTAATCTTCAGCATTCAATAAAAAGGGACATCCTTCTCAGCCTTTTAAAAAAATCTTGCCATTATTTGGAAAAGTAGTTAATATAATACTGGCAGTAAACGAAACTTCTTCTACCAATGTGTCTCCTCATAGCTATGGGTGAATCTTGGAAAAAAAAAAAAAGTATTATGTAATTTGTCATCAAAATCAACCGATCTGTGTGACTCATTATAGCTAATAATAATGTGAGCTATTTTTGATAATACTATGGGCTACTTTTGTTGCCCTTCAAATAACTGCATTGTTATATCCTGTATTTTTTCTTCTGATAGCAAGAAAAAAAGTTTTATACGTTTTATTTTTAGAAGTTTGCCAGAATTGTTTTCACATTCGTTATATTTTGATGCTGTCTTACTGACAGTTCCCTAGGATCAACTGGGAAAATTCTCTGCATAAAACACAGTGATATGTAGTCATGATTTCTATCCGTTGCAATACATATTGAGGTAGATCTTATCTTTTTGATGAAACAATGACCTTGGGGTCAATATCATGATTCCAACTTCTGGTGCAACTCAATTGGCAGCCTGTATTTTATGGCTGTTACATCTGCTGTGTACCTTCAGTTTATATGTCCTGTAGATTCTAAATACTGTGCCCCATGCTGTTATGATAAAACATAATGCTTATGATAGGAGAACACACGAGTCAACCATCTGCAGATAATAAAATAGACATTGCAGCACTAACACTTATACTGCCATAGTCATTGCCTCCAGAGAGCAGATCCTGATCTGCAGGCCAGGAGGAGGAAAATACCAAATATTCACAGCACAAAATACCAATATTCACAGCACTTGGCCCTGTAGAGTGGACTGGCTGAATCTGTGCCGTGTAATGTGCTTTTCCTGGATTTCCTTTGAGTGCCATTACATTAGAAAAAGTGCCACAGTTCATCGAAGTCATGACGTGAGGCAAAAGGTAAATGTTCTGTTTCCTGAGGCACCATGTGATGGCTGTGCCTGAGGGCAGCGAAGCTGCTGAGGCAGTGCTGGGGGATTGTTGGGGTGCTCAGGGAGCAGCCTCATCCATGTTGTCTGGAGGGAATCGTCCCTGTCGTGAATCTGCTTCAAAACATTCCCTGATTCTGTGTCAGAAAGACCTTGCTGACTCACTTTGAAAACAAGCCCAGGAGCCAAGAGGGCTGTAGAGAACCACAGTAGATTACAGATATGGAATCAGCAAGGGAGCAAAACTTTTAACAATATTGGTACACAATTGGTTAGACTAGCTTTGCCTTAAAATATATTTCCACTGTATTGTTTTGGTTTTGGTATTAGTTGAAGTAATGTTTGGTTATGTATGTTTGCATAGAGATAGATTTAGCATCTTTTGGTTTACAACTTTTCAGAATTGTTGCAGAAATAAATCTTCAGTATAGAAAGCTCAGATATCTCTCAGAATTCCTTTAATAATGTAAATACCGACGTTATTACTTTCATTTGTTTCTACTTGATTGTCTTACTTTGGTGAAGTACTTCCATCCAGTTTGCAACAGTCATAGACTAGAGAGTGAGGAACTCATTCTCCCTAATTCTTCTCTAAGACTCTTAACCAGCCTTTGTCCTACCCTGAGAAGATTCTCTGTTGAAGTTACTAGATGTTAGCTTTACTTCTGCTCTGGGTTTATAATAATGATTGTCATACAATACAGAAAGGGGCCAATTGTCTTAAAAGATACCAGACTGCAAAAGTAGAGTTGGAAGAAACAGTAAGAGGTGTTCTTCCTTTCTGTTCCCTTCATCTCAAACACAAACCAGTGCAAAGCATGCTCTTGTATTATATGATATTTCCATAACTACACAGTCCTCTACGTCCTTTGATGATCCTTGGTGTCATCATTATCTTCTCTTCCTTTTGTTAGAAAAGATCTGGCAACCGCTTGCTACCCTGAAAATGATGAGTTATAATAAAATTTAAAGTGGAAATGTTAATTATGTGCATATGAATAAGGTAATTCTTTTCAGTATATTAATTTTCTTTACAAGGGACTTGATAAATATTTTATATTTATTATTTCTGCATCTAATTGTGGAATTATAGGAACTTCAGAGAACAATGATGATGATAAGAAAATCAGTACAAAGACTGAAGTTCTCATGCACAGGAACAATGAAATGTTCAGTGAAAATCACAATACTTTGAGGAGATGTGGAGAGACAACACAGAAACCCTTAGCCCACTGCCCTTTTTCTTTAGACAGACCACCCTCCCTCAGGTGATAGTTTTGAAATTAAAAGTAAAGACCTATCGAAATTACAGATTGATTTGAAAGAACAGCGTTCATCTTGCTTTGTGCAGAGGATTGGACTGCATGAACCTCCAGAGGTCCCTTCCAACCTAACCTATTCTATGGTTCTATGATTCTATTGAAATGCTAACTCTACACATGGAAATTTTGGATTCTTTAGTGAAGGCTTTTGTCAGTGTCTCCTCTTGAGGCTACTTTCTACAGCTTTGTTCAGCTTTGATAACACCTTTCATGCCCCTTTTGTAATTACATTAAACTCGCATGCCATGCTTCTCTAATGCCTACGTTAATCTGTGTAGTGCCAAACAAGAAGCCATGAGAAATCTGTATTTATAAATTCCAGTTTATCAAGCCCTTTCCAGTGTTCCAGTGTTCAAGAACAGTCCTATGTGAAATAACCAAAATCCACAGCTGCCTTCCCTACTTTAAAAAGTGCCTGACACCATATTATTCTGCAAGAACTTTCCTTCCATGTCAAGTAAAAAGGAGTTAGGGGGAGAAGCACCTTTCCCATCAATGTGTATAGAACCCACTTAGCCCTTGGAAAGCTTAGGGAAATGGATAGTCCTTATAGCCTACCTGGATAGTATAATATATAAGAGCATATAAATACTGAACCTTGACACACAAGGATTTCAGAAAAAACTTACTTATTTGATGTTCTGCAGTAGCATCAAAAAATAACTGAGAATAAATAATGTGCTTAGTGAAGTAATCATAGGGAAGGATTTTTCTTCTGCTTTTGATCATGGCCACATATATTATGATTTTCTCCTATTTGACAATGCCTTGATTATTCAAATGTGAAATTCCCAGCATTTATTGGAATTTTCATTTCATCCTTTTAATTTTTATTTAAATTTGATAGACATTTTTGTGGGGTTAGTGAAATACAAGTAGTATGTAATGATGAGGTGAGAACTTTGGTGTTTACATAAAAAGTTCGACTCTGCAGCCTTTATTCATGAGACACTTAGTCCATATTTATCATCAATTGATTGACTTTGCTTGGGGTTTTTTGTGGTTTGTTTGACTGTTTGGGGTTTTTTTTTTTGTTATTGTTGTGGTTGATTTTTTTTCTTGTTTTTAAATAGTAGGACTTCTTAGAGTCTGGACATAGATTCTTTTGTCAGAGTGGAATGCTTCCAGCAATGATTGTTTTCTCAGTGGCAAAACTTTCTTTTGAATCTTTAATCAATTTCTTCATCAGAACAGCTTTGTACTTAGAGAATTCTAATGAAGTTTAGAATGCTTTTGAATTAGCATCCAAGAACTTTAGCTGAGAAGCAAAGTATGTTCTTGAGAGGTGTTGTCTGTGTTGCATCTAGCACTCTACTTCTTATTTAAATTTTTTTTTTTTTTTCTTTTTTCTGTATTATCACATTCACAGAATATCTAGGAAAGGGAATTAATGAATGATAATTAATAGATTCAGCATTTGATTATGAAAGAGAAGCATGCCCTGGCATAAAGGCAACGAGAGCAGTAGTGCAGCAACAAACTTATGTTTCCTTCCAGCCAAGAGCATGTAACATGTTACTTTTTCTTTTTTGTAGCCCTGGATGTGGAAAGATGTGGAGCTTTGTCCTTTTCTTAAGCCTGAAATTGAGATATATGATAGTGCTGTGGTGTGAGTGCAAACTGTGGCTTTAGAGCACTTGCTTTACTGTTACAGTTATCATTGCTGCTTGGCCATGAGCTGTAATATATTTATAATTCATTGACACTGGCATCTCAAATTCTAAGATATTCTCAGAATGTATATATAGTATCTTGTTAGACTTCTGTCATGTACAAACCAAGTCAGGCTCTGTTTCACTTTCTTTGAACTCTGGTGAATTCTGAGATAAATTGGGGAGTCAGGAGGTAGCGGTGGTATAAGCACATATAGGTGAGGGGGTAAAGCAAAGTTTGAAGAACTCATTGAAAAAATAGGTCATATCTACTTTGAAAATAAGTATTATTCTTGAGTTGCAAATAAAATGTAAGTAACATTCAAGATTTATCTTTCTGTCATGATTGTGTTTTGTTGCTGCTATCTCTTCTCAACTGATAGATTTTTTTTCCTCCCTCATATTAACAGTGACGTTTTAGTGGAGGCTTGTAAAATGTTTCTTATCCCGTTGATCTTAATTTGTGTTATTTCTTGATAATATTTTTAAAGTTGTAGGTTCTCCTCTTCAGCAGTGTAGGCTTCGAAGGAAAAGGGGATATCATTAAAATAGATACATAATTATACATATGTAACATACATACATGGGAATGAAAATGTAAAAATGTGAAAGCATATTATTTATTTACTTCTTCCTCTCTGTGACTACTGTCACTGATCCCCATTCCTCTGGTGGTGTTGCTGGAAGCTTCTAGAAAGCTTCAATTAACAGGATACTAAAGGAATTTTCTTTGAGCCATGACACATACTGAGTAAAGATGTTTCAGAATAAAAGGATGTTTCAATCCTGTGTGCCCTTGGAGCAGTTAGCATAGTTCCAAGGCAGAATTAATTTATACCGTAAACTTCTTGGCTATTTTCTTTCTTATACATAGGACTACATTCCTTTAAGTAGATGAGAAGTTTGGTATCATTTGGAAACTGCTGTAATATTTTCCTTTAAGTGCCTTCACAAAACTTCTGACTTGGATGCTGAATCTGAGTTTACTCCAAACCCTTCTTTAAAGTCACGATACCACAGGATTAAGAAGTCTGATTCAGGGGGAAGATCTCCAATGCCAAGAAAATTCAGTCTGGGAGCAAAGGGAGCCTTAGATTTGACCCTGTAGCACTTTCTTCCATGGGGAGAAGAGGAAGTTGATGAGAGAAGAGTTGTCATTCTCCTTCAAAATGCTGTTTTCTAAGAACTGGAACTTATTTAGAAAGCAATGCTTATTTAAATAAACTTTTACTATTTTTTTTTTATTTTCTAATGTTGGGACTGTTCCACATGTTTCCTGTTTGGTACTAAACTTTAATATGACAAAAACAATCACACGACAATGAGCTTCCATTGATTGGAAGACCACAAAGCTGCAAGATAAAAAGCTGACTGTGAAAGAGTAAACTCATTATCACACCACATTAGCAACATTTTAAAGAAAAATAGAAAAATACTGGCCAAGGCACTTCTTTTTTTCTACAGGGTATTTAGATTTTGAATCTGGCAAAAAAAAAAAAAAAATGAAAAGTCACAAGGGATGGATGCTGCATTGACACAGAGCAAAGGGGAAAGCTTTACAGCAGGAATTGCTCTTTGACTTTGTAACTGCAAGTGTAGAAAAGCAGAAAGAGTTAAATAATGTTAATTCAAGAAACACAGCAAAGCCAAGGCGCAGGGTTGGTGTACAAACATCTTTTAATTTATATATCATTTCAGTGGCTCTGAAAACAAATGGAAGATTACTGGGATAAGATTAACTGTTACAAATGCAAGGAAATGTATAAAGCAGTTGGAAAAGCTTTTTATAGTGGAGCAGTTAACTCTAGTTAATTGTGTTTGATTTTTGTTTTCATAATTACTTCCATTGTTCCACTGAACTCCTGCTGGATGTCTGACATAGTTGAGTTGTCATGCCTTCATTTAAAAAAATAAATGAATAGGAACTGAATACCAATGTCATTAGTGTTCTGCTCTTTGCTTTAATATATGCGCTGCTTATACTGGTTGAGAGATGCTTCACACTTAGCTAAGGAAATAATCCCTGATTTTACAACAAAGCAACCATAACAAGGTGATTTATTTAATGGAAGCAGTTGACCATATATAAGGATAACAAACATCATTATTTTTACTATTGCCGTGTGGTTAGAAGGTCATGACTAAGTCTTTGTAATGAGGAACGCAATTTATTTTAATTTCCACTGTTGCCCCTCACACAACCACTCTCCAAGTTAGTAGCCTTTTTAGCACTATTAGCAGTAGTCAAGGATGAGTTGGCCTGAGGTTGCTGTACTGATGTCTGTTGCTCTGTACAAGTGTAGTAGGTTTTAAAAGTCTTGAAGTGTGTGTATTGTAGTAGCATCAAGCATCTGATTTAGTGACAGCAAGACATACATATATGATGAACATACAGCTAACTTTTGTGGATACCACTTATTTTACAAAATTTCTAAAGTATAATTATCTGATGCTCTTGGAGCACATTCAGTACATGAAAAAGGGAAGACCAAAGTAGAAGAGTATCCTGAAATACACCTTTTCTGTATCTGTAGCACAGGCAGAAAAGGTGGCTAAAGCTGCCAATGTTTTCTGGGTCACTGTAAGTATATCCGAGGACATTTACATCAGACAACAGATTAAAAGAAGCCAGCGGCTGGGTTTTTTTGGTCAGTGTCACATCTAGATCCTGTGCTTAAATCATACAGTTACTTCCTCATTTTTTCCTTTTTTTCTTCCAACGTATTTCATACTTTGTATTTCTGTGTACAGGTGTTAAGACTGAAAGCTATCAGGAGGAACATTGCACAGATTTAGGTAAATGGAGTGAATCATCTTATAGTGTTTGTTATACTAAAAAGATGAATTTATCTAGCAGTGTCACTTTTAAAGTAGCTTCATTTTTAGCTTGCACCTTGAAACTGCTTTTTAAGACCTTTTAGGCAAGGGACAGTCTGCTTCAATAGGACTATGGACTAAGGAGCAGTGGATGCTGTACAAGTCTGAACAGCAGTGGCAAGCTCATGAGGCAGAAATGTGTAGAGTCCTGTCCTGTTCTGTGCTCAGCCCTTGCTCCAGGCACCATTGTCACTTTCCTTTCATGACAATATCAATCTGGCACTTGTGGAGTTGAAAGGAAAACCAAGTCAAAGAAGTGCAATACCTGTTTTCAACTTATTTCATGATGGCATATTAGCAAAAATCTTTTTGAATGAAACTAATAATGAGTACCTAATGGAGTCCAAAGCATTTCCTTCAAGTCAAGTAACTTTAAAATTCATGGATCTCTTATGCAATTGCTTGTCTGGGGTTTTCACATGATGCATTGTCACGTTTGGAAAAAAATACTCAGCAGATGCGGTGATTTTATACTCTGAAAATTAATCTTTAGGACTCATGGGAAGCTATTCACAACTTTGGGAAGGAAGGGAGATAGTAGAAATTTACTTAAAAAAATTTATGACTCCATTAGCTTTTAAAGCATCATTAAAAGAAATACCTCAGCATTTCCTAGGGTGATCCATCACAAGCTGATTTTTCTGTTTAGTATTTTCCCAAATGTCCTCCTAGTTAGGTACAAGATGTTCATGAATGTGCAAATGATTTGGCTGTTTTGTCTGTATGGTGACAATTTGTAGAAAACTGAATTTGCTACATTCCTAGCTTTCTTTTGTGTAGCTGAATTTGAAGTTCAGTGTTGCTCCTTATACTTTCTTAATTTGTTATTCTTCACATTCATGAGGCAGAAAAGCTGGGTTTCATCCTCCAGGTCAACCTGTTTAGAAACTTAACTTGTGTGGATATTTAAAAGAATATATAGGAAAAATTAAATTGTTTCTTAAATATGCAGCCCCAGGATGAATTAATAATTGATTACTTAATTTTATTTATTTATCTGGAATTAAAATAGTGTTTTGTTAATCAATTAATAAATCAATTAATCAATGATTAATCAATTAATTTTAGCAGAGTACTTGAAATCACTTGATTTCACAAATATGTCCAGTTTACTCTTACTTTGCTACCTGTGAGTTTTACATTGATTAAAGCAGTTTGTATTCAGTGTCTGTTGCATTACAAGATGTGGCTATTGGAGAATGACTCTGCTTTTGAGTTTTTTCAAACATTTATTTTTATATGCACAGACTGATGTCAGTGGACATCATGATGTTAAAGGGAAAACAAAAATTTCCTTTTTAAAGTGAGTGATTCTGGGGACTTTAAAATATACACACGTTCAGCAAGTGTTAAAAAAAAAATAGCCAGGAAAACTATCTATGGTTTTCAAGTAGGCACATAATTCTGAATGGCTGTACAAGCTATGTGATGTAAGGAAAAGAAATTATGTGTAATCATTAACCAAATACAGTGAATAAAGATAAGAGTTCTCCACAATTTATCCACCAAATCTGTGTCTCTCTCTAACTCAGTGACTCTAATACCACAGTTGTTAATATTAAGTCTGTCTACATATTTTGTGCAAAATCTCTATGGTGAGGCATTCATTGCAATTGAAAAGCTGACACAATGGAATGCTTTTTGTGCTGACTCTGCTGACAAATTACAGTCCATTTTATCAGTTGCAAGGTCAGGAGGACTATCACGGCTCTTAAACTGTAGTGTAATAAAGTGGGCTCTATTGAGTGGTCGAAGAACAGCTGTAAGTTTGCCTGATTACTGCAGCTAAGTATCTCCAGCAGCAGAGTTATTTGAACCCATTTCTCTTGTCTATAATTCTAATTTTTGCCATAATTTGATTTCAGAATTGACTTTTGCTGGAATACGCATGGAGCTGTAGAGCTCAGACCTATTTTCAAGACATGCAGTAGCCACTGTTAATGTGTCATTGTAGAAATGCTTTAATTGCTGATTTTGGATCTAGTGCTAGTCTAAGCACAAGCCAAAGGCCTCTGTTATTAAACACCTTGTACTACCAGAGCCTGCATTTCTTTTCCTGTCATTGTTGTAGAGAATTTCTGTTTTTTTGAAACCTGAGCTAGATTTGCATGGACTTAATAGCTCCCTTTCCTTCTCCAGCATCTCCAGTCTAACACCAGCCTTTCCTATGTTTTCAAAGAAAAAAAGCAAAAGATGTGAAACATTATCTATGCCCTGCATGCCTGCACTGCTGTGGGAATATTCATTTTTCTATGAATAAAAATCATCAGATTATTTTGCCATCTTGGCCTCTATGAAATGCAGAACAATTATTTTAAACAAATTAAGATAGCTTTTCTTTTCCTCTCAAAAAAACAGCAGTACTCTTCAGAATCCCTTTCTTCCTCATAGCATACAGTTTAATAAAGCTCCTGATATCCCTTTTTGTGACTAAGGAGCTTCCTTGCCTCTTTTGCTCTTTCTCTTTTCCCCTTTTATATAGGAGTTCATCAGTATTGCTTTCTGATTAGCAAAGTGGGCCATTTTCCTAACACCCCTCTGCTCCTAAGCTTTACTTTTCATTTTTCCATTCAGTCTCTTGAGTGTGTGACCACCAAACTTGTTTTATTATTAAATATCCATGGATCATGTTGAAATAATGAACTCCTTTACAGTTGTGGTGACCCTGTTCTTAGCCTTGTTCTTTAACTCTTCAGGAGTTACCTGACTGGCACAGTCTACCTTTATGTGGAGAGACAAGCTGCTAAAACATTTTTTCCTTTCCTTTTCAGGGAGTAATATGTGGGAGGCTGTGGACTATTTGCTTCCGACATAGGAACTGCACTAGGTTGGGAATCTGCACTCCTGAGAGAATGCTGGGAATCTGCAGAGGGCGACGGAAATTCCTGGCTGCCTCTCTGACTGTCCTTTTTGTTCCAGCCATTACGTGGATTTATCTGTTTGCTGGGAGTTTTGAAGGTAGGAGGGGAATAATGTTTGGGAGAGGGCATGTTGAATGATTGGTATCAGAGCAGATGAATGCAGATCAGACATCATAGATTTTCTTTAAATAAATCTGGTTTGACTTGTATAGGAAACAGTTCCCAAGATGCAGATTCCAACAAGGGGTCTTCCTTAGGATGTTTTTACTGCTGAGAAGGAGAAAATTGCTGGCCCCAAATATTTGATTTTCCTCTCATTTTTTAACTTTTAAAAAGTGCAACAAAAAAACCCTCACCTTACTAGTTTCCTCTCTTTGTTTCCTAATTTTTAAAAGTCAGAAAAAAGCATGGGTCTTTGTGAAGTGGGTTTTGCTAGGATCATGGTCACCCAGCTGTAAGCTTTCTCTTGTTCTCTGATCAAGTGTGCTGCTGCTCCCTGGACCAAGTCACATGCAGTGGTACCTAATTTGTGGAATGTTGGATGGTGGTGGGATTCTGCTCTGTGAGGTGTTAACATAGCAGCAAAGAACTCTGTGAAATATTTTATGAACTTCTGATTTAGTTATATAAATGCCTGCGGGGCAAAACCTGCAAACATATGAGGCTTCTTTCTTGCCTTTTGTGATTATTAATTCTGTCCACTGTCTTTATGCTTACTGTGCTAGCAGGCTAAACACAGAAAATCAATGAATGCCCATATAAAATCTCTTCATATAAAATCACTTTGAGTCTGTTTCCCTCTTCTTGGTAATAGTTTGCTAGAGATAGAATATTTTTCTGTCCTTCCTTCAGGTGGAGATCCTCAAGGTCATAGGTGTATTGGCTTGCAGCTATATAACTAGCACTTTTTATGATCAGACTTGGAATAACCACTACTTTGCCTGTTAAATTTTATGATGAATTATCTGGCCTTAAAGGAGTTCAGCAGTGATACTTCACTTAGGTGAAGTTAGAAAATCCTGGATCTCCTATTTTGCTACTTTTTCTTTTTTCTTTTTTTTTCTTTTTTTTTTTTTTTTTGAAAAGTGTTTCAGTGTTTTGAAACTGTTCAAACACTAGTTTACAGTCAGGTAATGTTAAAAAAGCATTGTTTAAAATGCTAAGCTTCTTTTATGTAACATTGACTGACAAACTTGTGGTTTGTTTTAAAACAGAATTGGATTCTAGGTTAAATTACAAGAACATGTAAAGACTTCCACTGTGTACTACATACATCTTTGAATAAGTTACATGCCAGGTACAAATATTTGCTTGTGTAAATTCATTATGTTACTTAAAATTCTGCCTTAATGGCCAGTAACTGTGATCTCATTCTAGAATGAAACACCTTAGAGTTTCATGTTGAATTGGAAATAAAAGGGGTGCTGGCTGCGTGCTCAAAAACTAATGATCTGGCTGGCAGAAAAGTACTGATTTTGTTTGGTTTTTAAAAGCTGAGCAAATATATGCCTCACCTTTTTGCTTCTAGAAGAATATTATTCTGCCTTGTCATAATGACTATTTTAATTGTGTCCACAATTAATAATTGCATGCTGCTTTAAATTCCTCTGTGTGTAAAATCCTTTGTTTTTAAAGGGAACTCAATACAAATCCTGAAATTTGCTGCTCAATGGTATTTGAAGTGACTTAAAGCTCTCAGTGTGAATTAATCTTAAATGCAAACCAGAGGGCAAAATGCATTACCTGTTAAGGAGACTTGCACTGGGAAAGAGCTGGAAATTATGTAAAGTTATTAACTGTTATTTTTCTGTATCTGTTTGGGTTTTTTTTTTTAATTTATGGCTGTAGAATGATTTAATCTTTGTTGGTTAAAATCAAAGGTAAGTTAAACTATTTATTGTACCAAATAATAGCTAGCATTATCCTTAATCTAGTAGATACTACTGATGGAGAGTTAAAGCCATTTTGTCATTTCATCTGACTTCTTGTTTTTCACTCTATTATGGTTCACACAATTTACTTATGTTTTAAGCTCGTTAGATATATGTGAGTAAAAAAAGTACCACAACAGCATTTTGCCTTGATTTAAAATCAATAGGAGTAGAGTCTTATGGCATTGTTTTCTTTGGTTAAACACAGGCAGTCTAGAAGTTTTCTTTTAAGTACATCTGGTTTTAAGTAAATGGTTCTTGTTAACTTTTCTCCACCAAGTTAAAGAAATTGTCAGTACCTGGTATCTTCGCAGATTCACTCAGTTATTCAGGGTGGAAGGGACCTCAGAAATTCTCTCGTTAAGCTCCAGCTCAAACCAGGATGCACTTTGGGGTCAGGCAGGATTTCATAGGCATTTGGTATTTCCTAGGCATTGGATGATCATGTCTTGAAAACTTCCAAGGACAGGGACTACATGGCCTCCCGGGGCAACTTATGCCACTGCTTGGCTGCCCTCAGGTGGAAGTTTCTCCCTGTATCTTCCTTGCTTAAATTTATGTCTGATGTCACTTCTCACCATATCCTGCTGTGAAGAGCCTTGCTCTCTGTCTTTTTGCAACTTGCTTGTAGGTACTGGGGGTCTGTGGATAGGTCACTTCTCCAAGCTGAACAAGCCTGGGACAAACATTTCAGCCCCAGTACAACTGGACAGCTGTATGCTGAACTTCAACAATTTTGTTCTTCTATTTGCAACTGCAAAGTAGACACAGTGTTCCAGATGTGGTCAAATGAGTACCATGTAACCAGAAATAGTCACTTCTCTCACTCTATTTGCTATGTTCCCTTTGATACAGCCCAGGATGCAATTGACCTTCATCACTGTCCAGGCATTCTGCTGGCTCATGTGTTAAGGTTTGTCTGCCAGGATCCCAGGTCCTTTCCAGCAGAACTAGTCCACAGCTTGTGCCATTATGAGAGACTTAGTCCTTCCCAGGCACAGGGCTCTCTTCATTCCTTTAGCCTGTCTACTACCTGCCACCCTGGGTGTCACCCTTACCTGTGGTTGTATTGACTGCAACCCCCAGCTTGATGTCATTTGCAATCTTGATAAGGGTGAGTTGTGATTTCTCCTTTGAGTCACTGATAAAAATATTTAAAAGGACAGACCACAGAATTGATGTTGAGGAACGCAACATGTAACTGACATCCAGACAGAGCATGAATGAGTTACTGTCATGCTTTGAGACCAACTATTCCAACTGTCTTTTCACCAACCTACTACTCCACCTGTAAAATCCCCTCTGTAATACAAAGGATGCTATGGGAGACTGTAGTGAAAGTTGTGCTAAATTCTTGGAAGATTGTATCTACTGCTCATCTCTTATTCACAGATCTAGTAATTGAATCACAGAAGGAGTCAGGTTGGTCAAGCATGATTTAAATCATTCTTTGTTATTTCACCATTAGGCCTGGGTGTAGTTTCCTTTGAAGATACTTCCATATAGCAGTCAAATCACCTCTCAGTGTCTTTTTCACTGAGCTAAAAAGGTTGAGCTAACTAAGCTGTCATAGCAAAAAAATGTTGTCCTCATTTTTGGTGTGTTATTTTGCAGGGTTTTTTGTTTGTTTGTATGTTTCAGGGCTCCAGAATCAAACATCTCTCTTCAGTACTGATATCTGCAGTGCTGTGTCCTAAAATTACATGTTCTCGATGTAATTAGGAGTTACATTACTCATCCATGTGTTTATATCTAGGAACCTAAGTTGCTCATTTGTCATAGCATGGCAGTGGGATTGCTTTTCAAAATTCTTTATCAACTCTTTGTTAGTGGATCTGTAGTATAAAATATGCCCTGATGTAATCAGTTCTCATGTTCTGCTTTTTAAATAGTTTGCAATCATATTGGACAGCATTTTGCTTCATTTTTGGGGTTTTGTTTCTCTTGTCAGAAAGTATATTGCAGCTTGCAACTTCACAGCTGTCACTCAGAAACTGCCTTCCCTTCCCTTTCAATGGTCATTGAAGGTGGCTTTACCCAAGCTGTGACAGCAACAGCTCCTAAAAGCCTCATTAATGATGAATAAATGTCTATTAAGGTTATGAACTAGAATGTTAAAGATGATTTTGAATATTGTATAGCCTTTGAACGTACTTGGTTACTGCTGTTCTTTTTAATAATGCACAAGTACAACATAATTTCAGTTATCAGTTACTTTGAATGAAAAAACGAATTGTTCCAACATTCTTAAATTAAATTAAAAAGGCGAGGTAATAGAGTAGGAAAAGTGGACTACATTTAAAATGTAGAGAGAAGAAATAAACAAATAATATGTGGTAATATGTGAATTTT
This sequence comes from Heliangelus exortis, assembly GCF_036169615.1. NCBI lineage: Eukaryota > Metazoa > Chordata > Aves > Apodiformes > Trochilidae > Heliangelus > Heliangelus exortis. Next base: position 143,528,296 of record NC_092422.1, on the reverse strand, counting down.
CATTAGAAAGAAAATAGCAATTTCAATATCCACAGTATCTCCAGAAATAGCATAATTTTCCTATCCCCTTTACAATGAAGGTCATGTAAAATGGAGGCTTGGAGCTGTAATTTGACACATTCTTTCTAGCTTACTGATTTCTTATAGAAAGCATCCAGTATGGTTTCGTGGACTCAGATCCGCAGTCATCTCCATTTTGACAGGATGAAAATACACTTGAGTTACCGTTTTCTGCATGGGAGATCCACTTGAGGTTGAAATCCCTGAAGTGTCTGTGTCGAGAGTCAGTAATGCAACCTTAAGATGAAAACTTAAGAAGTTACAGGATATCATGCAGGGAGTCTGTCAGGGTGCAGAGCTTTTTCTTAACTGACAGGTTAGCATTTCAAAAACAAAGCCTGTCTTCTTTCCTGGGACTTGCTTTCCTCTGTTGTCCTCTTTTCACTCCAGTGTTGAACAACCATCATTCTCTGACAGTACATTTTAGTCCAAATAATCTGTAGAGATGTGACTGAATCCAGAGTTGGGCAAACACCTGATAAAATACAATAAAGTAAAATGAAAAAAGGATGCAAATGCTCATCTTAGTATTTAAATGGATTCACTTTGATGCTGTTTGCATTCTTTTTGTGTATGGTTTCCATAAATATTCTAGAGAATATGTTAATTGGGAAGACTGTCTACATAAACAATGAATATCCGATTTTAATATTCATGGGAAGCAGATTTTGAGATCATATTTGTGAATACTTGATTCTGGGAGGTCAGCTTTATCCAATGAAGTGCCAAAAGTTTATCACATGATCTATGTGTGTGATGAAAACTTCCTGAATTTTTAATGCTCGCAATAAGTTGCTCATAGGAACAGGCAAACAAATAATTAATTGCTAAAATGTCTATCAGATACTTGCAACTGACAAAGAAACATCAGAAAATAATCCCTTCACAGCCAATGTAAACAGAAAGGGGCAAAATCTAAAATTGCTTTTTTCATTACAATTCACTCAGTTTGCCAAATTTTATCTGTGTGTCTCAACAGGCTTAAAAAGAAAACTTAATCCAGTATCAATTTAAAGTAAAAGTTTTAACCTCTTCATTGATCCTGTCTTTTAAATAAAGTTTTGAGAAAATAGGTCCTGAAAGGGTGCCTCTGCAAGTAAGAAGAATGTTGCTGTGATGAGTACCTGAAATGGTTTACAAGAGATGTGTTTTAGTGGACTTTGGATTCATATCATACCCTTCATAAAAACTGATTCTGTATACATTTCCATTTCGGAGTCAATGCTGGTGGTTAACTTACATCCTTTTTTTTCTTTTTTTTTTTCTTTTTTTTTTTTCTTTTCCTAGTGTGTCTGCATTTTTTATTCAGGGATATTACAACAGTAAAATCAGTCATGATAGCAGAGACCTCAGGCTTATGCCATATTTCCCAAATTTATCCTGGAAAATTTGTCTTTCTATGTACCTATGTTGTGATTTGGATATGCAGAGTACTGATAAAGCTTGATTGAACGATGCTGTTGACCAGAAGGTTCCTGCTGTGAAAGTTGAGTCTGGGTCACTACTTATCATATTTAGCTAGAAAAGTCAGTGTCCCCACAGTTAGGTTTTGATTTACAGACATGAGGACCTGTATCTGTCAGTCATCTCAAAAAAAAGAAAATTAACAAGTGAATATGTAAAAAAAGAGTTTTACTCCCCATTATATAAAGAAACTGCTCGTGATCAACGTTTGGAAATTTGAAATTGTTACTGTATCAAAAAGAGAATGTCCTGAGACAAAGTGTATGAGCCAAAATACAAAATGGTCATGAGAAGCTTTTGGGGGCCTAACTGTGGAGTAAGTGAGGACCATGGAGTTCTTGTAATTTTCAATCACCCTCTCAATTAAACTATTGTCCTGAAGGACAGCTTTATGCTTAATTAATAAACTCCACCAAATAAATTGGAAAGGAATGGATTCAATGGCTTGTCCACTTGGTGTATAAGGAATTGGCTGGATGGTCACAGTCAAAGAGTTGTGGTCAATAGCTCAGTGTCTAAAAAGGGAGACCAGTGATGAGTGGTCTTCCTCAAGGGTTGGTACTGGGACCTGTGCTGTTTAACATCTTTGTTGGTGACGTGGTGACAATGGAATTGAGTGTCCCCTCAGCAAGCTTGGTGATGGCACCAATCTGTGTGGTCCAGTTGACATACTGGAGGGAAGGTGAGACATCCAGGAGAACCTTGACAGGCTTGAGAGTGGGAGCCATGCTAATTTCATGAAGTTCAATATGGCCAAGTGTAAGGTCCTGCACCTGATTCATGGCAATCCCAAACACAATTACAGGCTGCATGGACAATGAATTGAGAACAGTCCTGAGGAAAAGGACTTGGGAGGTGTTGATTGATGAGAAGCTCAACATGAGCTGGCAATGTGCACTTGGAGCCCAGAAAGCCAACTACATCCTGGGCTGCATCAAAAGGAGTGTGGCCAGCAGGTCAGGGAAGGTGATTTTCCCCCTCTTATGAGACCCCCCAGCCCCAACACAAGAAGAACCTGGAGCTCTTGGAGCAACTTCAGAAGAGGGACATGAGGATGATCAGAGAGCTGGAGCGCCTCTTGTATGAGAACAGGCTGAGAGAGGTGAACTTGTTTAGCCTGGAGAAGGCTCTGGAGACACATTATAGCAGCCTTGCAGTGCCTGAAAAGGACTTACAAGAAAGCTGGGGAGGGACTTTTTACAAGGGCATATAGAGATGGGACAAGGGGAATGTTTTTAAACTGGAAGAGGGTAGGTTTAAGTTAGACATTAGGAAGAAATTATTTCCTAGAGGGGTGGTGAGACACTAGAACAGGTTGCCCAGGGAGGTTGAGGGCTTTTTCCTGATTATTCCTCTTTCACTCTATCAAAGATGGGTATTTGCTAACTTCATAGTCAAAAATATTTTTCTGTAGAAAGACAGAAAAGCAAGATAAGTTGAAATGTCTTGTTGTTTTAAAAAAGCCAGACCCCTAAGAAGTAATGCTTGACTTTTTGAAAGAAAATATTTAGTTTGGAAGTACAGCAGTTCTTCTTGGAGTGCTGGAATTAATGTAGCCTGGCTTACCATGATTGACGTCATGCAACTGATTGATGGTAAAGGTGCTTTTCCCACAGTTAGGGCATTTTATAAAATCTAGCTCCCATATGGATCCCCTGGTATCTAAATAAATCTGGAGCCCATGCTGCACTGTATTTCTCAATGGTGAAATGTACAGTACTTCTCATCTGTGTGTCTTTCTGACAATTGTATAAGCTTCATTACTTCTCAGTTCCTTCCTTCTAACAAAATAACTTGAAATTAATCAATGAACTTTGGGGGCAAGCAGGCAAGCAGTTCAAAAAATGTATATGTAGAGGATGAAAACAATAGCTGAAATAAGTTTTAAAAGATTGAAATGAAAAATTCATATTTCATCTGGTGAAAGTTTCAGATAACTGAGACTATTTGATTTTTTTTAGTTTATTTGTTAAATTTTTTTTTTCAGATGAGGAAAAATTTTAAAATCAGACTCTTTCTTTTTAGACAGCAAATTGCATCTGTAGTGTCTCCCAGTACATTTGAAATTTTATTCTGAATATTTACTTAAACATGAGTAATATCAGAAGGAGAACGAGTCACCTTAAAAATAAATTGAAAGAAATATGTCACACATAATGTATGGCCATTCTTACATTCTGCAAATAATGCTCTGGCATGATTTAGGAAAATCGACTGAGTGTGAAGGTCAATATCCTTATAGTGGATGGATGTGTTTTAGGAATGCTTATTTTGAGAGTAGCAGTGTCTTCAGACATCTCTTTATTCCCTCTTTATCCTTTTCAAACACTTTTCAGTCATGACAACCACTGAACTGTTCAGTTGAATAGTTATTTCTCTCCCTTGAAGTTTTACCTCTCTTGTGTTTCTTTGCCTTCTGCAATTCTTGTTTTGAGATTTGAATCTAGGAGATTATTTTAAGTGTATCTAGAGATCTTTGGATAATTGAGTGAAATGCACAGCCAACTTTGAAAACATGGGCCAACAGAGATTATCTTGGTTCACTCAACTTCCATAGAATTGCTCAGGATAGAAAACACCTTCAAGATCACTGAGTCCAGCCTTGTCCTAACCTTATTCCCCATGACCCACCACTGACCCATGTCCCCAGGCACCACATCCATGCAATTTTTAAACACATTCAGAGACAGAGACTCAACCACCTCCCTGGGGAGCCTGTTCCAGTGTTTAATAACCCTTTCTGTAAAGAAGTTTCTCCTGATATCCAACATAAATCTCCCCTGATGCAACTTGAAGCCATTTCTCCTTGTCCTGTCATCTGTCACCAGTGAGAAGCAGCCAGCTCCACTCTCACTACAACCTCCTTCCAGGTATCTGTAAAGAGTGCTAAGCTCTCCCTTCAGTCTCTATTTCCCCAGACTACACAGCTCCAACACCCTCAGTTGCTCCTCATAGGGATGTTTTCCAAACCCTTCATCAGCTTTGTTGCCCTTCTTTGGAATTGCTCCAACACCTCAATGTCCTTTTTGTACTGAGGTGCCCAAAACTAAACACAGTACTCGAGGTGGGGCCTCACCAGTGCTGAGCACAGGGCTAGGATCACTTCCCTACTCCTGCTGGCCACACAGCCAATAAAGATGTTAAATACAAGTGGCCCCAGCACTGAGCCCTGGGGGACACCACTCCTGACTGGCCGCCAACTGGATTTAACTCCATTGACCACAATTCTTTGGGCCCCTCCATCCAGCCAGTGTTTAACCCAGCAGACATCCAAGCCATGGGCAGCCAGCTTTTCCATTAGGATGTCATGGGGGACAGTGTCAAAGGCTTTACTGAAGTCCAGGGAGACTGCATCAGCAGCCTTTTCCTCAAACATTACCAAGCAGGTGACCTGGTCACAGAACGAGATCAGGTTTGTCAGGCAGGATCTGCCTTCCATCAATCCATGCTGACTGGGCCTGATTGTCTGGCTGACCTTTTAACTGATCTGATCTACTTTGTAGATACCAACAATAGGAGGAAAAATTGATGACCTGGAGAATGATGCCTATTTAGCCTGAGATTTTCTTCCTGCTTAACAATGTTCAAGCCATTTGAGCTATCTTGCTGTAATCACTTTTTCTAACCTGTAACATGGCTATATTTCTCTATTGTTCTGTGAAACAGAATTCAAAGTCCAGGATGTAAGCATCAAAGTTTTAAAGCCATAGCTCTTTTTCTTCATAATTATGTTCAGCTTGTAAATTGCTGAATGTCAGAGTTTGCAGAGATCAGTATTTAGAGGGGGAGCACTGAAACTAGTGAAGTTAAAATTACAAAAAATGTTGTATTCATCACATTTTCCTTAATTAAATCCACATCCCATAACAGAACATGCTTCTGTTTGGTAAACTTAGTAATAAATAATGCCTGTTTCTATCTCTATATTTGAAAAATAACAACTTATTGGCCTATTTAAAATATTTTCTTATCTAAAGTTTATGAACCAGGGAGCTCGCAATAACAAGCGTTTGCCTATCCTTAAGAATACATGCATGATCTGCTTACTACATACTGATTCCTGACATCTTTAGATGCCTCATGAAATCACCAGCATGTATTTTCAGACACCTGGAGTAGATTGCAAGCATGGATTTAATACATGAAGCTCCTGAATAGGAAAACCCACAGTGTGTATCTACAAAGGAAACTGGAAGTGTGACTGTAGTGCAGTCAGACCTGCTTGCATTGGCTGGAATTGGCCTCACCCAGGTGCTATTAGAGATGGAGATAGGCTGTATAAAAAGCAGACTTGTACACTATTTCCTAGGCAGTGAAGCCTGGAGCCCTACATCTTTAAAATTATTATTGTTCTTCCTAAATTGATTAAAACCAGTGCATCTACACCTGTTGATACTGCAACAACATCTTCGTTTGGCTCTCTAAACAGCTGCATTGAGGTTGTCATGGTGTAGTTTAATGTCAAAGAATGTTGCATAGCGATCATGTAATATAGAGAGGATTATTCCTGGAGCTGAAGTAAAGCCAAAGCTAGTAAGATAGAAATGTTCTTGTATGCTGTAAAGGGCTTACAGAAACTGCTGGAATAAGAAAGGTGGAAGAGCTATCTGTTTATTACAGAGAGTAAAAAAAAAAAAAAAGCTTCCAAAAGCGGTTGTGTTCCTCCCCACCATTTTCTTCCTTTCTAATTTTTCCTTTTTTTATCATTCATCATTCTTTCCTGTAGAAAGAAGTACATCTAGAAGTACATCTCTTTTAGAGTAGTTGCAGCAGTGTTTTGTTTAGCTGGTATTTCAAAATGGAACTGGCAGAGAAATTTCTGAACTTGATTTTAAGACTGATGGAGGATTCCAACACATCTCTGAATGAATCATTCCATCTCTCAAAAAATGTGGGCTTTAATAATTTCCAGGTTCTTTTAGCTTCAAGGAAGTAAGTGAAATATGAGAAGTAGATGAGGGAAGAAAAACGAAAGGATAATTTCAACATTTTTTGTGTAACAAAGGATCATTTTAAGAGTTTTCCTTTTATTTTAGTGTAAAATATATGATCACAACTATGAGATTGCAGTACAGAATATGCACTGGAAAAAATACCACCTTGAGAACTATAGATGAGAGTGTTACAGTGTTACAGTAAGCAAAACATATAGCTGTTTTTAAAAAAAGAGATAAATTTATAGGATAAATACTATCCTTGCTATAGCTAATAAATCCTTGTTATCAGGGTGATCAGTTATCATCCTAGGCCAGAATGGTTTCCCAAGACAATTCCTTGTTTTAGGCTCCAGGTTAGTGTACCTTTTCAGCTATGAAAAATAAGCCCCCAAAAAGGATCAAATCAGTTTTAGCTACAAGTTGAGACTGTTTATTGAATTTAAGTAACAAAATTTATTTGAGCACTAGTTTGCCAACCAAATTATTCACGAGATTAAGACTTTTAAACTTATATTTTATCATTCATGTAATTTCAGTTCTCAAAAAAACCCCACAAAATTACTGTACAGTGTTTACAAGTCATCTTTACAGCATTAAGAAATGAAATATTTCTCTTACATTTATTTCATAGCATAGTGGCATGCAGTGAATTGTATTTAACTAATACCACAGCTTTAATATTTCAGAATCAGTAAATTTGCTGCCTTTCATGGGACTTAATTTAGCTCAGCTTCATGATTTTCCTTGTTAACTTTGCAAGAATAATGCTTTCAGATGAATGGGTGCTATAAAAGTCTGGGTTTTTACTCTCTACTAATCAAACCGTTATAATGCATATCTCAAGTGGTCTATACTGACAGGACAGAGATGTCTTTTTGTATGAAAATTTAATACACACAGAATGTTTTCTAGGAGTATTAACTATAATGGACTTAGCTATTTCTCCTCTTGCTTCAGCACATTACAAACCCAAGGGTTTAAGGTAAAAATCTCAGCAGACAGGTTATATTTTGTAGAATATTCTTACAGGAACCAAAAATACAAGTCTCCCTGTACAGCTACATGTAATTATTAATTTCTAAGGCACTCTAACTAGCTCTCTTTAAAGCTTTGCCAATATACACAGAGATAGGTAAATCTGAAAATAACAATTATCTAACGTATTTGAGTTGGACGAAGGTATTAGTTTCATGTTCATGTGCACTTGAGTGGAGACGTGATGAATTAAGTAGTTTTCTTGTTGAATGCAAATGCCATTAACCAAGTGATTGAAATCTACTCTTTGTCTCCTTTACATTGTATGACTTTGTTTGCCCAAGACCTTCCTCATAGCAACTTGACTTCAGTGCTTCTCAGCTTCTTTCTGAGTTTCTTGCTTTCAGAGATACAAGAGCAGACTGTACTTCAGTTACTTTGGTCTTTTTTCCCCTCTTCAATTTTAAATATTCTCATATGCCCCCTTTCTCTTCAGCTACCATACTTGCACCTCCGTGATTTGATATTAATAGCAAAGATTAAGCAGTTTCAGCTCATCAGAGAAGAGATATTAATCATCATCAGGCCCAATGAGAAGTTTAATTTTCCACTTCTCTTTTTTCACTAAGCTCTGGCGGCTGTCACTCGCACCGATGTCTGTGGGACATTTAATAATCTGCTACTGAAGATGCATTTCAGTGGTTTCTCTCCTTTTATTTCCTCCGTCAATCTCAGTGAGTTTCATCATTGCAGGCTTTAATTGAAGACTACTGTCAGGAGATGGAGAGAAGAAAATTCCATCTTAAACAAGCTGTTTCAGGGATTCGTGGGTTTTATTGTATTCAGGAGGAAGATGGATTAAATCAGGATATTGAAAACTATGGGAATTACTGTTTTGGTATGTGGCTTACTACCTGTTCCCTGAGAAAAATGTCATATCCTCCCTACCCCCACGCCCTGTTTGCATTTATTTATTTATTTATTTGTGCCTCAGAAGTCTGGTTAGATTTGTGGTGCAATGTGGACGTGGAGCACACTGACTCGGAGGGCTACAAGAAAGAATCCATGTGGGAATCTTTGCCAGTTACACCAGTACAATTAAACTGGTCTGTGACATTGTTGGAGAGAGCATTACTACAGTGTAGGAATGGTGCTCAGTTAAAACAGCTTCCAAAATGACATATCCACCAGTAAAAGCAGTCGTGTGGGTATTATCCTAGCTGGCATGGCAGAAGCTGTTTATAATGGCATGTTGTCTTAGACTGGAACAAGTTTATCTTTAGAGAAGACTGAAATGTAAAAAAATTATTTTCTGAGTACTATTGTCACCTGTTAAGTACAAGAAGATAGTGAAGTACTGTCTGTATAGATGTTAATGTACAATTTTGCATATCCCACCTATTTAAGGAGGTCGTTTTATCAGTTTCTGAGTAATTTTAAAAGCAAAAGCTCTGCATTAGGAGTAGGATTCTACAGTTTTGTAAGTCAGAGAAGAGCAGATCAGACCAAGATGAAGCAACACAGGGAGGTCAGAACCAAAACCATTAGTGTTCTCTATGTGTCAAGCAGACCTCATGGATTAGATAGTGGATTTTTCAGTTGAACAGTGATGTAGCTGATTAATTTGTACAGCACATGCTGTGAAAGCACTTAAGTAAAATTTTAAGCTATTTGTAATTGTGGATATTACTCTGCTTGGTTCACCAGCTCTGGGTGCCTGATTTTGAGCCAGTATTTCTTCTGTATGAAAAACAGGCCCCTTCAAATTTGAAGAAGCTCAATTTGAGAACTTCAACCCAGAATCCATCATTAGTTTTTAAAATCTCTGCAGAAACGATGGCTCTCCAGGCCAATCCTTTGCTGTACTGGGGGGGATTGATTGTTCCCTCTTGCCAGGAAGATGCTCATATTGCTGCATTTTTTCAGCCTCCCAAAAGGCTTCTGTCTACACTGCTCACTTGGGATGAGCCTTGTAATGGCAGTAGGCCTCTAAGTTTTCTACTCATGGAACCAAAGCTTTATTAAAAATGGCCTTTTAAAAAGAACTTCTTCGCTCTCCACTTTCCACCTTGGGGAATGAAAATACAGTAGACCAGTAAATCAAGACAAAATGACATTATCTTAGAAAAAAATTGCTATTACACATTGCAATTGCTACCACAAAAGGAAGTGCAGAACCCCCCCGCCCCCCAACAAATCTACAATTAGTACTGCTTTTCTTTTAATTGGCATGATAATTTGTTTTGCAAGTTGACTCAAGGGAGACAGTTCTAGAATAATATTGTCTATATGAAGCAGAGCATAATGGTATATTTTTTTAGGAAAAATATTTAGAGCTTATTAGACTGCAACCCATGAGCATATTTTGTGTACTGAGCAGGATGAGACTTTTTTTTTTTTTTAAGGGTAAGGTATTGCCCTTGGAAACAAATTGTTTGGAAAAAAATTTGCATATTTAAACAGTCTGTTATATTTTAGTACCTAAATGATCATTTACCTAACATATGCAGCAGTAAATTATAAGGAGCTATTTGGATATTTGTTAGAAATATTCCAGTGGGGTTTGTGGTGCACAGAAGTAACGCAAGAATCGGAGCTGGGCAGGGAGAAAAGACAAAAGACAAAATGCATGTGGGTGTAGTGGTATGCAGTAAAAAAGTGGATTCACTTGGACACAGCAGATATTATCTTGAGGAGTCAGAAAGATGCTGATTTCCATTATGAGAGCATCATTTTCAATATTACTGAAAGCAGCCTCACTGTGCCTAACCCTAACTGTATTGTTGTAGTTCAGCATCACATATGTGTGAAAGGATTCAGCGTCATGGAAACATGTGTATTCTTAACTATTCCAAATTACTATTTTTGGTTTCAAGCTTTTGAAATTACAGGGAACTTTTGTGTCTGAAATTCACTTTAAACATGAAACCTACCATTCAAACTTGCAGATGGATAATTGATATTTGGTAGGCATGAAGTGTTTATTTTTGGATTTGCAACACTGAATCAGTGTTACAAAGTTGAAGGAAATAATTAAGATTTGTTAAGAGAGAAATTGCTATTACAAGGAATATGGAAAACCTAACTATTTGACTATCTCAAGAGCAAATAGAACTTTAAATGGATAATATACTGAAGAGAAAGATGAAAGTGATCCTGCAGCTGAGGTAATTTTGGTGATAGTGGATGGTACAAGGATTATCTTAGGGCTAATTTAAGTCTCTCATACCTCCCTTTATGAGCAGTCTAGCTCAAGACCAGAGACTTTATATTATCAGAGCCCCAGTAAGACAATTAGTAGTTATGGGGTGAAAAATAATATCAAGAATGAGATAACTGAAAGACAATGACCAGAACTTGATAAGGAAGTTGTGTTCTGCCTCAGTACTCTATTCAAGAGTTCCAGTTGAACATTTTACTAAGCAACTACAACACCAAAGAGTTGGGTTAATTATTTTCTATCCATATATAAGGGGACAGGTACAATTCTGGATGCTGACACTAAATTAAACGAATAGTTAAGAGACTGAATTGAAAGTCATTTCAAGATGGCAGGGTGCACTTGAACATGAGGTAATGGCTGTGAGAATACAGCAAAACCACATTCCAACTTAATAACATTTCTCCACAGAAAACAGCAGAATACTGTTACAAAGTTGATGGAGTTGTCAGCCAAGGATACTGGAAAGTGTATATGAGGTCTCTGATGCTTCTTCAGATAGGAAAAACAGGGTTAAAAAGATCAGAACTTCACAAAAATACAATAATGCGAGATATTTGAAGTATTATTTCTGAAGATGTTTATTGAGAAAGAAGTGTATCTTAGTGCTGTCCTGAAGGTGGAAGGTCAAACCTCTTCTCTGGCTGTTTAAAGAGAGAAAGGTTGATAAATACTGAAAATCTCAGGAAGATGGGGACTGTGTATTGGTATTCAATGCTGCACACTGACTATAATTTTCATTGCATACAGAAGTGGATTTGATCTGAACAGAACAACTTACAGTCTTAAATTGCAGCAGTGGGAGATTTAGGTAGAGTTTGATGAGAGAAGAAGCAGCTTTTAACATAAGGAGTGTGAAGTGTCCTGAGTGATCACAAACAGGAGTTCTAGAATCTCCACCATGAGATTTTTTTAAAGCAGGACACTACAGTGGCAGAATAAGTTCAGTGTTTGCAAGTGTAAAGGAAAGCACCTTGGGAGGAATAATCCTAATATACTCTAGTGAGCTCTCAGGTGGTTGTCACTGGAGGCTTGCTACATATTCCTAGAACAACTTAATTTGACACTGGAAGGTAGTAGGCAATGTGTATACATCAGTAACCAGAAGCAAAATTTAGTAGACCTTGGTAGTTACCAGAATGGGGGCTTAATTGCATTTTTTCTTTACTTTACCAAACTGAGAGCTATCTAAATACACAAGGCAGAGCACAGCATTTCAGATGAACAGATACTTTTAATACCAAGACAAATGGTTTTTATCAGATCAACAATACACTTAAGATGGAAATTGGAGGAAAATATCTTCATCAGATCAGTACACGTCTGGCACAGACTCTCACTGGGATTAATGAGAGTCAAAAAACTCACACTAGTTGTAAGGCAAAACTGGAGCTCTTTAAGAAAGGGCCTATGTGATGCATCAGCATGGGACAAAACCAGACCCTAGCTCAATAACTGAAAAGGTCCCTTTTAATCCTATGTGGTATCTTTGCAAATATATTCCCTTTTTGCTTTGTGGAATGCTTGTGGGTTCCACTGAACAGGCAATAATCTTCTTTGCTAGAGAAGGTGTATTATTTGAAGATTATGTTTTGGCTTCTTCATGGTTTTAAAACACAGTTTTTAAGGATTAAAGCAGCAGAGCTGATTATGTAGTGGGTATTACTTGATGAGGTAATGACACTTGCCTTCTTTACTAAGTACTTTTTGATCTATTGATGAAAACATTATATAGGCTACGTAATATTATTGTTATTATAATGGAATGTTGGAGACTAATTAGCCAAAGCAACCTTTTTAGGCAGAGGAAGAGAAGTGTTGATGGAGAAAAAGGAACGCTGTTAAGCTTCAGGAACAGCCTTCTTTTGAGTGACAGTCTCTCTGTGTAATCTGAACTGCTCAAAGCACTTGTGTGGGAAAGTGGATTTCTTTCAAAATGGGTGATTCAGGGAATGCAATTTGTAAAGAAACACACAGCATGTGTTGAAAAAGCTCTGATCCACCTGTTACGTCTTTGCCTGGCACATTGATTTTCCTCCTGCTGTACTTTGTGTCCTGAAGGATACAGAAATGTTCTGCAAACCACAGATTTCATCCTGAGAGATGCTGAGAACCAATAACTTGAGTTTTATTTCTAGAGAGAAAGTGTCCATCATTATGAAACCTAAAGTACTGCACAAGAGGAAAGGTTAAGGTGTGAGGAGTAACACTGTAACATATTGACATATAAGGAGGAGTTTTAAAGAGTATAATTATTATATTTGTACTTGACTGAAACACAGGGGCAAACAGACCCAGTCCTGCAAAAAAAAATGCAGTGAGGTTGTTCATGAGTGGCTATAACCTTCCTAGCATGGCCAAACCCTATTAAGTCATAGTGAGTGAACATACTGTGGCTAACTGGGTCTCTCACCTTTTCTTAGGTGGAATTGCATCATGTCCTGTTTGACCCAACTTCCATTTATAAGATACAGGTCACTACTCCACTGATGTAGTTTCCATATGGCTTGGTGCTTATTCAAGTCAGATGTCCTTAAAGCCTAGACCTAGACCCATCTTATTTTGCATATTTTTTTAACTCATGGTGCTACATTTATTTTGTCCAAGTCTGTAGCTTTATAACAGAAATAGAAGTTTGCCTTTTCAAAGTACATATGGGAGTGGGGAGTGATGTGGAGTGATTAGACAGAATCCTTCTTTTTGCCTCACCTTCCTTTTCTTATGCTTTTTCTGCTGTTCATCAAATGATTTTTTTTTTAGCACTGCAAATTTATTCCATGTATAGTAGAAGTAGTCGGAATCTATTCTGAATTTAGTATCACCAGAATGATGAGCAGCATTCTGATGACCAACTCTTTTAACTGAGGTTGGGGAAAAAAAAAGATTCTTTCAATTTTGTGATGCAGTTGCAGGATCTTCCAATTGCTGAAACTAGTTTGTATGTCAACAAATTGCTGAAACAAAAATTGAATATCAAAAAGCTTTTATAAATGTATGTGTAAGTAAGTATGTGTAAAATATGAAGACATGTTCCTGTTTGCCCAGTTGTCTTTGAAAGATATTCACTGCCATTTAAAACTGGGGTAAAGAAAATTCTATTCAAATCATCCATTTCAATATTATTTATAATATTCTAGTTCTTTAGAAAGCCATTGATGAAATCTAGTCTATGGTATCCAAGTTTGAGACTGGATAAGGACAAATAAGGTATCTGTTCACCACAGAGACTGACAGTAACCTTCAAGACAGAAATGAATCTACAGGAATATTTTAATATATTTTTTCAAGATTATGACATTAATATGACAAATTGAATCTTTTATAAAATCAGTATGAAACAAAAGGTTACATGAAATCAGTGTTTTTGAGAGTTTGAATATTCACAGGGAAGCATATAACCTTTTGGCTTTAATACTTTTACACTGTATTAAATTTGAGGCTGTCTTAAAAAACCAAAACAAACGGTTTCTCTATCATTAACTGCAGAAAATGAAATAGCTTGCTCTTACTTTTACTTGTGGTTTTACGTAGGTGAAGATTTTCTTGAAAATCTTTTAGAGCACCCTAGATTAAATAAGGCTTCCTATGGTCTAGATATGGAAGAAAGAATGCCAAAGATCCATCAAAGCTGTTGCTAGGATAAGCAGAGTATTACTAGATATTTACTAGGTACTCAGAGCACCATACTTGTTAGCCACAGAAGTATTTTAATACCTGTTTTTCCTTCAAGCTTCCTTTCCATGAAAGTAGAATTATGTCCTAGTTTCATGTTTTTATGTAATTACAGCTGTGCAGTAGAACATTTATTTAGCAATCTCTTGCAAATAGTTGTGCCTAATGTCTTTAGTATCTGATTTCTCTGCCCCTAATTCTTTGCTGAAGACTTATTGTGATGCTGTATGTAAGTTTGGCTTCACAGTAGACTAAGAGAAGAGCAGTTCATCACATCAGAGAGAAAATATTTAAACACTAAGCAACACTTTTGAAGTTATTATTGGTTTCCTTTTCTTCCAGTTTGCTGCTTTCCAAGGGGCATGCTGAATGAATTGTGACTATCTCAGCTTGGTGGACAAAATTGGAAGTAATTTCCAAATATCTTGCTAATTAATAATTCTTAGTAGTTTTGATGGCTCTTGTTTCTTTTTCACATTGCTTGCTGGTCTGTTTTGATAAATGGTGCCTCATTTGAGAAATGATGGAGGCAGGTTCTACTTTTGCTCTCACGGACTGTCACTTTTCCATGTTCTATTGCTCACTTGACTGCTTTTTTGCACTCCTGGTTTTTCTTTCACATTTTTGCTTGATTACCCTCTCACTTTCAGCCTCACTCACTCAAAATCCTGTTCCTGTGTTCTTCTTGCACTTTGCATTGGTTCAAATATCTCTCAAACTCTTACACTTCCCTCAGTGTTTTCACACCTTGGGTCCTTTTAAGCCTTTTGTGTTGCACTTCTTTTTGTGCTTCATTTGTGCTCTCTGTCACACATGTCCAATTTTCTCTATTTTATCACTGAATTCCTGGGGGTATATTTGCACTCTGCCTGGAGAGAATAAGGGCTGCTATTCTAGTATTCCTCTAATAATCTAATGTTCTTTGTTCAGCACCAATGATGTTGTGATCAGAAAATCTTAACCACTGCTAATTTCCCTCCACATGCACATCATTAATTTTCCTTTTTTTTATTGTTATTTTTTAATACATAATCATAATCCCATTTGCTTCCTCTTTTTAAAATTGATTTTCACTGGGAAAACAATTTTTTTTTTGAAATACAGAACCAAGCAGTATTGTTCAGCAAAGTTTGATTGTGTTTTCTGAAAAAATCCCAAGGAGCCTGGAAATCAAGCTAAAAGAGAAGAGTGTTACATCCTCCCAGTTATAGCAGACAAGATCCACTGTGGATTTACCTTTCTATACAATAGTGACATTTCAGAATGAAGAAGTCATGGAAATCAGTTGTGCAGTAAGTTGTGTACAGCTTGGCTGTCCATTACTTCCCGATTGTCACAGCTTAAAACTGGGCTGGTGGTTATATGCATGACAGATGCTCTCTGTTAACCCCTCTCCCTTCCCCTGTAAGGAAAGGAGAGAGAATAAGGGAGAGATATTTACTGGTTGGAAATTAAATGACACTGCTTTAATGAAAGAGTAACGATGAAAAGGAAAACAACAAAATTCATACATATATATACAGATACATGGCAACCCAGTATTGCGTTCCTCCCCAGTAACCCCCATGTTGCCACTGAGACTGCAGGGCAGGCCCTTGAAAAGTCCCAGACTGGGCTCCTGGAGTCAGCAGCAGACAGGAGCTATATGCAGGGTTACATGGATTCAGAAATGCATAGATTGGGAAAAAGGCAGACAAACAGGTGGAGTCCTATCAGGGTGCTGCCTGTGGAAGAAGAGATTCTGGCCCTTGTGATACCAAGTATGATGCATATGGGATAGAATACTTCATTTGGTGAATTTTGCTCAGCTGTCTGGTCCACTCCTCCCCAAAGGACAGTCCCATGTATGACCCCTTTACTCCCTTTTGTTTCCAGAGCATAAGATGTTTTGCAGAACGAGCAGTGGCCATGTTTCTTCATACCATTCTCTAGCAGTAACCATAAAAATGAAGCGTTATCAGTCCTAGAAGGAGGCACTGACTGAAAAACATGCTGCTAGTTTCAGCAAGTGCAGTTACTTAGTAGAGACTTACTGGGAAGAAATTGGTTCTATTTTGGTTCAAACCAGGACACCCCATCCCTTATTTCAACCATTTTGGTCATGCTCAGGTCACTACTACTGCTTTTTGTCCTCATATATACATTATACAGATTATTAGTCCATCCTTCTATACCAAATCATTTAGTCCATGATTAGAGATGTCCATCTGCTGTAGCAGTCTCTCAGGGCAAGGGAGATGGTATGAAAATTGTCTCAGTTCATGTCCATGAGTTGCATGGATGTGAGCTTTGAGGAAGTTCCTAGAATCCAGTTGGTGAACCTGGTTCCAATTTCATCGCCGGAATGTTGTCCTGAAAAACACTTACTGAACACTGTTAGTATTGTGCAGCAGGTAATATATGCTCAGACCCATGACCCTAAGACCAAACAATCCCATGCTCAACCAACTGAGCAAAATTAGGTATTCTCACCAAGAGTTACATTCCCTTGAGGTATTTTTTCATTTGCTGTTATCACCTTCCAAGTATATTCAGGCCCTTGAGCAAAAGGAACCTCTCAAATAAGTTTGTCTTTCCCAAAGCAGGAAAAACCCACAGTTTTTCCCAGCAGATTCCTTTCATGTACTAAAGGGACTTTATCCCCATCTACTGTATGCAGAAGGTCTGACTGGGCAGGACCATCTCAACTGATGGATCCCCTGGTGTTAACTAACCAGTTGGCTTGCACCAAGTGCTTGCCCTAATTTTTAAAGATTCCACCACCCGCCTTCAGGGTGTATTTTAGCACCCTGATTATATTATCCCATCTAAATACATGCTTAGCTATACTTAAGATAAAACCCAGCTGACTGCAGCTTCTGCTGCTGTATTGGGATTCCTTCTTGAATGATAATTAATTATCCTCTTTATGACTAAACTTCTCCCACCGAGCTTTCGACTCTTTTTTTTTTTTTTTTTTTTGGTAACATATTATTCATCTGTATAGCTTTCTTGCATCTAGGTTAGTTGCACAAATTTAAATGTTGGTTTGGAACATTTATATTTAGGGCATCCACTGAAAAAAATGTGATTTGAAGTCATCCAGCCAGTTCAGAGTAACTAGAAAAGTACAAGATTTTGAGCCAGTTGAAACTTCCTTCACAAATCCATGCACTGCTTCTCTCTGCATAGTGTTTGTGATTTAGCATGTTGGACCAATGCCTCCTAAAAATGGTGGCATTGTTGAAGGGTGTTTGTACTTACAGTTAGCTATATGCCAGATAGTTTTAGGATTATTACATTCTAAATGATGCAACTAGGAATAAATAAGAGGTAAGATATGATTTTCCTTTATAAAGAGAAGAAGCTCTGTCTCTTTTTAGTCATCCCAGGTTTGGGAAGGGTCAGGGGGGAGAAGTGCTAGGAGGAACCAGAGAGGTTTAGGTATTCTATAGAAATAAGGAAAGCAATTTATTCTGAGAGAATAGCAAAACTCAAAGTACACCTACTTTGCATTTAAAAGCATTGTTGGAACTTTGCTGTTGCATATCCAGTAGCTTAACTGCCATTGGTACCTTGGCATCATGGATATTTTGGGATTCTGTGTGCAGCCCAAGCTGATACAGCCTCACTGTTGTCAGTGTTTGAATTAGTTAATGAAAACATCTCCGGTGTGTCTGCACTTCACAGCTGCCATGTCACATCCCCAAGGTTATTGATGTAATGCCTAATGAGATAGTTCTAGAGGCAAGAAAAGAGCCTAAGAGTAGAAGGACTTAAAAAAAACTTGGAGAATTACAGAGGCCTTTCCAAGTGATCCCAGTCACTGATCCACCCAATTATGTCCCATCTCTCAACCAGCAGTGGCTTTGTTCCAGGGAGCTATGTATTTGCTACTGGTAAGGCCAGAGAGGGCAATTTATCTCCTACATCCTAGTTCCTGCCATCAGAAATTTGCAAAGGCTAAGGGCAAAAAAATTCAGCAGAACTCTCAAGTGATTAATTAGCAATTACTGGGTTAATGACTATTAGCAATTACTGGGCATTATTTTGATATCTCTTTGCAGTCAAAGTAGAATTTTGGAAGTCTGAAATGCAATTTGATTTAGAAGGTGAAGAATTAAGTGTTATTAATGAAGTACCTACAGATAAGGTCATTTCTCTGTAGTGGCAAAATAGTATCTTTATGAATGATGGAGGTTTAAGCAGATCATCAGAAGTGAAGCACATAATACTTTGGGTGAAGAGGTTAAGAGGGAGGAAAAAGATGTTATTCCCTGTATATTGCTTTCCTTTGAGTCTTGAAGACAAATGTCTATCCAGAGCAGAAGTGCATGTTACCTGAGGAATAATGAGCAATTTGGGCTTGATAAATAACAAGGAAAACTCTGTGCATTTTATGCTTCAGCTGCAAAGGTGGAGATCCTGTGTACAGGTAGGAAACAACCCTAAATGCACTGTATATGCAATGGCAGAAGGATGCAGTCTGCTCCTAGCTTGAGACCTGGTTTGATTATTGTTGTAATTTTCCCTGCCAGCTGCACAGTGGGACACGAAATGCATCTACTTTATTGTAGGGGATGACATGGGACCCCCCTCCTCCCCACAGAACCCTGCCAGCTTTCTTCTGGGTCTCTTTCTGGGATGTTGGAGCCAAAAACAGATGTGTGGCAAGACACCAGGTTGTAGCAAGAGATGACAGCTATCTGTCTATTTGCAACTAAGGTTTTCACAAGTCAGTATCTGTAAAAATGTAACTTTTTTTTGTTATTTATTTCTGAGTCTTTGGGATCAAACCAGTGTAAAACTTCTGGAAGGGAATGAGTTATCAGCTCGAGGAAGGGAGGACACTGAGATACATTTTACCACATAAATCAGAGTGGATGTCTCAATTTTCTTGAAATTTATCAGAAAAGAAAATTCAATACTTTTTTTTTTTTTTTTAAACAGTTCCGTTCAATTTTTTAATGAGCATTTGAAAATCTTTAACCTTCCAGGGTAATTATTCTCTAAGTCTTACCCATTCTTTCAATTTTGTAGATATTTTTCTTGCTTTAAAAAAAGAAAAAAACCTGATTAATTATAAGAAGATGGATACTTAACTGAGCTCCAGGCTTCCTGGTGAATCCCAGCCTGAAGCTGATAAATGTTATCTCTGGCAACGTAAAGAGTTTTTTCTTTTAATTGAGTTTTTTAAAAATGGGGGTATGTTAAAATTTACAAGACAAGGTGATACATAACTGTCACGAATGAATTAAATTCACCCATAGGAAAGCTTCATTACATAAGCATTTTCAATATCAGAAAAATAAATACAGATTGTAACTTTCTCTGTGTGAATGGAAAACCCTTATCTTTTCTTAGTCTGTAAAATAAGAAAATCTAATAGTAAAATAACAAAGCTAGGCAGAAAAGGCAAAGAATGGATGTAATTAACTGAATTTTTAAGTATTCTACACTCCATTTTTAAAGAGTTAATAGAATATAATTTGACTGATGGTATCTCTTTGGCTAGAAAAAATATCCTTTATAATATTGACAATCCCAAATGTCCTAATATCATGATTTCTAGATAACAAAAGTCATGCCACTGAATTTTTAGTTTTGTTTCTAAAGCAACTCAGGATATGTTCTCCTAAAAATAGAAGTCCTCATTTGTAGCCATTTGTGTTATGAATTATTAGATCAGAATTTATAACTGGATAACAATTTCAAGCTTTGCTTTAGCATTCTATGGAACAAGAATTGCACTTGCTATAAGAAAGAAAACCAAGACACTAAGTAAAAGTACACATGTTCATTCATAAGCAATACATGTAAGGCAGGTACATGAACTTGTCATCTAAATAATTGCTGAATTTTCTTCTTTAGTCTGTCATTTGTTGCAAATTTGTTGAAGAGAGCCAGAAGGAGGATTTGCTGATGAACATCTCACGTAGTACTTGGGATGTGCATAATTTTTTCCTGTTCACTATTTTACTACTTATAGCATGAGAATACTGAGTGCTACATCTCTCTGTCTCTAACTCCAAAATAGGCTTAGGAATCATAGTTTTCAGATAAAAAGTTCAGAGCATGGCACCTCTTAGGAAATTCTGTGATAAATCACACCAATTTGCCCTGAAATATGCATCTACTAATGGCTGTGCTGATGCTTGGCAGCTCTATGGAACTTGGCCCCAGATTCTTGTGGCAATTGCCTGCCTGTTTACTTAGCTAAAACGCTGTGAAATATCTGCTTCCTCTCTTGATAGGGTGCCTTCCAATTAAAATGTGGCAGGAGAGAGATGTGGGGATAGACTGCAGGGAATATATTGGGTTAGACCTTGTAACAGTGGTGGAGTGGGTAGTGGGTGGACTCTGATCCTGCCAGCAGCAGGAACTTGAGTGAGGTTTGTCAGCGTGCACTTGTCATGATCAATTATAAACCTCGATAAAAGTAATATGTCCATTGATGTTCAGGCAGCTAAAGTCCTCCTAGTTGTCTGAGCTGATCTTTGTAGGACATCACTGTATTTTGCTTCTAAGTTTGATGCAGGCAGACTGCTTACGTTTTGCTGCAGTGTAATTTCTGTGAGGCTAAAGCCTATCTTACAGAAATGTACTAATGATTCAAAACATAGAAAATTATTGCTCCTCATGGGAATCGTGTGCAATGATTTGTCATGTTCAGTGACAAAAATGTGTACCCTCTTTCTAATTTGAAATTGTCTGACTACAGCTTCCAGTCTCTGGTTCTTGCTATATTGTTCCCCATTAGATTAAAGAGCATTTCAGTACCTGGTATTTTCTCTCTGTGATGGAGCTTACAGTTTAATCAACTCACTTTGCAGTCTTCTTTTTTATAAGCTAAACAGATTGTTCTCTTTCAGCTTCCACTCATTTTCTGACTCTCTTATGAACCCTCACCACATTTACAACATGCTTTTAAAACTGCATGTGACAGAAGCAACAGTGGTCATATGAAGTATCATTCTTGTCAGTGCTACAGAGGTACTACATATCTTTCCTCCTACTCTTTATGCCCCCAATTAAACTTCCAAGGACCTCATTACTTAGACCACAATTTCTTTTATAGTTTTAGCTCTTGAAGCTCTTTTTCAGCTGCTTATTTATCTACTCTGACTTTCAAGTCTCTTCCATGATCCTTGTTTTGCAAAATACATTGATCTATTTTGTTGATACGGTCTGCAATTTCTGTCTCAAAAGTATACCATTGCAATTAGACACACTGAACTGCATTTTGTTGGAGTGGCAGCAGATTGCCATGTCTCTAGCATAATTTATACTATTTCACTTTGTGTTGTATGTGAAGTTCTTTTTTTAAATTATTTTCAAACATCAGTGATTGGTTAAATACGACCCACCAGAGTTCCAATTCCTTTGAGGTCCAAGCAGATATTCCTGCTTCAGTAGATGACACCTGTTACTTGCAGTCTGTTTAGCTAGCCAGTTTTTAGTTCATAAAATAGAATGCCCTGGTATTGTATTTTTTTCAATATGAAATTTGTTATCAGAGTAGATACCTTGCAGATGCCTTAATATATTGTATATGTGCGTAATCTTTATTTGCCAACCTCAAATCTGATCAAAATATAATTTTTTTTAAAAGCTGTGTATCTTCAATTATGTTACATAAATTAATTTTCTATCTACTGATTTCAGTATTAACTTTTTCATTACTTTAAGTGCATTTAGTTCATCAGTGTAACAGGCCCAAGAGCCATCATGATAATTTTATTTCCACTTTTTGAGTACTGGCACAAAATAAATACTCAAGTCAATAAAATAGTCTGTTCTTTCTGATAGCTATTATGTATTGCTCTTGACTGTTGCTTGGACAAATTCCCTTCTTTATTCTCGAGCATGCCTCCTTCCCTTGCTTGTTTAATATGAACCACTGGCTAGAAGACAGAAGGTTCCTCTTAACAATAATCAAGTTCTAAAATTGTCTACACTGCAACTATCTATATTATATAAAATCACACCTATTATTTTGTTCAAAAATAAAGATTTCATAAAATTGCCATCTAAGGAAAAATGTCACATATCATTTTACTTCAAGGACATTTAGGTTTCCATGCGTGCAGTGCTTTCCAAGACTTCAGTGTGTGATGAGCAGAAATATTTCTCCTCTTTCCCACCAGCACAGTAGCTTCCTTCCATGAAGTTTCACAAGCTTGAGACTTTATCCAGTTCTAGCTTGAATAATATATCTTTAAGGGCCTTTTTAAGATCCTTAAGGTTCCATTTTAAGCCTGCATTAGGGTATTGTGGACACAAGGGGGTATTGCATTATGAAGAACCAAAAGAGTATCTTTGCACAATTATTCTACATTAGTATGACTAAAATGGCACCTCCAACCATGGATCACAATGAGGCTTCAAGGAGGAAAAATTATGAACCTTTTCTAATCTTATCTTCTTTGTTTTTCTTCCTCTCTATGTCTATTTTATTAATGCATACCTTTAAATCTTGCAGATATGACTGAGAAGTCAGTGGCTGATATATAATTTTTACAGCTCTTTAATAAAGCACACAAATTTAGAAAGGAAAACTGAAAAATCTTCAGGCTACGGTACATAAACTGTTTTTCCTTCTACAGTATTGGGGCTTGTTGTGAGAATTCCTGTTTAAAATTGGAATGGAATAGCTTTATAAGCATTAGGTGCTACTCACTGCAGTTATATCACTCTTTCAACACTTCCTCTGAAAGGTCTGTCTTAGGGTTCCTGGGGACCCAAATGTTTTTCACCGTAACTTAGCTTGTAAAGACAGACACCATCTGGACATTGTTGTGTTGTAGTTGTGGCAAGCCTAATATTTTTGTTTGTTAGGATTATGAGATTAGTCTGGCTATTAAATAAAGTGAAACCTGCATATTCTAAATAACACTTATATTGCTTCTTGCTTTCTTTGGTTGCAGCTAATAAGATTAAAACAGAGGGTTTGTGAGATTTAGTAGATTTTGAAACAAATGGCTATTTTGGTGCCATGAGATCTGTCAGGAGATTAATGCAGTTTGGCTTTGACTGACTTCACAATGGAAATGTGATAGAACTGCACTAGTTCATGTGCCCTAAACCTTTCTCACACTTACAAATTTCTCTTTGAAATTTCAGAGGTGTTGTCCTTCAGGCAGAGGTAAAGCTGCAGTGCAGATCACTGAACTCTGGGGTGCACGTTCTTTAGCTCTGATAGTGCTCTCTGTCCTGCATCAAAATCACTGATATAAAGGGAATTTCTAATAAGCCAAGCAAAAAGACAAAGTTGCAACCTTTTCAATTACACAGGCCGCAGGATTTTTTTTTATTGCCTTTTACAAAAACTTGTTCTTCATTTTAAAATATACAGAGACAGGAAATTGGTAGTGATTCTTGCTAGGTACTTCAGGTAATTAGTATTTCTACTCAAAAACTTGTTTCTGTTCTGCAGTTTTGAAAATTCAGTTTTCAGCCACTGGTTCTTGTACCATTCTTTTAAATTGGAAAAGCTTTCTTGGAATGAATTTTAGTATTTCTCATAGTTTCTCAAGGATATGGGCAAATTGCCTATTATCTGCACTGTTGTTTATCTAAATAGTTTTCAGTCCTTCAGCGGTTTATTTTGAACTACATTTTCTAGCAGTTGGGCTCTTTTGCAGCTCGTCTCATAATCCTTCTTATCAAGTTCCTTGTTTAATAAGAATCACCAGAACAGAACATTGTTCCATGTTCTTCATGCATGTATGTTGTATAAATACACATAGGAAAGTACTGAAGTGTCAAGAATTAAGAGTGTCAAAATGTTTTCATTCTGAATGTCCTCTTTAAGAGGCTTACAATTTTTCAGACTGTGACTGTTCAGGCTAAAATTTTACATTTTTTGATGCAAACCCTCTGCAGGGAGATTTTTTTATTATTATTACTATTATTTTTGAAAATGCTTATTTTACAGGAGAAGGTAATTTACCTTATAAATGTTATTCAATCACTATTTAAACATTACAGGAAGCTGTTTCATTCTTTGTCCTCATTTTTGCCAAGTCTGAGTTTAAGGAAGTGAGACCTGTTGATCTGAGGTTTCTAGTACATTTTTTTTTGCCTAGAAGTTTATATATTTCATAGTGAGGTGTGAACAAAGTGCAAAGGAGTTGTGCAAATTAACACAGGATAGGGAATAATGCAGAATATTAATTGCCTTGTTCCCATGTTATTTTCTGTGAGTAGATGATTTCAAAATGGCTTAAGTGGAAAGCTTCTTATGTGCTATGAATACAACCTCTCAGAAGGACAAGTGACTTTTTCACTGGAAAGAAAGACACATTTGAGAATATGTAAGGTATGAAAATCAGATGTGGAGAAGCAGCAGTAAATGACCTGCCACTGTTATTTCAGAACATATTGAGAAGGAGAGCTATTTTAGCAGGAGATCAATATGAGTGTTTTGGTTATGTACTGTAAAAAAAATATCTAGAATTGAATTTCAGTGCAAGAAAAGGCTTTGGTGTGTTGTTAATTTAAATGCACAGAAGCCAAGAACTTTTGAGTTACAGCAGCTGTGGGAAATATAAGTTGGTAATGTTTTACATACACTTTAGGACATAAATTTCTTAGCATAAGTAGCAATGCAAAACATTACATATGTTCCAGTGGAGAGAGTAACGAGGCTTTGGGAACTGTGTATGGCTTTGAATTTCTGGACTTTAAATTCAGAACCCCAAGACTGCAGTCACTCACAGATGTTTTCCCACTGAATATGTAAAGTGCAGAATGAATTAAGTCCTGTCCTGAAATACAAGGCCCTGATTCGGCATAAACTTAAGTGCTTACATAAATTCAAGCATCTAAGTAACCAACACTGCCTGCTGGAACTTCTTCCTCATGTGCTTAATGTGCATGTAAGTTTTTACTGGCCTTAGTTACTGGCATCTTAGAAACAGTGTAAACCAAGAAATTAAAATGAACATTTTATGCCAAATGGAAGCTGGTATGTTTTCAGAATGGAAATGTTTCAGAAACTTTGGATCTGACAGAGCCCTGCCAACACCAAACAGAAGAGAATGGCCTAAGAGTGAAGATCTTTGAAATTCTGGTGCACACACAAGATACAACATTGGTGCTTTGTCTGGTACTGGGTAAATGTGTCTTTAGCCATATGTGTTCCCAGGATAAGTAATTCGAGTAGCTCTGGTAGTTGCCTTAAGATGAGAAACTGTGTGGCAAATATCATGAGCCCTTGGTCCATAATATGGTGAGGGAAGGGGCACCAGATTGCAGGAAGATAGCTGTGTAGCTGTACTAGTCACCTCATGTGTGGGTGGAAGGAGAGAAGATCCCATGGGATTAAAGACTGCCACTGTAGTCACCAGCAAGCTCTATTTGTGTTGCAGCTTGCAAAGATACACACTGTCTTCCCCGTGACTTTGAAGACTCTTTAGATTTTCTTGAGGGTCAGTAGCCTTACCTCTCTCCCTCTGCCTCTGCTCCTCAAAGTGCATTTTCTATCTCAAGGCAGCTAGATTAAGGATTCTTGCTGGTTTGCCAGTTTGGCTTCAGCTTTCTGAACTCCCTCCCCATTTTGAGCAGTAGAATAGATGGAGGATTCTCTCTGACTGGATGGTTTTGCTTTTAGCTAATAGTTAATACTGGCTGAGAATCTAGTTAATTAATATAATGCTGTCTAAGGGTCTTTATGACCTGTAGGTCATCTGATCGCTATGATCTCTACTCTCACGTGTGCAAAGTGGTTGTTGGCTCTAGTCATAGCATGTAGTAAAAAGTGATCAGTAGTTTTTACTCTCTCCTTAACTCAGCATTCATCCCTTTGCTGCTCAGAGGGTGCGTATCATAAAATAATCTGTGTCCGCTTGATTGATTTATTGTCAGGCCTACAAATGGTTGTGTTCACTTCTGACATGTTTAGTGCTCCAGTTTATAAATACACTGAATTGACTTCCATTTTTCTCTAATCCATCAAATCAGCCTGACCCTTAATAAATAATTTCTCCTTTTTAAAATATGTATGGTCTGAGGACAGATCAGTATTTCCTTGTGTCTTTTGTGACCTTTCTGCTGATGGCTTTTTTTTGTTCTGAAACTTCTAAGGACATACTAGAGTAGTACAATATAGGTAACTTAGTCTGACCTCTACCTATTTTTAGTAAACATGGTGATTTAAGAAGCAGCAGTGACTGCGTGGGTTGTTTGGGATTTTTTTCAGATCTGTTTTTGTCATTTAGCAAAGAGGAAAAGAGGCAGTATCCATAAATCCAGAGTTGCAGATCTAATATCAGTGGGGTTAGGAATTCTTTCAGAAAATCTTGATGGGTGGTAAGAGAGAAGGGAACTTTTAGGGAACCGTTTTTCAGTGTTTCTCTACCTTTAGCAGGGCTGAGTGTATTTTTTAACTCATTTAGAATCTGAGATCATACATAACCTCGGTACAGCAGTTGTGAGAGACTGGTAAACATAACCAAGTCTTTTGAAACTCATGGTACAAATTTCATGTCAGTGCCTGTAATGTCTAGATGCTTTGCCTTTGTTTCCTGTTACACAGTTCATTATACTCTGGTTCTCCTGAATGATTGACAGTTGTTGACCCATGAACTGTGTATGTATCTTCCCACTCTAGACTGCACAACAAATTAAAATTTCATGGATTTGTTTCTGAAGAAAGCTTTCAAGGGTCTTCTTAGCACACTTCAAAAGGTGTTGATCAAAATCCTCATTAAAACATCAGCTAAGTTCATGTTACCTGTCTAGGTGCCTAAATTGCAACACTGAATTTAAAGAGAGAGGTGAACAGCTCAGGTCATCTTCTGCCTGGGCAGCTTGACCCCAGTTCCCTCTGTAGCAGCTCAAAGGAGTAAGACAGGCTCTCAGCCTAAATTCAGCAGACTGGAGCTGGCAATCTGAAATAGCCTATGACTACCAGTACCCTTTCTAGCACATCAACATATGGTAAATATCAGAAGGGAGCTTCAGCCTACTGGGCATACTTGCAGAGTTTTGATCTGCCTTCACAGAGGTCAAGAGGGATGGACAAAGCAAGGAGAGAAGTGCTGGGTGCTCATCAGTAGAACCAGAATTCTGGATGAGGTCTCTTGCCTCTCTCTGGCATCCTCCTTTCTCCTTTGACACACTAATGGTACTTTGGCCACGATCTAGCCTTCAGGGACTGGGGAGGAAGAAGTAATAGAGAGGATTGATGAAGCTAGCTAGCTGTTTTATAGCTACTGTAACAGCTGTATGGCAATGTGCTCTTCTCTGGCAGCTGCCAGCAGCAATGCTATTCGTTGCCAAGACAATTGGCAGCAGATGGCTTTGTCCAATTGTGCCACGAAATTCATTTAAACTAAAAAGATGGAGTATTGTACTTGTAGCTGATTCATTACAAGAAAATGAGGCCCCTTGGATGCTGGTTTTATAAGTAGTGAATTTCACAATTGCAGCTGAGAATCTAAGTATTAAGTATACCCCCCCTTCATAGCCCACCACCATGAACATGCCAAAGTGAGAAAAGTTTGGGTTTTTTTTCAAAGATATCAGAAGAAGATTTTCTGTATTTGCTATAGCTGTTTAGGGAACTTTTTAAAGAGGATTCCAACAGTGGAAATTTTTGTCCCATGCTTCTTGATGTGTTTTATTCTCCAGTTACTGTTACAAATCTTTATTTTTGCAGTTGACCTATCATCAAAACAAAATTACACTGCAGTATCTGAATAAAAGTATATGACACCTGTGACAACTTTTTAAACACAATTTTTGGTGCAGAATCACTTGTGCTTAATGTAGTCCTGCTTCCAGTTTTTCTCCTATATAGTAACCACAATTCCCTTATGAATTTGTGTGGGTCTTCACAGAACTTCTTTAGAAAAAAACAATATAAGAAGGGGCAGTATAGAAGGCATCCAGTCTATACTGGTTTTATGCTAATCTGAGCATTTAAGAGTCTGGTATATCTGTACAATTTGTGGTTTTGTTTATAAAATATTTTCATGGAAGTACTAAAAAGAAATGCAAGAAAGCTATACTGATTTTCTGGCAAGAACTACCCTCCTACTGTTCATGCAGCTGCCTGAAGTCAGAGGTTTTTAGTGTAAACACTTTTTTTTTCTTTTTTTTCTGATATTTGCTTTAAAAAAAAAAACTTAACAGATTAATATGACTGTTGGCCAATCTCTTTTTTAAACTGAAGTAAAAAATTGTGGTTCCCACACTTCCAAAAGAAAGCTTTAAACTTTTTTCCTAAAAAACCTATTTTTCTGAATTCATAATTTGAAGAGAAAAAGCAAATGCATGGTTTTGGATTTCCTATGTAATAGTTTTTATACATGCTTTGTGTAAATGCTATTAGTACCAAAAGTAGATTTACTGTGCTTTGACATGTTTAGAAAGCTAAACCAGCTGAACAGTTTTGAATATCTTTTTAATTCATGTCAGAATTCAAATGCTAACTTAAAAGCTTAATCTTGGCCATCTCATTTTAAAGAGTCTTGGAGACAATTTGATTAGGAATATGTTTTTTAATTCTACCCAAGTGATTTAGGAGGTAGGAAAATAGACCTGTATGGCAGGCTCAAAAGCATTGAGGTGTAGGAAGACGAGCGCAGCCTATTTGTAGTTATAAGTAAGGAACACCATTCTGAAAATCCCACTTCAGCTCCCAAATTTTATATATATGTTAAATTGCTGCCAATTAAAAACTATTACTTGTGGAGTTGTAAAGGAAGGAAAGTGATAAAGGAGTTGTGGAATACTGCTGTGGCCCAACTAGTGTCTTTTCTGAGAGAGTGTCACCAGTACAATCATTTGTATGTTATACTGGAAAAGCATTTCTAGCATGGAGGCAACTGCACCAGTAAAAAAACCCCTCTGTATTGATAAAATAAGCTGCTTCCCAACAATGAAATATACTGCTGGTGAACATGAGTTTTTTCCAGTGTAATCACATGTACTCACAGTGCTTCCACAAGGATAAC
Organism: Heliangelus exortis; assembly: GCF_036169615.1. Taxonomy (NCBI): domain Eukaryota; kingdom Metazoa; phylum Chordata; class Aves; order Apodiformes; family Trochilidae; genus Heliangelus; species Heliangelus exortis. Next base: position 143,499,026 of record NC_092422.1, on the reverse strand, counting down.
AGTTCAGTCAGGGATTAAACATTTTCATACCCCATTTCATGGCTCAAGAAGTCTCCTCGGAAGCTTAGATGTACTGTCTGAAAGCCTGAAGAATCCCCTGAGCAATAATTTGGTTGTTAGTTCATTACCAAAGTAACAGAGCTTTTAAAATAGTAATATAAATTCACTAGAGGTTGTTGTTTTGGTTTTGTTGCTGTTTGTTGTTTTGTTTGGTTTTTTAAATATCCTGATTTTTGCTGGGAAAAAGCACTCTTAGGACCTCCTGTTGTATTTGGAGCTGGGGAAGCAAATGGAGAATATTTTCATTTTAATTAATATTTTACTTAAGAAGAAATCAATGAGCTGTTCTCCCCAAAATCTTTTTGTTAGTGATCCCTATCTACATTCCACATCCACATAAAGATTCTGCATGCACACAGATTTGTGAGTCTGCTTGGCATTCTTCACTCAAATTTGAGTAACTGCAGCATGGTGGCTTTGAAAAGCACAGGAAGTTCTGTTCTGATTCTGAGATTTCTGAGCACGGACAGCCCCAGTGTCACTGTGATTAACTGAGCAGCCTAAAAATTGGCTACATTTATCAAAACTCATACTTAAGAGCTTTTGTTCTATTACCTGCATAAAGCAAATCATCACTATGGAGGACAAGGCAGTCCCCTCTTTCATTTATTAAAATGGGAAAGAGAGTTCAGATTTCTATTTTGGCAGCATTTTCACTCTCAGTGTAATAAATGCAAAGCAGAAGTTAAGAACATCTTCAAAGCCAAATTTTTGCACTACAATGCAGAAATTGGAACTGGACATAACCAAACCCTTTAGTAGCAGCCATTTACATGATCCAGGGTTGTGAGTCATCATCTTCTTTAAGCATCCCTTGCATTTCCTGAGGTTTGGCTGCTTACAGTCCATTGGCAGGTACCTGACTGTAAGAATGGATTTGTAATTAGTCTTCGGATAGCATTTTTAAAATAATATTGTCTCATATTCAAGAGCAAAGCTACGCAGTTCACGCTTTGTTTTAAAAGACATTTTAGCAATTTGAGTAAAGGTAGGTGCCCAAAGAGGCACCTACATGAATTGTGGATGCCTGCTTTTCTATGAAAATCTGGTCATCTCATGCCTCTTACACTCCTCAGTGACAATTTATTTTAATGAAAAGTGCTTCTAAATCATCTAAGTGGTCTTTAAGACTTAATTTTTGTCAAAACATTAGATAGACATTAAAAAAAATCCAGAGAATAGGACTTAACTGGAAAGTATCCATATAGGTTTGTTTTTTTCAAATTAAATACTCATCTTCATCACCTAAATAAAAACAATTATTATGAGTGCTTTTCTGTCTCATTTTTCTTCCATTCCCCAGTTTACGTTAGAAATAGGAATGAGTAACAGGAAAAAAATTAAAAAGTTTTGATTGCTAGACTTTACAGCTGGGGAATAAATTAATTTCAAATGAAGATTAAAAAATAGATGTGGTAGAGTGAGCTGTTCTGGGAAGGAGTTCTCAATGAATTGTCTTAATAATTTTGGGCAACTAAATGAGCATTAGGATTCACCGTCATCTGAATTATGCTGAGAATCACCTGCTTATTTTATTGAAGTTAGTAAATTTTCTTTTTCTTTTATAGAAAATGCTTGTGGATATTTCACTGCTCATGGAGAAATGCTCTTTTGTATATACATATCCATTGGCTGAGTGTGTTTCATACTTGGAGTAAGCTTTAGGTATTAGGATCCAGTTTAGTAGTTCTCTAGGATTTAATTGTCTGCTGAAACTAGGATAGGTGAATTTGGTAAGAGTAATATATGTGCTCTCTAGATTTCCCTAAAATGTAGTAGTGTGAAGAGTGTTTTTCTTCAACAAATAAACCAGAAGTCTACCAGATATATTTTTCCTTAGTAATATTTAATTTAAGATCACTGTCTGCTATGCTAGTCTTAAACTCAGTAGATATTTCTCACATCTTCACCTTAACAGCTCAATTTTTGGGGTTTTGTTATGCTTTTTTTCTGGTTCATGTGTTCCCTATTCTAAATTGGCTTTGTGCCTCGCTTTTGCTATTTTCATTTTACAGAGCAGTATTTGAAATGTGGCCTCAAGTTACTGATTTTCATGTTTCCTCAAGTAGTGCTTCACTGCTCTCTGCATACTCCATTGCCCTAATAGTTTAAGCTCTTTTTTCCTGAAGACACATATAAGCCCATCATTGTACCATCCCCTAGGTTAAAAATTGAAATTCAGTTAGCAAAATAAATCACACTCCCTGTGATTTATTGGTAGCTTTAATTGATATGGTAGGAGTGGTCAGAAAGGGAGCAATTTGTAGTCTGCCCTTTATCCTTCCATGAGGAAGAGGATGAAAAGGTTCATAGGCCACTTGAAGGTGCCATTGCCTCACCTGTCCTGACCAGCAATGATCATGAAAATAACATGGATAAGTCCTGCATTTTCAGTAATGTTGCAGCTGAACTGATAATAATTCCAGATGGGATTTTATTTTATTTATTTTATATTTTATTTTATTTTTTCTCAAAAATCTTTTAACAGACATGTACATAATGTGCATAGGCCAGTCCCATATGTACCCACTGTAGTGGATCAAGTCCCCAGAGATACGGAAGTCCCTGGTAGTCAGTTTTTCTCAAGGTTTTACATGATCCATTTTCACAAGATCACTGACTGTGTAAGCTTTCAGAGGCCATGCAAGTTTTAGTCCCCTGAGTAGATCTTCCCATTTTCAATTGAGACAATCATACTCAGTATGCATAATAAAGGGTGGGAAATGGTACTGGGAAGCAAAATGATGCTTTCTTGGCACCATCTTTTTGCTGACCTTGGCTGTCCACAAAGATCCATGTGAATTCTTTTTTTTTTTTTTTTTTCATCACAAGCTTGTCTCAGTAGCTTCTTTTGATCTCCCCTAAAAGTTCTTCAGTAATGAATCAGAATCCATGTGCTTCGGAATACAAATCAAGCCTACTACTGTCAGCAATGATTTGTGGCTCCCAGTGGCATAAGTTAGCTTCCCTTCTCCTCATGGATTGTACTTCCTCAATCTTCTGAGTGGTATCCCTGCTGTTGGCTATGGCCAACCCTTCCAACACTTTCTGAAGATGCAGAAATTTTGAGTCTTTTGAATATATCTGCTTTTGGTCCCAGTGAAGCCTTCCAGAGGAGCCAAGTTAAGGAAAGGTGTGTGCCACTATTGCTGAAAGGGTGTAACTGAAGGCAGCTTTCCCTGGTATAGAAAGTCCATACTCTATGGCTGGACTTGTACTCTTTCTCCTAGGGAACTACCATTTTTCACTGTTCCTTTTTTACTTAAGATTCTAACCTTTGAAGAGCTGTGATAAAAACAAGATTTAAGTGGTTTGCATTAAAAACAGACCATTCTTTATGGCAGTGGGAGAGAGAGCTTGGGAGGTCCTTAGGCATGTACTGCAGTCTGTCAGGCCACTGCATCTGCAGGCTGGAATCATTGTTAAGTGTTTCTGTCTCAGCTGTTATTCCTTGCAGGCATGCTTTTTGCTCTGCTTTTTGCTTTGCTTTGTGCTGTCACACGTGAGGGAAATGAAGGCAGAAGTACTTCTGCTATTTTGCAGTTTTTCAGTGCTCATACTTCAGATCCTTATATTCTTTCCACATAGTACAGTGTGGTATGGAATGGTATCTGGATGGCATGGCATAACCAGTATATGTTCCTTAAAGGACCTTTCACTTTTAGTACTTCTGCCACCAGTGTGGGCAACGAGATGCATAGATTTTTAGGATTTAATTTATTCCATTTCCGGCCAGGGATTTTTGCCTGTAGCAGTTGCTACATCCCCGTGCTCTTGCTACATCCCTGTGCTCTAAACCAGTAGATGTTTGTTTTCTTTCAACCATGCAGCACTAATCCTAAGTGCTGCAGAACCTAATGGTATTTTCCTTACCATCCTTTGTCACCTACACATACCTGGAGAATTTGGGAATATTTATCTCGGTTAAAGAGAAAATGTGTGAACAGCATGCAGAACATTAACAAATTATCCTGATTAGTTTTATCCATAAATGCATGATTCTTGTCAATAGAAGCTCTGCAGAAATGTGTTTTGATAAGTAAAAGGGATTTGTTTTCACTAGGTTTTATTAAATCTTTCTCCTATAAGTAGTCTGTCATAAGTAGATTAAAAAAAAATTCTGGCTGCTTCACCACTGCATTAAAAACCTGTAGCTGTATCCCTCAGTCATGCCTGTAGCTCCTACCAGCTTGTTTAGATTTATTTACTTCACCAAAGGAAAAGTAAATAGAGAAAGAAAAAAGAAATGTAAAATAGATTGAGTGTTAAAAGCACCTCTGTGGTGTCTGCTTTACAGGTTTTATAGTAAAAAGTATTTACTGGGTATTTTGTTTTTGTTTGGTTTTTTTCCATGGTGGGTATGAAACATGCAGGATTAAGGAAGGAATCAAAGATTCCTGAGGTCACAGAGCTGCCTGGAAAACCATCCCATAGCAGATACAGGAACATTTGAACAATAACTGTTTCGGAGTGCATTTGGTGATTGCTGGCAATAGCCCCTCCAGTTTGTCAAAATGACCCCCACCCTCTGTAGACCACTGTTTCACAGAGAATTGTGCCAGCTTGAGCATACACTGACTTTTGCACAATGTTGTAGAATATTTGAAAGTAAAGGCTCTAGTTGTTATATTTTGAACTGAATTTATAGGTAAATTTATATCTAATTAAGGGAATCTTCACCTACATTAGGTGAAGTTATTTATGTCTTGAATATTTCTGTCACTTCATCCCCTACTTAATTACTTTCATTCTTCCCTAATTGAGTTTAGGGTAATAACTTTGATAACTCAGACGCCATCTGGCACGGGAATATAGATTTCTCAAGAAGAAAGCAATAGAATAACACTTGAAGTTTAGCTATATTTTTTGGTCTCTGTTTTTAAGAGGAATAATAAAAAACAGGCACGAAAATAATTGTCATTTCACAACTTTCAAAGAAGCACACACTATACAAAATCCAGTGATGCATTATTACAGACTGCACCTTAGAATTCTTTATGTATACTAGTTCTCTTAAATAATATTAAAAAACAATAACATGGTTGTAGCTATGTGACTGAGGCTTGAAATTAGGCTTGTTTGAACATCTCTTGTGTGCAACTGATCAAAACCAGTCGCTTAGATTAGATATACCTGGGCTGCTCAGGGCAGAGTTTGGAAGGCAGGAATTTATGAAAATTCATTGCATAAGCATTTTACACTGGTTAATCCATAGAGCAGGATCAACATCAGCCTATTATGAGGGATTATAGTTTGCACAGCCACACGGAGGATGAATACAGATTTTGCAGAAATTTCAAAATGAAGAAGGGAATTGGGGAATGCTGGGCTCTGAAATTAAGGTATTAAGGATCATCAGAACCTGATTAAGAAGCAGAGAAGCATGCTTGAACAAGGGAAGCATAAAAAAGGGGTGTGGGGGGGAACGGAAATAAAAACCAGGAAAAGGCACAACTGTGAAATTAAATACATAGTAATTGATACCTGACAGACTTGAAGGTTTATATTCTTGATGGAGTTTAAGTTCTGCTTTTCAAGTGCTGTAGTGTAACAGCATTGAATTGATGTAACTTTAGATTTATCCGAACAGTTTTTCCTGGAGTCTGGACAGCTTTTTAGTGCCCAGTACAGAGAATACCCTGTTATGTGTAATGGGGAGATATCAGTTAAGGTAACAGATTTTTCAGTACAAACCATTGCCTGTAGAGTCCTCTCAAGGATAATTCCAATGCTAATAAACAAACAAAAAAAGCAATAATTTAGATAATTAGTGACAAATACTCCTTCATTTTGTGTATTTATTTATCTCACATAATACTTTTGTCTTGAAAGTTCTGCTGAAGATTACCACAGGATAGTTAGCTCTAAATGCCCAGCAACACAATTGTCTTTGGAAGTGTCCTTCAGACTGAACTGATGACTACACTATCAATACACTATCACAATCGTGTCACAAGTTCTGGCCTGTCTATTTACCCACCCTAGGTGCTGTATGTGCTGTTAAAAACCTACCCATCATTTGAGCAGTCATAATAAAAAACTGGCATTGCTAGTTCAAAGTGTTCAGACATCATAATTCATTGCATTTAAAATATATACTATATAAAAAAAAGTTTTTAAGAGTTTTGTCTCATGATTTTTTCATTGTGACAGGTCATGTTTTCCTCAGCTTTCTCCCACAGAGATGAAAATGAGATCTTACTGCAAAGGAAATGAACAAGCAAAAAAAAAAAACCACTGATGTTTTTTTCTCATATAACTCCTAAGATTTGACTTTTCAATTTACATAACATATTGCAAGACTTTAAATACAATTTTAAGAAGTAGAAATACTGAACACAGGCAGCAAATTTGTGTGCTTCTTAATGTTCCACATTGGAACAAGAATTAATAACCATCACAAAATAGTAGAGTAGAACAGACCTATGTGGTCTTTAGGAAAGTCTGGAATGTTACTTTTCCTGTTGATTTGATTTAGTCAAATTATACAGGAGAAGAAAGAAAAGCAATTTCTGACAAAATTTCCAGAAAATATTTGTGTTTATCAAATAAGAAATTAGATCATCTCCATAGAAGGTGCTAATATAATCTGCTAGTTTGAATTTTAAACACACGCACATTAAAGATCCAGTTTTTCTCAAAAGAGGAGAAAAAGCTGTCTCTCAAAACATAAGAAATCACATTCAAATTTCCTGCCAAGTGGAATTTTGCCAAAGGGGACAACATACCTATTATATACTGACAGAAATGTAGAACTTTCTTTAGAATGAGGTCTGAACTGATATGACTCAGTATCTGTATTATTTTAATGTTAGTTAAGACCAGAAGAAGGCTAATTTAAAAAGTATACTTGCTAGTAATACCACAATAAAATGTCCTTATTTTGCTCTCTGCCTGGTTTTCTTGGGCAGTTGGTCATAATTTAGAAGGGAGAAGCCATGTTTTCTCATTTGCAGTAAGGGTATGTAAGGAGCAGCCTTTCTCAGAGGGAAAGATCAGTGAAGTAAGCAATGTCACTATTGAACCTTAACTTGTACCAGTTCTTAACTGCTCATTCTTGTGTGTGGATTTGTTCAAATTAATATGGAATATGTAACTAAAAAGAATTCTTAAGATCCTATCCTTTTCCTAGAACAAGACTGGAGCAGATGGGTAGTGAAGCTAATTTTTTTTTCTTTTTTCTTTTTTTTTTTTTTTTTCTTTTCATTTTTATCTTCTGTTGTTGTTTCTTCTTTAGCTTGACCTTTAAAAGACTTTTACAGTTGGAGCATTTTTTTTAAATGTAGCTGAAGTATTGTTTTTTTCATGTCTGGTTGTTCTTTAGGCATAGGCTGTGTTGATTTTGGGTTTTCTAATGTGAAATAATTTTATTCAAGACTTCATGTATTCTGCTTAGACTTTAAGATAACAAAAGATACTTCAAATTCTAGAAATGAACAAAGCTATAATTACACTAACAAAGGCTGATGAATACATACTTTAATGAAAGTCTATCAACAGAAATAAAGGGCAATTGCAAGACTGTAACTGAACATTACACACATCCATTTGCTCCTGAACTCAATAGAGGAATTTTTGTAAATGCCTCCACCTTCATCTTCCCTGTAGTCTGAAGCACAAACTTGCCACAGACATCAATTTGTTCATAGTATATGTCACTGTAGCAAGTCTATGGACATCAGCCCTGATCACAGGCTACCTAACAAAACTATCATTAAAAATGCCACAACATAGTATTTATATGCACTTATTAAAAAAAAGCCTCCCAAAATATATTGTACTTTTGAGAGAAATCCAGGAGATAATGAAAACATAGAAGATGGAAAAGAAAAAAAAGAAAGAAAAAAGTTTCTATTTAAATACACACATCCCAGGAATATAAACTTAATTTTAGAGTAGCAAGTAAACATGGGTAAGCATGGCTTAACCTCAGTGTCACCCTACAGAAGAACAGTCATATTCTTTAGGATCCTTATTTAGGATCCTGAACATACATTAAGATGTTTCTGTACTCTGGAGCAGAAATGTGAATCAGTCTCAAAGATATACCTCATCTTTTATAAGACAGAATCTTAGTAGGCAGAACATCTAAATCTTCCTGTCAGTTGATAATATTAACCTTAATAGGTTTGTGGCTGCTCAAAAATGAAAATTTTCATTTGCTTGCTACACAGGAAGCTCTGCAGGTTTGAGATGGGGCACAGGGGATATGGCCCACATTCTGACCTACCACGGTACTGCACTGTGTACATTTGTGGTACAACATAAAAATGAGTAACAACACCATGCTCTATGCATGCAGAATATCCTCAAATATTAGACCTGTGCTTGTTTTCACCAGTCACTGAGTTTTCCCTTTGAGTCACTTGAAATAGGATTTTGTTTCTGATATGTAGTCTTCACTTTCCTAACAAAAACAAGAATATCATCAGAAAAAATAATTTTCTGATGTTTTAGAGGAACTGTATATCACCAATTGAAATTAAATCTTTATATACCTGATAAGATGTATCTGATAGAAAATCAGTTCTATACATACTTATATCTTTATAGAAGGATAATATCTAGAGCTAGTTAATGCTCTTTTAAAATATATTAAAAAAGTAAATATTAAGTAAACTGATTCAGAAAATAAGTTCCACTCTATATGTCAGTAGGGTCTGGTCATCAAAAATAGATTGCAGCCCTGTGGTAGATATCTGACCACCCTGAGGCTGGTTCTGAAACCACTGCTTATTTTCATGGGATAAAGTTACTACCTCTGTCACCACAATTAAGAAAATATTTTCTAATTTGTTTAATTTTGTTGCTCTCTTTTGAGTGTTTTATGGGTTTTTCAGATTTTAATTAGAAAAGTGTTATTTGATCCAACACAATATGTTGGCCAGCTGTGAGGAAAGTTAGAAAATGTGAAAATATATTTAGGACTCCCCTGAGCTGCACAAACAAGTCATTGCTATCTAATAATACAGTTGTAACTTTTGCAAATAATTTAACTACTCGACATTAGCTAATTTGTGAATTGTTGTTCTAGGTATGCTTTTTAAAAAATATTATGACTTACTTTATATCTACTATTTTAAAATGCTGGGTGTTTTATTTCTGATGTCATAGTAGTGAAATGTAAGCTACCATCTGCATCACTGCTGTTATGTGTTTTTCTCTCCAAGGTGTGGTAGGAATTTTGCTATATATATAGTGCATGACGATCTGTTGTGACATTTTTCTTCATGAGGGGGATGGGAAAGTAGCTCATGAGTTATTTTATCTCTTGTCAGAAGTGAAGATAAATGTCATAACACTGATCAGCTTTGCTGAGTTTCGAATGTGCAGTTATTTGCATTTTCTCTTCACTGTTCTTCAGGACTGAAGTGGCTGGAATGACAGGTACAGCAAATGAAAAATGCTGAGAATGCGTGGGGAAAATAGAAGAGTCAATACTGAAAGTTATTAGTAGCTATGCACTGCTATGTCATCAGTGAAATAACACTGATGTTATTGCATAACATATTGAACTAGAAATGTAAACTTGCTGTATTTCTGTCTGCATGTGTAATCTTCAGATACATTTAGAAAGGAGATAATTATTTTGAGGATTTGTTCCTTGTTAGTTGCCTTTACATGTATGTGCTCATATCTGATTTTGGCTAGAGCTGTGTAAGAATTAAGGTTCTTACAGATCTAGTTCCTGTTAAGGAAGACATGGTACATTGCAGAATTTGGATTTTTTTATTTACTTACTTATTTATCCTTGAACAATCCTTGATGGTCAGTCAGTATTCAGACAATCTCCTTTTTCAGCAGCATCAGTCAAAATACCAGTGCGTGGTTCTCTGATGACATCTCTGTGCCAAGGGAGATTAAGGGGAATAAGCTTTGCATCAGGTTTCAGCAGTACCAACCAGGCTGAACTAATACTGCAACATTTCTGTTCATGGGTTGAAAAGCAGCTTCTGAGATGGTGTGTAGCAGTGCTACCAGGTGACTTCTAGCAATACACACAATTTTTGCAATAGCTAAATTTTAAACCATCACTTAAGAGCTTAAATGCTGTTTTTCAGAGAGCCAAACCACCTGCGCTCCCTTAGACCTCCTTTTTTGAAACCCATCTCCCAGGTTTAACCAAAGCCAAACTCAGTCATCTTTTGCTTTACTATTCCATTCTGTCTGATAAAAAAACAGTCAGGTCTGTTAATAGTAAGCCTATGGTGAGCTCTTAAACCAAAGCAGTTACACTACATGGGAGGAGGTATTTGTGTTATGGATTCCATAAAGATCTCCCTCATTCTTTTCCACATTTCCTTATACCATAAAGCTAACATGCCTTTGAACTCCTCTGGTATCAGGCAGGCTTGGTCATCCTTTGACTGTCATGCAATGGGGAAAACACAGAGAATTGCACACATAAATACAATCTACACATTCTGTGTGTTTATCTGTATTCTTACATGGCTGTGGCTGATGACCAAGAATCACATTCAGGAAGTGAAATTCTGATCTGGAGAAAGTGAGATGAGAAAAGGCTAAAAAGAAAACCACAAAATGATACTCACTATTCCCTTGGAGGAGATGCCCACATCTGGAGGTCACTGGGAATCAATAGACTGAAGCTGTTCACTGACATTTCTGCATTTCTTTTGAGGTAACCAGGCTGTCTTGTCCCAAAGCAGTTGTTAGAGATTTTCCTGATTGTAAAGAAGCTTAGGTACATATTTTGAGAAATATGCAAACCGCTGCTATAGTATTCTTACTAGAGATACTCTGGCTGAAATGAATGGTTGCATTTTTACTGTTATGCAGCGTTAGTACTTTTTGCTCTAGCTTGTAGATGTCAGTGTGTGTAAGTGCATTTCTTCTGAATGATTGGCCTGATGAGGGTAAGGAATGATATGCAAAGCAGAATCTCTTGCCCAGGTTCCCCAAATCCAAGTGCTGTACAATCAGGAAATGCATTATAACATCGATTGTTGCTTCAGCAGGGAAAGTGTGCTTTGCATATGCAAATGCTGCTCAGAAGTTTAACTTAATAATTATCAGCTGGAATCTCTATTGATGAGCAGCTGAGGCTAATCATCAGCAACAGAATCTGAATTAACTACTACTAGGCTTTGATTGAGCACACTTGTCTCATGCTTGTGGTTCCTGTGGCAATTGTGAAAACCTATAGGTATTTTTATAATCTTTTCTAAGAGTATAGATGATTTTTCCTTCTACTTTCCATACTCTAACAATCCTGCAAAATCCTATATTTTAGATTTTTTTCTTTTTTATCTCTTCCACACTGTTTTACTGATTAGGAGCCAACATAGAAGAGTTTCAGGCTTTTACATCCCACTGCCATGAATGATAGCCACTGTATAATATACAGCTGCAGGGATGCATTTGGGCACATGCTTTACCTTGGAGAGCTGTAATGGCTGCCTGCTGTTGATTAGATATTCTGCTATATCAGGGCTTCAGAAGTTAATACCAAGCTTACACCTGAACATAGAGAAATCTCTGGGCATAAGATCTCCAAGTGGTTAAAGAAAAAAGAGACACAGCTTCTCTGTAGGAAATCTTCAAATTAACAGATCCTGTTGTCTTCCCTCCCACTCCTACTGTACACCAGGGAAATTCAGCTGGCTACAAATACTTACCCTGCAGATATCATTCATATGCCTTTTCCTAAATGTGCTTTATTATTCACATCACACCCCTACAGTCCCTCCACAGCTTCCCTTCTAATTATTCCCTGCTTGCCCATTCCTATGAATAACCAGTGGCATTCACCCACATTCTGCCATTTAAGGTAGCTAGGAATCCATCCTACTATGAATTGGATTTTTCAATTTCCAGGTGTCACAATTTGTTTAAATTCACACAGATTGTAACTCTGAAGATTTATAAGTGTCTTGCAGCAGGTTTCAGCTTTGGAGTCCAGACAGCTACTGGGCAGTGGTTTGTCTCTTCCCTCATAGTGGGGTTGCTCCTCTGAGGGCTTAAACTGAGCTGGATGCTTTGCACTGCAGGAGGAAAGAAGTGTTGTGTGACCCTTTGAGTCAGCTAAGCTGTGGGAATGGTGACCTCTGACTGAATGATGATAATGTCTGCAAATGATCTAAAAGGGTTCATTTATTTGCACCCCCATGTGAACTAATTGCAGTGTGCTTGCTGATGACAAAAAGTCATTGCTAAGTGATGGCTGAGCATATTCTCTGTAGAGAAGTGCTTCTGCCAAAAACACTATAGGCAGCACCTCTGAACTTGGATAGGACAGAACCTCTTCTCCTGTAAGCAGATTTTCTGCAGTATATTTGCAGAGCACTGTTGTAGGAATTTTTCTTGCAATACTTGTTTGGTGTCTGAATGAGTCTCTGAGCTGTCACATTGACAATCTTTACCTGTATGCAAAGCTTTTGGAAAGGGAATAACCTTCCAGTTTAGTGCAAAAAGAGCTGCCATTTCTCCTCTTTCTCCCCTGATTCCCCAACTGCTACAAAAGTGTTTTGCCAAAAAAAATCATCCTCTTTACAGGAATGGGACTTGGAGAAAATAACAATTCATCAAGAGCACAGATGGCTTATTGAGAATCTAATAGGTATTAAAACATTATTTTCCCTCAGCATTACTCCTGATATTGATAACGTGTTATCTTTGCCAAGTTCTCCCCTTGGTAACATGTTATCTTTGTCAAGCCAAGTCCCTGATAGTATCTTGTTTTCACTCAGTGCACACTCTGATAAGACTTTATTTTCTTACATCTACAGTCCCAATGGAAAGGCAGGAAATGTTATTTTTAGTTCTTTTCCTGGAGAGGCATATATTTTGCCAAGGCAATGCAAAGCAGGGAAAGAAAGAATGAGAAGATGACAATATTAAAAAAAAAGTAATCATAATCTAGAAAATGCAATGAACAAATCATTTTAAGACTTACAGGCTTTTGTTTTAAATTTGCTGAGAAGCTAAAATAACATTAACTAATAAGCTAATATTTCTTTTGAAAAAACCTCAACCTTTTAAAAAGAACCACATGCATTTTCAGGAAAGATATATGATATATTAAGATATTATTATTTTTTTTTACCTGGAATCTTTTATTATTTACCACTCCTATTATCCCTGTTAGAAGTACTGAAACTATTTTCAGCCAAAACACAAACAGCTCCCTGCAGTTATGTAAAATGATGCCATCATTGCTAACTGTGGCTAGTGTGCAGTTGCTAACTTTTTCTCAGACACAACCCCTTCCTCATTTTGTTTGCAGACCAAATGCAGCAATGTGGTGAGTGGTTCTTGGACACTGAACTCCATGTAATTGATTAAAAAGACTGGAAGGTGTGTGAAGAACAAAGCAGGGGAGTGTAGATAGACAGAGGACAGCTTTATAGTTAATGAAATTGAATCTGTCCTGGAAAATTGTTTCTCTACCACTGAGTTAATGTTAATAAAAAAAAGCTATTATAAGTGGCTGCTGCTAATTGTACCATTTTTTCTTTTTTTTTTTTCTTCCCCATTTTCTGGGTTTCCTGCTTGCAGACTCTTGCATTACAGAAATATTAAGCATATACTTTTCATATACAAGTGATGAAGTTTGTCCTCTGAACAAATGAAGTGCAATAAAGGGGTTACTTATTGAAAAACTCTCAATTGTCTATCCAAACCTGGTATTTCCTTCTGGCATTACTGTCTCCAAACTTCTCTGCCCTGCCTGTAAATAGGCACTGATAGTATCACCTTTCCCTCAAATAGCTTTGAAAAATGAGTGACTGATCCCTATGCCACATTCAGGTATTATGGTGATGAGCATCATAGGCTAATGAGGGAATAAATAAGTCTTTTTTTCAGAGCAGGTTATGAGTGGTCACAAGCTGAATAATGAGCTGAAACAAGCTACTGAACAGCTGTGAGCACCATCCATCCTGTGCACACAGGGATGCCAAGGCTCTTTGGAAATAAAGTGGTGATCATGCAATTAATCAATCTGTCATCATACACAGGGGAATGACAGCAAAGATTGGACAGGAGACTGTCATTCTCACAATTCCAAACTTCTGAGTGTTTGAATTTTGTGGTGGGTTGGTACCCTGGTTGCATACCAGGTGTCCACCAAGCTGCTTTCTCACTCCTCTCCTCAGCTGGACAGGGCAGAGAAAATAAAACAAAAGGCTCATGGGTTGAGATAAGGGAGATCACTATGCAGTTACCATCATGGGAAAACAGACTCAGCTTGGGGAAATGGATTTAATTTATTGCAACTCTCATTTGAGTTGGCTAATGAAAAATAAAACCAAATCCTAAAACACCTTCCCTGCCACCTCTTCCTTCTTCCCTGGCTCAGCTTCACTCCTGAATTCTCTGCCTCCTCCCCTCAGCAGCACTGGGGAGTAGGGAACTGGGGTTACAGTCAGAACATCACATGATGTCTCTGCTGTTCCTTCCTCCTCACACTCTTCCCCAGTTTCAGTGTGGTTCCCTCACATCAGAGACAGTCTTCCATGCACTTTTCCAATGTCAGTCCTTCTCATGAACTACAGTTCTTCATGAAATGCTCCAGTGTGGGTCCCTCTTAATGGAGGCAGTCCAGGAACAGGCCGCTCCAGCATGGATCCCCTGTGGGCTCACGAGTCCTGCCAGAAGACATGCCCCAGCTTGGGATTTCCATGGGGTCACAGCTTCCTTCAGTCTCACACCTGCTCTGGTGTGGAATCCTTCACAGGCTTTGGGTGGATTTCTGCTCCACCATGGACCTGCATGGGCTGGAGGGGGACAGCCTGCCTCACCGTGGTCTTTACCACAGTATACAGTGGAATCTTTGCTCTGGTGCCCAGACCAACTCCTCAGCCATCTTCTTCACTGACCCTGGTATCTCTAGAATTGTTTCTCTCACTCCTCTCTCTCTGCTGGTGTTGTGCAGCAGTTTTTGCCCTTCCTAAATATATTATCCCAGAAGCACTACCACTGTTGCTGATGGGATTGACTTTGACAAGCAGTGGGTCTGTCTTGGAGCTGGCTCTGTTGGATATGAGGGCAGCTTATAGCATCTTCTAACAGAAGATGTTCCTGTAGGCCTCCCTGCTACTAAAGCCTTGCCATACACTTTGCAAACTTGATGTTCTGTGGGTGTTGGGTTCTTGTCTATGATAATTTTCATTTCCAGATCAACCGATTGTAAAGGGTTGTTTTGTTTAAGGAAAGTAGAGTGCGAGGGCATCTCTGTATATGAGCAATAATGTAACGTCTTGAGTAAGGCTGGTCTGCAGTGGAATTGAATGGCTAAGGTTTGGGTTCAATAATCCATGTTAGCGTGTGCTTAAGTACCATTAACAGTGGAAGTGAACATAGATTGAGCACTTAAAGCAGAAACTGAAGGGCCTAAGGGCAATTACTATTGCCTAAGTCCAAGGCTGATGGTTGATGGGCATCTCATGTGGCAATAGTCTCTTTTAACTCATGAATTTAGAACTTATGTTGTCGGTGCCAAATCCTGAAAAGCTAAATCCTCCCTTCAGCATTCTTCCTGTGTTATCTTTCAATGGTGTAACTTTCTACCAGTGAAACTTGGAATCATAACTCATAACTGACTCCTGTCACATTGGACTAAAGGAGTCCTCGGTTCACACATTTGGAATAAATTGCTTAGACTATACTCCACTACTGAGATGGTTATTTGGGCAAGGCTTTCTGATTCCAGCAGAGATCACACTGCAATGGTTTACAAAAAAGTGTAGGAGAAAATAAATGCCTTGTTGAGTGTGAGAATAGGCACCTTGGGATCCCTTAGCACCTACTTGTAGAGTCATATGTCTTAAAGCAGCAAACTGTTAACAAAAACAACTTCATTCATAACTGCTGATATAACCAGTACCTACCAAAGCTTCCAGCTGAGCAGGAGTGCACAGAGTACTAGGTGTTACATTATTAAAGCTGAGCTAGAGCTCCAAAAGAAAAGAGATAGTTTATCTGCTTACACAGAGCTTTTATGTCTCCGTAGTCCTGACTGCAGTCTTCTTATTTTAGTTTTTCCTTACAGTTCAATGAAGTTCTCTATAATGGTCTTCACGGGGAAAAAATAATTACAGCATGAACTTCAAAAGATTCTGCTCATGGCTTTAACAGGGGGAAATCCATGAGGCTGGTTTCCTGCTATCCCAGTTCTTTTTGCAGAATGTTGGCTTTTGGTTCAAATTGTTATACGGCTGGTGCTCAGAAAGTGTGCTGATAATATGAATTTTCAACTGTGAACAAATGTGAAATGGAGGAGTGGTGTTTTCTTGTAGCTGTTGTCAGACAGGATGAGACACTATCTACGAGTAGCATAACTTGCTCTTATCTCAAAGTCAGCCTAGAGTACGCTGTCATCAGTTAATTTCTTATAAAGGCATTACACACTATTAGGAAGGGGATGAATAATAGCTAAACACATACAAACCTATGGACCTGGCAAAGATGCCACATAACAAGTAATTTTCACTTAAGATAGAAGAAGAAATGTAAACAGTTAAGAAAAAACCAAAATCACTCAATGTGCTACACAAGTTTGCCTGCCTCTGCTTCTAAAGAAATTTTAAGCATTTGAATTCAGATCAGGGTCATCTGAGAAACTCAGGATCCCTGCTTCTACCTCTGAATCAGGGTGAATTTTGCTTTTCTATGTTCAGCTTCTTTCTCCCATACCCAGCTCTGCATTTAACCTTTGGCTAAAGTTTATTTTCTCTGTGACTCTTTATTGTGGTTTAGGCCCAGCCTGTAACAAAGGACCACAGGGCTGCTCACTCCCCCTCGCCCATTTCAAGAGGGCGAGGTGGAAATCCATGTAAAAAACCTTGTGAGTTGAGACAAGGATTAGGAGGGTTTCACTCACCAGTTACAGTCACGGTCAAAACAGACTCAGCTGTGGGAAAAAAATCAATTTAATTCATCGTTATTCAAATCAAAACAGGGCAAAGAGAAAGCAAAAACTAGATTTTAAATACCTTACCCCACACCTCCCTTCTTCCCCAAGCCCAAATGACTTTGTTGCTGATATCTCTACCACCTCTCAGCAGCACAGGGGAGCAGGGAGTGGGTTCATCACATTTTGTTTTCTGCCACTCCTTCCTCCTCAGGGAGAAGGTTTCCTCTACTCCAACGTGGGGTCCCTCCCACAGGAAAGAGTCCTTCATGAACCCCTCCAACGTGAGTCCCTCCAACGAGGCACAGTTCTCTCAGGAGCAACATCTCGAGTCACAGGGCACTTTGGGTGCAGTCACCTCCCCTGATACAGGGTCCTCTACAGCTGCAGGTTCTCACACCTGCTCCACCATGATCCTTCTTGGGCTGCTCCATCAAGGCCAAGTGCCGGGTCCTGCACTTTGGCCACAACAACCCCATGGGGAGCTCCAGGCTGGGGACAGAGTGGCTGAGAGCAGCCAGGCAGAAAGGGACCTGGGAGTCTGGATTGACAGGAAGCTGAACATGAGCCAGCAGCGTGCCCAGGTGGCCAAGAAGGCCAATGGCATCCTGGCCTGTATCAGGAACAGCGTGGCCTGCAGGTCCAAGGAAGTGATTCTGCCCGTGTACTCAGCACTGGTGAGGCCACACCTCGAGTCCTGTGTCCAGTTCTGGGCCCCTCAGTTCAGGAAGGATATCGAGGTCCTGGAGCAGGTCCAAAGGAGGGTAACTAGGCTGGTGAAGGGACTCCAGCACAAGTCCTATGAGGTGAGGCTGAGGGAGCTGGGGCTGTTCAGCCTGGAGAAGAGGAGGCTCAGAGGAGACCTCATCACTCTCTACAACTCCCTGAAAGGAGGGTGTAGCCAGGGGGGGGTTGGTCTCTTTTCCCAGGCAACTCTCAGCAAGACAAGAGGGCACAGTCTCAAGTTGTGCTGGGGGAGGTTTAGGTTGGACATTAGAAAAAATTTCTTTACAGAGAGGGTGATCAAGCATTGGAATGGACTGCCCCAGGAAGTAGTGGATTCTCCGTCCCTGGAGATATTTAAAAAGAGAGTGGATGTGGCACTCAGTGCCATGGTCTGGTAACTGCAGCGGTAGTGGATCAAGGGTTGGACTTGATGATCTCTGAGGTCCCTTCCAACCCATGATCCTATGATTCTATGATCATTCTTCTCCATGGGCTGCCATCTCAGCACAGGATGTAGGAGAACCTCTGCTCAGGCACCTTCTCCCTCTCCTTCCTTCCCGACTTTGATATCTCTGCTCCATCACTGCTCTCTCACCTCTGGTATTGCTCTCCTCCTCTCCTTTGGCCCGAGGTCTTGTAGCTGCTCCTTTCCCCTCTTGATTATGTTAATCTCAGAGGAACATCCATCACCTCAACATTAGCCACAGGTGTGGCTGGAGTTTCTGGAACTGTGGGAGCTCTCAGCAGCTTCTCACAGAAGCCACCCTTGGGCCCCCTTCCCTGCTACCAAAAACCAGCACATCAACCCAGGACACTCTTTCCCCATCAAGCTTCCATGGGTCCTTTTCAGGACTATCACTTCTCCCAATCTGATGGCTACAAAACTAGGAACTTGGTGTTAATGCTCATCCTTTTAGGCTTTCTATGTAAGAAAATTCCACTGCTTCTGTCCCTCTGCTTTCCAACAAGCTGTTCTAGATTGCTTTCTATAGGCTTTATTTCTTCAAATGTCTTAAGATGCTCTGCTTATGTAAGTTTTAATTAAATCTCTTGCCCTAAATACAGGTGACTACAGAGATGCAGAAACATTCAATAATCCGTAAATTAATGACTTGCATATTATCAAGTTTTCTGATTTGTTGGACATGCTGTGATTATAGGCCATTGACTGTTGTCAACCATGGAATAATTATTCAGGTGTGTGCTTGGGTTTTGTTTTGTAGACAGTGGAATTTTATAGGTCATTTTTATCCCTTCAGTATAGTTATATTAGCACAGGAAGTCTGAAGTAAAAGCCCTGACATAGTCAGAAAAGAAATAAAATTATATCTGAGACTGCAAAGGGCCAAAAATAGAGCAGTAACCCCAAATGAATAATATAAAATAATAGCTTTATTATTATTTATTGCACCATTCAAAAGTGTACTACTTTCTTCAGAGCACAGCAATGTTCCTTGCAGTGTTCCCTAGGAGATCTTTGGTCCCAGAGTCACACAGACCTGGCTATGTGTTATATTATTTTACTTTGATTTAGATTAGATAAAAAGTGCCTAGACATCAGCTCATAGCAGTCTGCCACTTACTTAAAACTATAATACTCAAGTGCAGTGCAATCACTTTAACTCTTGTACCAAGCAGCACACGCAGTCAATCAAATATTAGTGGTTCCTAATATTATTCCATTTTCTCATGCTTCAAAGATGAGGTGAAACACACAGTCCCTGCCTTCCCTTGAAAACTGATCTGAAGCAGATCAAGGGTAGCATGTGTTGGTGTTTACCTGCTAGGTAGTAGCTCTCAAGAGATATATTGCTACGTCTATATATTTACTGAGGTCAAAATATCACATTTCCAGTGTGGTAATAGGATAAAATCAAATAGTACCTTGCCACCATCCTTGCCAACTGCAGATGTGAAAAAAATTATGAGCTAGACCATCTCAACATTTATGACAAAAATTGATTTCTGAGTCTTAAGATCAAGCTCCGTTCACCTTATGTTTTATACTTCTATTTCAGATCGGTCCTGGAATTGTCACATTATCATTTGCAGCAGTTGGTGTGTTAGAAATATACCACATACATCAAAATATGCCTGAGAATAATCAGCAATGCTAGTAACAAAACATTACTTGTCCAGCTGTATGAATCCTCAGGAGAACATCCCAGAAAATATCTTGGACTTGGCACTTCATAACAAAAACATAGATAAATTTTAGAAGAAAACAATGCTTTCAAGTAGTTTTCAGGTTTCAGATCAAAAAGCTATGTGGTCATATGATTCCTGATGTGATTTCCTTTTACATGCCAGCAGAAGCATGTAATGAGAAGAGAGCAGTGGAGTTGTACTGGCATTTAAAGCTCCAGCTGCATAAACATCTCATAAACATCTCATTAGTTTCAATCTGAGGCAGCGAGGTGGCATTTTATTTCAGATCCTTTCTCAGGTCAAGTCAAAACTCAGCAGTCTGGGAGACTATTAAGCAGGTATTCTTGATTGCAGTGCTGGACACACAGGGGATTGCTCTTCCTAATGTACGCACCAGTAGTAACCAGTTACATGGCTTTTATGCAGATATGATATGCATATTCATACAATTTCTAAGAAATGATTAGCATATTCATAACTTTTCCAAGAACTCGTTAACATACATTGCCACCCATTCCCTCATGCATATTACAGCCTCACAATGGTCTTTAGTTCCTCTGCTTGTTGTTTTCTTCCTCATCTTCTTCTTCATCACCATGCCCCTTGAATGACCTGCATCATTCTTGTTCCTTATCTGACAGTCTGAAACTACAGAACTATTTTTACCCACTTTTGGTGTTTTTGCCTACTTTAGCAACGTCGAGACATCCCACAGTTTGTTCTCAGAGATAAATTTCCCATAACAGCTATATTCTTAGAGTCTTTCAGGTTGGAAATCATCCCTTGGGATCATAGAATCCAACCATTATCCCTACTCTACAAAGTTCTCGCCTAAACCATATCCCCCAACACCACATGTAAGTGACCCTTAAATACACCCAGGGATGGTGACTCAACCACCTCCCTGGGCAGCCTATTCCAGTGTCTGACCACTCTTTCTGCAAATTTTCTTTTCCTAATATCCAGTCTAAACCTATGCTCTTGCAGCTTGGATCCATTCCCTCCTGTTCTATCACTAATTATCTGTGAGAAGAGAAGAGACCAGCACCTTCTACAATGTCCTTTCAGGTAGTCATAGGGAGGTCTCTCCTCAACCTCCTCTTCCTCAGACTTAACAGTCACAGCTCCTTCAATCGTTCTTCATAAGATTTATTCTCCAAGCCCTTCACCATCTTCATTGCCCTCCTCTGCTCTTGCTCCACTATTATTCCATTATTCCATGTGTGATTGTCATGCATGTATCCTCTGTAGAACTACACACCACTACGACTGCCATGCACATATACTTTTCTTCTACCTATGGTGGTTAACTAGTAAATTTCCATTATATTCCTTTAAACTACTATTTCACTACCTTTATGAATTTCTCAGTACCTTTTATGGCAGTAACATGAGAAGGTAACAGAACACAGGGACAAGAATAGGAAGAGGTAAGTAACATCTGTGTTATACTGGCCATTTGCCAAGTAGGGATTTATGACTGCCAGCGAAGTCTTTGGCTAGATGTGCATTGTAATTGTAAGTCTGATAACACAGGTTGGGTTTTGTGTGGGTGAGGAGGGGTGCTGAGAAAGCTTTTTTCCTGAGGGAGTCCACACAATGCATGTTTGCTGTCCAGGAAGAGGAGTGCAATATCATCACATCCAAATGAGTTTTAGTCTGGGTGTCAGCAACTGAGAAATAACACCATTTCAGATCTGTGCCTTCCAAGCTGTATGGAGAAAGATAATTCAGTGTTTTATTGCACTTCTAATTGTAGCATGACTCTGTCCTTAGTGATGACTTTTCTCTATTGTTGCACCCATGATTTGCAGGCTTTTCAGATCTGTCACTTAAATTTTACTAACTGCTTGCTTGAGCAAATTCCAAAATACCAGTGGCCAAACTTCAGAATCTGTCTGGAGACATTTTTCAAGCTCAAATTTGTCTGTAAGCTTTGCTAATGATAAAAATAATAAATAAGAAATTTTTTGTTGGAGAAATTCTACAAACAAATGCAAGCTATCCTGTCCAAATGTATTAAACCCAGGATAGCTATTTTTATAGATCACAGGAAGTTCATACACCCTTATAACTGACCAGGGAAATTTAGAAATAAGGTTTTCATTTCTATAGCTGTTTTTTTCCATGAACTCAGTTTATAGAACTGCTCACCATACATGTAAATGTTAGAAAATGGAAAAGAATAAGCAATGAGCAAGTCTTTATATCAGGGAGATAGTTTCAAGTCAGAGGGTGAGAAATGTTCTCATTAATGACAACTGGTAAACAATAATTGTATGATTTTCATTTTCTAAGCCACTCAAGCTGGTGTTTATTTGATAAAGCCAAGGGGACTCTTTGTATTGGAGAAATTATTAAATAGCAAACATTTTTTTAATACCTGCAGGTAGAAATTTTCAGAGAAATACCTTATAATAAGATGCTAAGGTATCTTCACTGTCTTGCTAATTATGACACTGGGTAACTCACTTTCTTTGCTTTATTTCAAATGGATTTCAATTGAACATTTTTTAATAGCAGTTTCATTTGAGGTTTTATTAAAAAAATATATGAAAATATGGCATCTTTGAAAAGACATCAACTACATATCTATTCGATCCTGTAAAATTTGGTAGCCACAATATACCAGGAAGTGATGGTGGAATGTGTTGCAGTTGTCTTTGGTTATGGACCTTGGTGTCAGTTTAATTTTTCTTTTGTATACTTTAGCTCATTTTTAATGCTGTTTTGAACAAAGAAGACACTTTCTGAAAATATAAATATAATGTGTTTTGTATTACCAGAATATAGCTTCTCAGCTAGTGATGTTAAATTGAAGCATTTGGGGTTTTTTTTCAAAATTCCCTTGTTGTCTTTGTCAGCCAAAGTACTTTCCAGAATTTGACCCACATGTGTATTGAATGTTTCTGTCCTTCTAAACCTCTTATTTCTCAGCAATCATCTAATGCTGTGTTGCTGAATAAAAACCATCTGCTCCTCACGTGTGAATCAGCTGGGGCTACTGTTTGGCACAAAATGCTAACCAAAACGCTGTAGCTTGACTGTGGAGGAAATGGGGGATAAGAAAATTATTTTGTCTTGAATATGTTTCTAAAATATATTTAACTATATATTAATTACTTTGAATTAAATCCTTCTGTTCTTGACTGCCTTCCCAGACTTGAGACTGGCAGGCAGCCCTAACCAGAACAAAAGAAACACAAGCTTATCTTTTAGTGGGGTTTTAAAATTTGCAGGACCCGTCGCTCACAGAACTTCAGCATCCATCCCGTTTCACCACGCACGTCAGCATCGCCTTGAAGCGCCGATGCTGACAAAAATTCATCTTTGAAACACATCCCTGCCTCACGATGCCGACATCAAAGGAAAACTCCACTCCCAACTATCTCTTGACGGGAGCGTTTTGTCTCCTTTTCTTGCAGATGGGAAGCCGGTGTCGCTGTCTCCGCTGGAATCCCAGCCCCACAGCCCCCGGTACACGGCTCCGAGCCAGCGGGAGCGGGAGAGCCTGGAAGTCCGCATGCGGGAGGTGGAGGAGGAGAACCGGGTGCTCCGCAGGCAGCTCAGCCTGGCGCAGAGTCGCAGCCCCTCGCACCACCGTGGCAACCACTCCAAAACCTACTCCATGGAAGAGGGGACAGGCGACAGCGAGAGCCTGCGGGCTGGCATTGTGGCGGGGAATAGCTCCGAGTGCGGGCAGCAACCGGCAGTGGAAAAATGTGAGGTAAATAAACAAAGGAAACCGTCTGGAAACAAACCTTGGTGCATCTGATCCTTCAGTGACATTGCAGAACACTGTTTTCTTCCCCCTGAAACTTTCTGCTCAGAAATCAGCCTCTTAAAGGACCGCTAGGCATGAATTCTTAGATAACCTTTGATTATTCCTTTTTTTTTTTTTTTTTTTTTTTTTTTTTTAAGCCTTTAAAACTTCTAATCATCTGAATATCTTTTTGACTTATTATCTGATTGGAGTTTTTTGGCTTTTTCATTCTTGTCTCCCCAAACCTGGTATAAAAATCAAAGCCTTCTCCCAAGCCGACTTCAATACAGCTGTGCTGATAGAGACCTGTGGCAAACTGCCCCTGTGTGTTTCTAAATTAAATGGAAGTGCCATGGTGCTTTGAAAAGCTTTATTCCTTTGTTTGTGCAGCCTGTACTAGAACAGTTCAGGGTTTACCATTAATTAAATTATGTCTTATGGAGCCAGCCTGTGCTTTTGAGTCACTTTCAGGTGTGTATCTGGATGCTGCTGTGGAACTACCTGCTTTGCACGAGACATGCAGAAGAGTTATGCTTACCTTCAGGGAACAGGAGGCCTGTTTTAGGGGATTGGTTTGGCTTGGTTTTCCCCACTTTATGCCAGTAGTTCTGTAGATCTCGTCCTGCTGTTAAGTTGTCATCCTGAATAATGACAGTTCCAAATATGGACAGATCCAAAAGAAAAAGTCCACCCTGAAGGCCTTGTACCAATCCCAGCTGCTGAAGATATCAAAAACAATTCCTCCATTTATTTCTACAAGGAGGGTAATACAGTATCACCTTGTATCTTGCTTTCTACCATTGGGAAGATTGAAAGAAAATAAATCAGAGTGAAAAAGAAGTCCTAATTACATCTTCAAATAAAGTCTATTTCATGGGCAAATATAAAATGTCACTTAAAAATTAATTATTGCTTTCTATTTGGACATCTTTGTCCATCACTGTGGAAAAAGGAATGAACATTATATTAAGGACCAGGAAAAGGAGGTGTATGTTTTTCATTTTCCCTCCTCCCAACAGTGAGGGTCTGAGTTTCCTCCTTGAAGGCATTTTGGCATTTTTAATAAGGGAAAGTTTAGACCATCAATAAGCAAACCTCACTTCTCCCTTATTATCATACCAAGGAGTGATGAGCTGAATCTCAGCTCTTGGTTTTTCAATGTGCCAACCAATTTGGGACACAAAAATAGCAGCTTGAAGAAGAAATAGTTTAAGGGGCTTTTCAGCTTATAATGTGTTTTGCCAATAGATTTACTTGCTCAGTGGGGTTTAGCATTGTGCTGGAGGCAATGGTTATATAAAATACGAAGCCTCACTTTATTTGCAAGCCACCTATCTCACTGCTCACTATTTTATAAAAAAAATAGATTTTTCTTCTTCAGGAATTCACTCAGTAATTCAGTAGCAGCAATGTAAGTTAGAATTAAACCTCCTTATTATCAGATTTTCTAGAGGTCTCATCGTTTATCCTGTTACTGTAGATTTTCATTCCATGTTTCTATGAGTGGTATCTTGACTCCATTCACCCTCTGCTTCCAGTGTGATCTGAATATTTTTTAGCCTCTGTTGCTGGAATATATCACAGCAGGAGTCAACAACTTGGGCAGAAAGAGACAATGGTCCTGAGAAGAAGGCTGGGGGGAGACAAAGGGAGCTAGAAATAGGTTGTATATTTTATTGAGGCAGTTCTTTGAGATTTATTGTAGATGACATTTCATAATCTAATTTGGGATGGTCTTTAGTGATGATTAGAACATTTGAAAATGCAGTTACAATGAGTGAACATTAAATATCTGATAAAGCATAATCTGTATGATAATAACTGTGATCTATATCGTAAAAAAAAGTAGGTTTGTTGGGTTCCAGATGCTGCTGGCTACTCTGTTGCTTTGCAGGAGAGCTCTACTGAGATTATAAAAGGGACCAGCATTACATTGCAACAAATAGAATTCCAATACAAGAGCTTTCTCCCTAGAGAGAGCAGATCCCTTGTCATGCCTTCCCAATAGGAGACAATTTTAACACAGACCTTGGAAATATAAATAAGAGTAGTCCATACACAGATGTAGGCACAAATAACAGGCTTCAGAAGAAGTGCATAATGCTGATGAAGCTAATTCAATTATGGGACTCTTTCTTATAATGCTATCCCACTATCTTTCCAGTGTGTGGCTCCCTAAACTGGGCACTCAGTGTGAATTAAGTGTGCATTGATAAATATCTTTAAAAGAGGTTATATATTAGTGTCATGGTTTGAGCCTGGCTGATAACAAGGGGCCACACTGCTGCTGACTCCCCCTCCCCCATTACAGGATGGTGAGGGGGAAATCCACCCAGAATCTTGTGGATCAAGACAAAGGCTATGAGGTTTTCACTCACCAATTATGCTCGTGGGCACAACAGACTCAACTTGGGGAAAAATCAGTTAATCATTAATCAAATCAAAGCAGAGCAAACAGAACAACCAGAGCTTAAATACTTTCCCCCCACCTCCCTTCTTTCCAAGCCCAAAGTACTTTCTTTGTTCTTTGGGCCCCCCAGCAGCACAAGGGGACAGGGAGTGGGATTTACAGTCGAGATGTCACAGGTTGTTCTCTTCCACTCCTTCATCTTCTGTGACCCCACTGTGGGGTCACTTCCATGGGAGAAAGTCCTTCACAGACCCCTCCAACTCAAGTCCCTCCTGCCAGGCACAGTTCCTCAGGAGCAAACTGCTCCATCGTGGGTGGGCCACAGAGCCACGGACTTCTTTGGGAACAGTCCCCTCCGTAGCTGCAGGTCCACAACATCTGTCCCATCCCTCCCCAGTCTGCAGGTCCACGGCTGCTCTGCCAGGATTCCTTATGGGCAGCAGGTCCACAACAAGCTGCTCCACTGCTGTCCTTCAGGGGCTGCTCTGCTGTGGCTCTCCATGGGTGCAGGGGCCAGGCTGCTGTCTCACTATGGGATGTAGAGAAAAATCTCTGCAGGCACCTTCTTCCTCTCCTTCCTCACTGGCCTTGGTCTCTCAGCTACCATGTGTTAATTCCTTCTGGAATGTGTTAATTACAGAGGCACAAGATTTTGTTCACTGGTGGCCTAAGGTAGGGCCAGGCATCTTGGGGCAGGGAGAGCTATTCAGGCTACTTGCATGAACCATTCTTGGGGGAAGGGACCCCTTCCCAGCCACAAAAAGCAGCACCACATCAACCCAGAACAATTAAAAAGTGGTTAATTAGCAGCACAGTATTTAGTAGGTTACCAGAATACTTAACATATGAAACATCTTAACAAACGTATTTTTATCATTAATGTTCTCAACAGTGTTGTGCAATAGGGTTAAGATCCACAGAGAACAGGCCCCCACCGATTTAAGCACTGTAAAACACAGGACAAGCAGATGCTGCCTGCCTTGGGGAAATATTTGTAACATGGTTACATTTTTGTAACATGCCTTTAGTATCTCTTAACCACATTCAACAATTATATTTGAAGAATTAAGTAACTGCAATGAAGCACCTGGCTAGTACTACTGGAAAATTATTGAAGTATGAAACACTTTAGTAAAGATTATTTTTAGCTATAAGAACTAATTAGAGTTTGTTAAGCTCATTATTTTCCCATTCCAAAAAGTAGCCTGAGGAGGAAAAAAATAACATCTGTTTATCCAGGCCTTGGATAGTATCTCATACTCCTTGTAATCATGAGATCTAAGGCCCATTTCTTCTTTTGTTTTTGGATACTTTCTCTCCATTAGTAACAGCCAAAATGGATTTATATATAATACTGCTTTGTGGAACAGTCCTTCCGGGTATTTAGAGGCTAAAGTAATAGTTTCTAAATGGTGATAGCATGCACCTTGTTATTATCTAAACTCTCTTTCTGAAAGAAGCTTAGCTTCCTTAAGATGTCTTTCAGTATCTTGGACTACTAGTGCTCCCTAAACTATTATTTAAAATAAAAAATAGTTGTATTTTTCTCCCTTATCCCCAACCTGTAGGAAAAACCAGCTTCAACCAGATTGACTTCTACAGAATTTTTGTTACCTATTAATATCTGTACGTATAAACAGGGAAAAAAATTCACTTAGTCTGGAAAGCCAGATGTACCATCATTTAATCTGCTGCTGCAGTGAGTTCCAGTGTCTAAAATCAGCTTCAGTGAGTGGTCTTTGTCTGGACTTCTTGCAACAACTACTGGTGATGAACATATCTATCATCATTCAGCTTAAAAGGAGCATTCTGGGAGCATGGACACTTTCAAGGAACACAGCTTAGTCCCATAGTTACTTATGAATATCCAGGATAGTGTCTGTCAACTAGAATTGTCACAGGTTACAATTGGAGGCAGGTGAGGGTACCATGAAGAGCTTTGGAATGAGATGTTTGGGGAGATCTGTTGGACCAAGCACAGAGGCTGCCACAGGGGGAAGCTGGAGGAGTCTCAGCACATGTGGCTTCACTCCATGGTACCATCAAGTTCACAGGTTTTGCACATCACATTGTCCAGTCCAGATGGGTTAGGTGGACAGTCCTCTAGCCATCTGCAGATGGAAAAGAAGGAATTTGAGAGAGCTGTGATGCTGCTGACCAATTTCTTAAAATAGGAGCTGATGCTTACAGTACTGTACTCCAGAACATGGAAGTTCTTTGAAGTGCTTCCTTCTTCTAGGCATTACTGCCCTGTCTTAGCAGGATCTGGCTGCAGCCAGCTGCTCTATAGCCAAACAAGTATGGAGAACACTGGCAATAAAACTTTTTTTCATCAGGAGGCAAACATATGCAGAAAGTTTAGGTTGTTGACCTCATGTTGACTCATCAGTTTTCCCGTGGATTTTGTTTAACAGTTGAAAGTTAAACTCAGGAACAGACGGAGTCTTGCAGTATGCTGCAGGCAAAAGCTTTGGAAAAAAAGGACTAGTTCGGGAGTCTCTTTGAGGATTATTGCTCTTTCCTAGAGCTGTTCACAGGCTGCAGTGTAAGTGATACTTGGTATCAAACACCACATTGAGGCTGAGCAGAAGGTACATGGATGCCTGTGTCTCCAACTGGAGAAGGACATGCAGAAGAGCAGCAAGTGCTGTCTTCTCACTGCCCTGTCTGAAGCAGCATTCAAGATGACAGCACCTGCTAGAAGACAGCTAGGAAAGCATGCTTTTAATTTTACTACAAACTGTTTTAGGAAAAGGAGAACAGATGTGGGCAAGTTCTTGGCAGAACAAAGTCTGATTTGAGGGGAGTTATAAGGTGGAGAGAAAGGCTGTGAGAAAAGCTTTACTGGCAAGTAGAGGGAGTATAAAATGATACTGACAGTGATATGACAGTGCTATTCTGTCAAAACCCACAAAAAATTTTTGTCTCTGGTCCAGCGTCTTCAGGTGAAGTGTTTAAAGCAGGCATGAAACTATTCTCAGTCAATTTGAGTTTAATTGACATTGAAGGGAAGGATCTTAGGTCTTCCAAAAGACTGGAGAAAGACCAGGTGGCAGCCAGAGAGGAGACAGTGCATGCAGTGTCAGGAATCTGTCCACCCATCAGAATCCATGCCCATAAGTATGGTATAAACCACTTCTTCAATAGAAGTCATTAATAAGCTGCCTCTGTTCCCCCTATTGTTATCACAAGAGAGAAACATCATTGTTTTTTGCCAAGTGCTGAGCACGGTCAGCTCCCATGCACTTAAGAAAAATACTAAAATGCTGAATATGTCACAGAGGAGTTGGCAAAGTGTACTAAAATGTCTTTTCTTTCCCACACCTATTTGGACAGAGAGTTGCCTTATTAATTCATGTCCACTTAAAAACCTTTGCTCTTCAATGTACCTCACCTTCTGAGGCACTCTGGGGCTGGAGGCAGCTGCAATGTTCATGTTGGTGTTGCACAATGGCACAGCCACTTGGCAATTACTTAGTTAATGGTTGGGGCTACAGACTCTTTAGATGTGCCCAACACATGGCATCTCTTGTGTAAATCAGCTTCTGTTACAAGCCAGATTTTGAGAATCTATGACTATGTGAGGCGGCAGAATTCCTCATTTGTTCTCTGCGTAGTGGGCATTCTGCAGAAAACGAGAGCTGTGTGTGTGAGAAGCCAGCAAACCAAACTTCAAAGGGAAGCCAAATGAGGCTTCCCTGCAGTTTCACTGCTGTGTCCCCAATTGCAGCTTTGAGCTGCCAGCATGGTGAACTCTCCTTCATTTCTGTGACCACTAAGAAATAGAAAAATAGAGAAGCTGGAGACAAAACTTGCTAAAATTAGTTTTCTTTTGTCCCCAGGGAAGAGCAATGGCTAATTTTAAATCCAGAGAAAACTAACTTAATGCCTTTTGTCAAATTATTACTTCCTACCTTTATAATAATGACTAGAGCACCTTTTCAGTTTTCCTTTTCCTCTTGAAGAGACAAATAAACATCTGCTGCATACTAAAAGGGAAGTAAGAAGGCACAGAATGTGTGAGAATTTACCAGGGTGCTGGGGTGGGGAGAATGTATGTGTGGGGATTAACTAAGCATTGCCACTGCCCAGTACTGTCCATACCAGTAGTCACAGACAGGGAAATGACCACCACTTCATGTCCTATTTTATCACTGGAATGCACCCAGCCCCTGGCTAACCAGTTGTCCGTCTCATGCTCATCCACCAGAACTTTCTTACCCTCTCCTCAGTACCTGTCCTTAAGACAGAAATAATACAAAGTTTCTAAGAACAAATCTGTTTATAATTATCAGACACAATTAAGCGCAGTTCAGAAGGTTAAAGTGTCTGCATGTTTGCATACTCAGAATCTTGTGTGCTGCTAAATGAGTGTGTGTGTACATACACCCACATGTGTGCTCTCAGCTAATAAATGCAATCCTGTTCAACACCTGATGCAATTTAAGGATAGTAATGACTTTGGAATTATGATGGTATTATAACTCAATTAAGGTGTTTTTAACAAACTGTCTCTAGTGGGCTGCAAACAGCTGCAAAACACCCACTCAAATCTTTAACAGTCACCTCACTAAATAATAGCACTGTCATGTATGTGCTGTCCTTGATGAATTATAGAACACAGGAGCAGGCTTTAATTTTTGTTCTTTTTGTTCCTTTTCTCCCACAGACCATCCACGTTGCCATTGTTTGTGCAGGGTACAATGCCAGTCGGGATGTTGTCACACTTGTCAAGTCTGTCTTGTTTCACAGGTAATGATATACTTGTGTATTTTATATCTGGTTATGGCTAAAGAAGCTCTTTTTACATACACTGTCTTACTTTAAAAATGAGTCAGATTCCTTTCCATTGTTGCTATTTCTTTGGAAGGAAGCATGAAATTTATGACCATCACAAATAGAACCATCTACTACCTCTATTGCAAGACAGTATCATTCTATACTATGAAGCATCTGCATACTCCTGGATTTTGTAAGCTAATAATAATAATAGTAATAACACCATTGTATTAGTTTAGCTTATTTCTGGTATCAGATTATGGCAGAGATGTAGATGGTAATTTGAGAGCTATTCACATAAATACACACTGGTTACCTAGATATTCTATATTCCCATTTAGACATTCATTTTCAAAGTAAACCTGTTACAGCCAATATTATTCCAGTTTACTTATTCTGACTTTATTTATTCTGACTTTGAAAGACCTACTTGAAGCCCCTCAGAAGGCTTTGCAACTTGGTTTTAGCACATTGAGATCCCAAAATCGAGAGGCATAAATGTACATGAAGGCAAAATAGCTAATTCCCTTAATAAACAACATCTCCATAAAATGAGAAATGGTATTAAGCCATGTGTGGGCAAATGTGTATATCCCTTGTCCAGTTTAGTAGTATCTCTCATAGGTGTTTTTCAACAGCATTGCAGAAAATGGATCAAACTAGGGAAATGAGAGTCTAATCAGACTGTTTGACTGAAAAGACTGTAAAACATCCATAAAGAGTTCCCTGAGGAGTTAGTTTCAATACACTATATTTATATTGAATGTATTTTATACCAGTGAGGATGACTTTTGTTCATGTCATGTACTAATATCTTCCTATAGCTAGCAGGAGTCAGGCATTCCTGTCCCTCACCTTGCCTTAGTCCTCTGCTGGAACAGTATTAGTAATTACTACTTTACAATGGCTTTAGTATACCCTTCTAACTTAAATCCATTTTTGGGAAGCTTTCTAAAAGAATGTAAATGCTTGCCATGTGCAATGTGGAAAAAGATGTAGTAAATATTGTTTAAGAGGTTGGCAGAGTGCAGCTTTCACTATCAAAATATAGACTTTGCAAGTCTTTCCAAAAGAAACATGTTCATGTTAGATGAGGGCTAGGAGCATGAAAAGCAATTCTAAAATAAACATAACTAAAGTAAAACAACAGTAAAAACCTGTATCATACTCTGCTCATTTTTTTCCTGAATGATAAAGTCCTATTAAATTTTAAAACTATATCTGTTTCCAATTAGACTTCTGAATTATTCAGTGTAAACTGGCTTTATATTGCAACAATGTGGGGTATTTTGATTACTGTTTATAAGGGATTTCTTGCAAATACACATCTTTATGATGACATGAGTTATCCTTCTGCTGTTTTTTTCTTCTAGTACTTGCATCCATTTTAAGAAGACTTTAAAATAGGTTTCCAAATGTGCTGTAAATAATAGGAATCTCACGGCTCAAAGGTCTAAACAGTCTTTTTCTGAGAAGGAAATTAAAGTCCCTATTTTATATAAGCCACTCGTAAACAGTTAGCAGACTTATAAACAATTCTGCCATGTAGTGACAGATTCTTGTAATTTGGAAATGTTTTTAATTAAAAATATGAAGCCAAAATAAAGGGAAGTATTATTGGTATTCCTAAGTTTGGTGGATTTGTGCCCTTGTCAAGAACATATTTGCTGTCTGACTGGCAGGAATGGTCATCTCAGCAGATGTGATCAAAATAAAGTCCAGGATAGTTAATGAAGCTTTAGGAGCATTAGTTACATTCAAGAGAACCTATCTCACATGTTTGCTCAAAACGTACTTAAGAGACAAATCAAAATCCCATTCCTGCCTAGAACTCGCTTTTCTCACTAGGCATTAAATGGTTAGATTGGGAAAATGTTATCAAAGAAGAGACAGAGACTCTTACATACCTTTCTTATCTTCTAGAAAACACTGGCTTTTTAAGCGTCTGTTCATGTTCTGACTACATGTGCAGAGGGTCATACCTCGGAAATGCTCATTTCTTGGATCTTTATCTTTGGAGGGGAAATGGTGAATGCAGTTGGAATATAAGCAGCAAAGAAACAAGTTGATTTTAGAAGCAAGTTTCCTTGCAGTGGTTGCCATGTGCAAACAATGTTATCTTGGAGACTGGTATACGGGTCAAAAATTATGATGACTGGAAAGAAAGCATATTTAATTGCTAGTATCTATTGAATTATAGGACAGAAGGATGGAGATAGGTCTTGGTACTTCAGTAGGAAGGAGTTAGGAGAGTTATAGGTGGTTGGTTAAGACTGTGGATGTTCCATAATATCAGTAGCAAGTTAAATACCTGATTTAAGGGCCATCAGTGATAAAAGACATGTGAATGTCTCTTCTGGAATGTGCACCAGGGGGTGCATCCTAGCTGGCATTGTGCAATAAGCCAAGCAAAACAGACATTTGAAAGGACTGTTTTCAATGGAGAAGTTTGCTTGTCTCTTGTAGTTGTCTCTTGAATACAGTTTTTCAAGAGAATGACCAGGCCTCCATATTGTGAAAGGGATATTTTTTCCTTTTTTGAAGTTTCTGGTCGTCAGTGTTCAAGCAAACCTAACAGAGCAGGTTCAGAATTTACCTGTAATAAGAGTTTAAGAGAATGTGTTATATAATTGAAAGATGTTTGTCTAGAAATTACAGCTGTTATTATGTGGTGAGGTACAGTGTGGGTTCCCCTCGGGCAGCTGTGCCATCACAACTGAATCTGCCCTGCAAGAGCCTGAAGATAATCTACTTGTTAAACAACTGCTTCCTCAAAGAAACCACTCTTAATATTCTCCTCTCTTCCTGCTGCACATCACTTGGTGTTTGTTGCAAGAGCACTAATTTCAGTGAATTTGTCTGAAATGCATGGAGGTGTCATGTGCTTTTATTAGCATTTCTTTCTAGTTAAGTAATTAAAGCATGGATTAGCTGTGCATTTTGATACAAAAAGAGGTACCTGAATTCTTGATTTCTGTAGGGAATTTCTACTTCTTTAATAGGAAACTTCTAAGAAAAGGAGGCCATGTCAATCTAATAACCTTCTGTCCCTGCATTACCATATTTTTTATACCCTCAACTTTGAGCTAGTGTAATGGGTAAAGAGACACAAAAGAGCCGGGGGGATGGGGGGTTGGGTCATTAAGAATGAAAACTACAGGAGTTTCTATAGATGGAGTGTCCTATGTCTTCTCTTTTGCATGAACATACAGCAAATCCTGCATATTGGACTTTTCAGCTCTCCCTGGGTCTAAAAAAACCAAGTTTCTGATTCTAGTCATGCCATATATATCGTGAGACTTAGGCACTCTATGTGTTCAAACTGTTTGAGAAACTATATCTGTCTTTGGGTTCCAGAGAGTGGGAAGAGTAGAGCATAGGGATGGGGTGATTGATTCCTTTTAAGAACACCATAGTTCAGAAATATGTTTCATTCCCGATGGAAAAGGAGCTTGATTCTAGTTTTGTCTTCAGGAAACGTATGCTCAAGCCACAAAATCCCAGCAGTTTTAACACCCAGTTTGATATAACTGACAGTCTGTTCTCAGAAGGAGATTCAGCCGAGCTGGAATAGTGCAGGGTTTGCAGGTTTGATGAATATGCATTGGCAGTGCTGCACAGAGGGAGGCTTGTAGAATGAGCACTTAGTCCTATTCTGCAACTTTCCTGCTTTCCTCTTTTAGGCATCTAGTTCCTAATTATGACAGATTTTATAAACCTGCTGCAGTGGCGAAAAATCTTCCCTCTGAGCCAGTTTAACACAGCCCCGCTCACATCACTGTGTCTTAAGTGCAGCTTAGCTTTATTTTTTCCAAAGCAAAGGACTAAATACTAGAAATTAAACATATTGGGTCAAATGGACAAAAAGAGGTGCAGGTGCTTTGAAAACAGTGCCTACAGTAGGATGCAAGAAGTGCCTGCACTTCTTTCTCAAAACTGAAGCAATGGTCTGTGGCTAATAACTCTCTTTGAAACTTTTGCACCTACTGGTCCAGGTTGCCTGGGTCAAAATGTTTTGTTCTATTTCTGAAAACTGTAAAGCTTAGAACAGCCCATGAGTTATAGTTTCATATGAAAAGATCATTCCTGTCTCTACTTCAGTTAGTCATTGCTTGAGTAAGAACTAAAATTAATTTTAATTTTGTCTTGTCTCTTCCAAAGACATGCTAAAAGCCACGTTTCATTTGGGAATGAAGGAAGGCCAAAATTATACCATCTCACCATATTGCTGGCAGTTAGGTCATCCTGAGAATCTGTGAAAAGTAACTTCTCTTTTGCGCCAGCTAATACTGGCAGCTTTTAAAATTATTGTTATTTTTTCTATTTTCATCCTCCTTCTTTGAAGAAGTCATGGTTGCTTCTTTAGCTGTACACTCCATGTGTCCTATAGCATTAGGGGCATTGAAATGGTGATGGAGTTTCATGGTGTAAACAAAACCACTCAAACAAACAAACGCTTTCTATCACAAAGTAGCCTCTTTGCTTTAAGAAAGCTGCTTATAACCCTGAAGTGACACAGACATCTAAGCATTTTTAAGAACAGTATATTAAAGTGTGTTATAGATTGATATATTAATATTATTTTTTTTTTAGAACAAGTAGAGTAAGGCAAACCAAATGAAAATCTTAATCAAATAAAAAGGATGACATATTATTTTCAACTAAGAGTCACAAGTCAACACTAGCTGGTAATTAAATCTTATGTAATCTAATGGCTGTATTCCATGGAGACCACTTTGCCTTAATGGAGTTAATTTGAGAATTTAGAACCTTGTCACCATTTCCAACTTTTCTAACATGTCAGGCTGTTTTGCGGGAGGTTTTTTGAACTATATATGAACTATATATGAACTATATATGAACTTTATATGAACTATAGAGCATGAACTGGTTTCCCTGATCCATTTAGATGCACCAATAACACACATTTCTTTTTGTATATACTACCTTATAACAATGGAGGCATAATGAAGAAAGCAATTTTTTTAAAAAAATTTAGCCATGAAATGTCTTATTATTTCCCAAAGTGCTTCTATAATTTAACACAAAACAAGAACATTCCTGAATGAGGCAGCTAGTACATCTTTAGGATGTCTCCAGCATTTTTTTGTGGAACATTTTAATCAATACTCGATGTCAAGGGATAAGAAAAATATGTAATGACTGTCACATTAAAATTCTCCCCATATGAAAGAGGCTGTCATATGGGCATTAAGAAAAAAAAACTCCCAAGCTGCCTTTTATAATTTCTGTTTGAAGTTCTTGTAACCATTTGTTACAGATATAAAAGGTATTGCCTTGTTGTGCTTCCCTTAATAAAGTATAGGTTTTGGAAATAAACTCCCTGGGCTACTAGCCTTTTCATGTTCGTAGAAAATAAAATTCTTGTGTTGCAGAGAGAGAACTCTGCAACCAAGCAGCTGCTTTTTGAATTGCTAACAATGACCTATGGAATAATACAGAAGAGAAGAGTCTTGGTTCACTACTCCCTTTTCCAATTGTAGTTTTTTTGTATTTGACTTTGTGGCAGTGGCTACTCAAAAAAAAAAAAAAAAAAAAAAAAATGGGCCACGTATGCTTGAGCAAGCAGATCAAAACTCTGATGAAGAATAAGAAGTTTTAAAATGTAAAAATAAGACAGTATGAGCCTGTATTTAAGCATCCATGCTTGAAAATCTTGGCCAGAATATTTTTCCAGTCCTTTTTATAGAAAGAGATTTAGGAAAATAGATGTGTACTCTTTATGTATGGTTTACTTTGTCAAATAGTGTTCTGATCTTTAGATAAGTGGAAATATTTTAGGGTATGAAGATTTGCTGTTTTCTAAATAGAGTGGTTAAAACCTGAGTTTCCACTTGATAGGAAATAACCATATTATGAAATGGCATTCTTCTGTATTGAGACATTAGTGCATCAGGATTTTCCCTATAGCAGAAACTGTGAAAAGTTGTCTTTAGTAAAAATTCAGCTTGAACTAGATTAAGTGGTATCTTCATCTTGTGAGAAATCTGGCTGTTTCAGTATCTGCTTCTATAGGGAGGAATCTGGAAGACCGGAGGCTCAGAATTCAGAAACCCAGGATATTAGAAACCTTGAATTCCAAACATACAAATTCACATGAATACCAGGAGTTTTCCAAAACTATTTTTTAATATAAGTTAATGAGAACTGTAATTTATTGACCTATATTATTCCATGGTTGCATATACTGTCACCATTTATGGTACAGTGTTTTCTAGGTATACAAGATGCAACCAGCCACTGCAGTGTGTTCTTGTTTGCTACTTTAGTGTTCCCAGTAGAAAATTATATAGGATAACATATATATTAAAAATAAACACAACACAAATCTATGCTTTGAATTAGTTAGAAAAGTTGAAGTCACACGCAGAGAATCACACAGAACCACACAGAATTAGCATGATGGGAAAAGACCTCTAAGATTGAGTCCAAGCATCACCCTAGAAAAAAAAAAAAAAATTCACCATGCTCACTAAAGCATGTCCTGAAGTCCCACGTCTATGTGTTTTTTAATTCCTACAGGGGTACAAAGTGACTCCATCACCTCCCTAGGCAGCCCATTCCAGTGCCTGACTACTCTTTCAGTAAAGAAATTCTTCATAATATCTAGTCTAAGCCTCCCCTAGTGCAACTTTCAGGCTGTTTCCTTTGGTCTTAATATTATTTACTGGGGAGGAGAGGCCAACACCCACCTACTACAACCTCTTGGGTAGTTGGAGAGAGCCATAAGGTCTCCCCTCAGCCTTCTCTTCTCCAAACTAAACAATACCTGTTCCCTCAGCCTCTGCCCACACAGGACTTGTTGTCTAGACCCTTCACCAGCTTGGTTGGTCTTCTTTGGTTTCACCCTCCAGCAACTCAATGTCCTTCTTGTAGTGAGGAGACCAGAACTGAACACAGGAATCAAGATGCGGCCTCTCCAGTGCCAAGTACAGTGGCACGATCTTTTCCCTTCACCTGCTGGCCAGGATGTTGCTGATCAGGCCAGGATGCTGTTTGCCTTCCTGGCCACCTGAGCACGCTTCAGGCTCATATTCAGCCACGTGTCAGCCAGCACCCTCAGCTCCTTTTCTGCCAAGCAGCTTTGCAGCCACTCTGTCCCAGGCCTGTAGTGTTGCCTGGGGTTGTTGTGACCCAAGTGCAGGAGCTGCCACTTGGCCTTGTTGAACCTTATACAACTAACCTCATCCATCAATCCAGCCTGTCCAGGACCCTCTGCAAAGCCTTCCTGTCCTCAAGTGGATCAACAATCCCACCCAACTTGGTGTCGTTTGCAAACTTGCTGAGGAAAACTTCAATCCCCTCATCTATAACGTGTAGTGAGAACCACAAGTCACCAGGTGTCGCCGATAATGAACTGGGAGCTTAGGCCCAGCTGTGCCCAATAATTAGGGCCTTCCCCAGCCGGAAATGGGCGGGGCTGAAGGGCAAAATGCATGCTCCCAGAAGCAGAGAGTAGATGCAGAAGATGCCGAGAGACACCTGGGAAGAGAGATGGCGAGAGACCTCCTGAGAAGAGCCGTGTCCCCGAGAGAAAGGCTCGCCGCAACAATAACGTCGGTAAATATAATGAACAATACAGGCCCCAGAAGCGAGCCCTGGGAGATGCCACTTGTGACCAGTCACCAACTAGATTTAACTCTGTTCAGCACAACTGTCTGGGCCCAGCCATCTGCTCAGTTTTCTACTCAGCAAAGAGTATACCTGTCTATGCCATGAACCACCAGCTTCTCTAGGAGAATGATGTGGGAGATGGTTTCAAAGGCTTTACTGAAGTCTAGGTAGACAACATCCACCACCTTTCCCTTGTCTGCTACGTGAGTCACCTGGGCATAGAAGGAGATCAGGTTGGTCAAGGACCTGCTTTTCCTCAACCCATGCTGGCTGGGCCTGATTGCCTGGCTGTCCTGCACATGCCACGTGATTGCATTTAAGATGAACCTTTCTACAATTTTCCCTGGGGCTGAAGTCAAACTGGCAGGCCTGTAATCCTCTGAGTCCTCCTTCCAGCCCTTCTTGTAGATGCACATCACTTTGGTAAGCCTCCTCTGTTGACCAGGACTGTCCATAAATGATAGAGAGTGGCTTGGCAAGCTCCTCCACAGGTTCCCTCAATAGTCAGAGAAAAAAGTCAAGGAATAAAAAAGTAAAAAAGACTACTCACATTTGGAATGATAAAAGAAGAGGTTTGCATTGGTTACCACTTTCTCTGAGACTTGATTCCAGGTTCCCTTCACCCCAAGGAAGATGTCCTTGCACTGAAGTCCCAAGGCTCTGAGAACTGGAAAGGACTTGTTGGGTCATCTCATTAACTTCACTGCTATTGCAAGAAACAGCATTGAAACACTTTCCATAGCTTGATCTACCTTCACAATAGGAAGAAATTGGAGTTTTCTTTAGCCAGAGGATCGTATATTTCCAATCTCATGCCACTCAACTTCCACTTGTAAACTTCAGTGTCTTAAGCTGCTCCTTAAACATCTTCAAAGGCCATGCCATCCTTCCCTGTTACCTAATTGGAGGACTCTCAAGCCTCCCTCTGGAAGACTCAGGTATCTCCCAAACTTTTTAAACTGTAGTTGCTAAGTGTCTCATATCTCCTGAGAAAGTTTCCTCATTATCACAAAATCTCTTATGTATCTTTTACAGTGGATAACAGTTGAACTTTATTCTGCTGAACTTGTTTACTGAACACTTTGAAGCAATCCGTATCTTTTAGACCCTGCATATTGCAGATACCAGAAGAGGTAAAAGATGTCATCTGTGTATATTCTAGTATTGTTACCTTCAGAAGGTCTTCCAGGTTTGAATCCATGCTCTGTTAGCTTCTAGCACCATGCTAAACCTCACATTTCAAATAACTAAAGCCTCATCCGGAGTAAAATTTTTTGTGACTGATGCACATTTAGTTGTAGATGTCAGCAGGTCACTTTTCTGTTTTGGGGATATATTTTTGTAAGTGATAATCTTCTGCTTTGCCTCTGACACATACTTTCCTTCCAGCTGAATCTTCACCATGAGGCTAACAACTTGAAAGAGATTTCTGTGTAGGAGTACAACTATTCCTTTTTTCTTTTTCCCAGTAGGAGCTGAACTAAAGAAAATGTCACCCACTTGTTCCCATTTAAGTTTCATACACTCTGGGTCATTTGGATAAGTATAAACTACTGAACATCTGAGTGTCTTTGTATCAGATTTTTTCATTTCAACTAGTGTGTTTCATCTTCAGATATTTTATATCAATTCCATTTAACTAAATGATGGTTTGAAGGAAGATGTGGCTTTCTTGATTTTAACTGATTTTTATCTTACTATTCTGCTTTGCAATATATAGATAAGTGACCCTGAAAAAAAATTACTAAATTACTAAAGAACAACAGCTGGGAAATAGTCCAACCTGATACCAGACTCAGCCCTTGCTAAGCAGAGGGACCTATGTGAAATGTATATGTTGACATTCAACACCTTGCCTGGAGATACTCCTTTGCCTTTACCCCAGTCTGCTGGTGGTGTACTTTGTTTCTTTTGGCCTTTACTAATGAAATGTATTTCTGGTCACTGCTTTTTCCCTATTTTTCCTTGGCAAGGTGCCTGGTTACTGCAGAATCTGCATGAGCCAGGATGTCCTCTTCTCTCATGCTGGGCTGGAAGCAGATGTAATTGCTGTGATCTCTTTAGCTTGGTAATGGGATGCTCAGCAGCTGGCAGCCTACACCTATCCCTCTCCTCACTCCAGGGCAAGCTATAGATTGAAAGACCTTTGTCTTTTTTGGAAAGCATGCTGTGGCTTAGTGTTTTGGATACTGCTAAATGCAGATTAGCTGTGGGCTTATCACAGCTCGTATAGGAGGCTTCTATCCAGGCCTTTTCTGCTTTTCCTCTAGCCACATAATTTGACCCACAGTGCCCCTGAAGCCAGTACAGCAGCTTCACTGGCATCCCTAGGAATTGGACTGG
The DNA here is from genome assembly GCF_036169615.1 of Heliangelus exortis. Taxonomy (NCBI): domain Eukaryota; kingdom Metazoa; phylum Chordata; class Aves; order Apodiformes; family Trochilidae; genus Heliangelus; species Heliangelus exortis. Next base: position 143,458,289 of record NC_092422.1, on the reverse strand, counting down.
ATTGTAGGTGCAGTGTTTCTAACACTGCAAAATCCAGCCATATATTGCTTCTCACAGCAATCTCCTGCTTCTGCTGAGAGGTGTGTTATGATAGTGTGAAATATTTTATGCAGTATGTGTTTTCTTGTGGACTTTTCTCAGTGCAAAACAGTATTATTCATCAAAGCAAGAAGAGTATCATTAAAGAGAAAAGCATATATTGTTCATTAATGCAGGAAATGAAGAAAGAAATAACCTTCATCTTTTGGGTTAAGCCCAAGAGTGTAATTGAACTGTGTAGCCTGAACTAACAGATTTCCTTGCTTCTTGTTCATCAGTCATTTTATACTTTAACCAGCATCTGAAGCTAAATGCCTCTCTTTTTACACAGAAAATACCTGTTTACAAGTACACCCATTTACCTTTAAAAATATCACAGAAATTAGATTCTACTATTCTACCATAGGGATCAAAGAAAGGTAGAGCCAATGCTAAAGGCTAAATGAACCATCTTCTTAATAGCTTTTTCAAACTCTGTAAGCTAGGGGCAAACATGGAAGACAAGAAATCATGACTAACTTCCACTGACTGGTTTTGATACTACTTTCATAGAAGCTGAGTAAAGATCAGACTTTGTTGCTTTCTCCTCTTCTAAGTGAGAAGCAAGTTTAAGTGATTTAAACATGCTATTTCTAATGTCCAGGTTCACTTAGTATAGAAAAATCCATACACTTTGTCCAACCTTGCACCTCTTGCTGATGCTGGCTTTGCACATCTTGGTTTTCAGCTTTTCACTTAACCCAAGTCCTAGAACTACAGAGGTGAATCACAATCTGGTATTTTCAAGTAAACTATTTTCTTTCTTCCTGCTGTTCTTCAGCTCCCTTCCCCCTTAGGAACAAGGATATAGGGAGCTTTACAATTTCCATTCTGTTCACTGGGCCAGTAGATAGAAGGCACTCACATGAACCATCTAATTTTGGGTTCACAAAGGACAACTGTTGATAGACTAAGTTTGCTTTGTAGGAAAGATGCATGTGAACTCGGTGGTCCTGGACTTTTACCTCATTCAGACACTAATTTTTTAACCTTTCCTTCCACCTGCACTTCTCCACAGACCACTGCTCCTACCACAAAGATAAATTACCAGGTTGACCTAGAAACTGAAAGCAATTGCTTTCACAGCTCAAGTCCCCAAAGGGATTAAGTTGGTCTTCTTTTAAGAAGCCAGAAGAAGGGACAAAATCTCTAGCTGTTATAAATTGTCACAGTCCACTCAAGTCCAAATAAATATATTTATTCACAGCCACCCAGAAACTGATCCAGTAGTTCTATTATTGTCATGTTTATTCAAATTGTAAATGTTTCAGCGTTGTGGCCGTAGGACTCCAGTGAACATGCTGTACTCTTTACCTTGAGTCATTAAGGCTTTTTAAGTTCTGATATTGTCCTTTCACAACAATAGTTAGAAACCTTGGAACTAATGCCTTTCTCTCCCTTCTCATATCAGGAGAAACCCACTCCACTTCCACCTCATCGCAGATGCAATTGCCAAGCAGATCCTGGCCACTCTGTTCCAGACGTGGATGGTCCCTGCTGTGCGCATAGACTTCTATGATGCAGATGAGCTCAAGGTAAAAAAAGACAAACACAAATGCTACCCAAATGCTTCCAATTTTATGCCATCCCTTTTTTACTTAACTCTGTGTGTTGGTGACCTGTGGGAGAACTGATGACTAAAATATTCTCCCTGGCTAAAACGAATTCTAACCCACGTAATTGTAACCCAAATTACACTTAACTAGAAGATATTGGATGGCTGAAATCAGTGCAGTTTCTCTGCTAAAGGAGCATGTTGTTTAACAGCTTAGAAATTTACCTGAAATCAAGAGGATTATTGATTGCCCAAAATGAACTACATCTCATCCATTTATGTTTTGCTAAGGATGCTTATTTCTAGTAACAATGGTGGGTCCTAGGTATTTTGTTCAATAAGTCCATGTTTGTTTCTGAAAACACTCAACTTCCATGCATTCCTTAAGCATAGGTGTGTAACACTGTCAGTACACACACTCTGACAAGGTAACAAGATATTACATTTTTTCATCTGGATGACCTTTCACATGGAACACATATGAAGAAAGGAGAGTTCCAAGTAGAAAAAAAAATCACTTGCTGAAAGTGTAATATAGCTATTTTTTCATAGTTAGAAAGTTTAAATTAGATCATGAAGGGACAGCATTGAGTTTGAGCTACATGTTTTTTAGCTGTGGATGTAGAATGAAGAACGCAGATTTTAGCATTTAGAGTTGGTGACAATAATTTGTATGACTTATCAGACTGTTCTGAACAGCACTCTGAAATAAGGAAAAAAACAATTTAGCAAATTGCTGTGCTAATTAAGGAGTATATTCAAAGCACACCATGTTGTAGCATCCTTAGTACAAAAAGTTGTAGAAAGAGATGGAAAAGGGGAAAAAATATTATTGAGAATAAATATTTTGTTTCTAGCTGGTTTTATTGTTTTATTGATCTTTTTACATTAAGCCATAGGCTGACATTAACCTAATTAGCTAGAGATCTCCCTTCTGTTCTTTGCAGCTTCATAGTAAGGAGGAGGTTTGTTCTTGTGTAAATTTTTTACGTGTCTATATTACAATTGCTTTTCTGCAAATGGAATGGTTTTACAGTGCTTAATTAGCTTCTCAGCTGAGCAAGCAGACCTCTTAGTGTTTTCCTTCTGGTTACTGGGGTATGGCCCAATCTAGTTAAGTAAAAAATAGCCAAGAGAGCTTACTTTAGTGATTCTCAGCTTGCTGATTTATAGGCAAAATGCTGCAAATACGAGGTTATAGAACAAAGTCTAGTTTTGTACCTCCATCTTTACTCAACTTTAATTTTTAAATAGCTAGTGACCTAAAGCAACGCTGGACTATCTTGCATGTGACACATGGGCTTTATTTTGGGGACCAATTTCTTACTGTATACAGATATTGAAACATAAACAGATCTTTTCAGGTCTGCTACTCTTCCTCAGAACTCATCATAGTGCATATCAACCAATTTCCCTGCATTTAGTAGCCAAAACCCATAGAATGAAGTAGTGCTCAGCACAGGTGAATGTGACAGGCACTGCCAAAGGACAGAAAGGAGTTATAAATTTAAATGGAGTTTTTAAAAGCCAGGTATGATGCTGACTTATATCCAGATTATCCTGCAAGTTTTAGCAAAGATGACAGAAGAGCTGTTTACAGAGAGCTGATCTCATTTGTTTCCTAGGTAGCCTCTAGAGAGGATTTAATGGTTTTTTGGGGTCCATGTATTTTACCTGTACTCTTGGGAGCTATATTATGATGTCCAGTGTTAGAAAAACAGATCTGATGCTGAAATGTTTACTACAAAGTCTACCTTTCTCTTAAGTGATCTATGAATCCGATGTTTCAGTATATACTCTGTTTCAGTTTTAATGACCCTCCATATTTCTTTTTTAAACCTATAATCAATACCAAGTGCTGACAGTTCAAAGGGTTGAGTCTCAACAATAGCTTGGGAATTTTCAGCTTAGCTTTCATTCGCCAGTGTTTCATTGTTTTGGAATACATTTTAGCTGTTGCAGAAAACATTTTCTTTCGTGTTTGGTTTGGGGTTTTTTTGTGGGTTGTTTTTTTTTTTGGTTTTTTTTTTTTTTCCCTCTTTGGATAAGTATGAGCTTCCAGCCTCTTAGTTCTAATGCAGCATGAACTGCCATGTTAACTTAAGCCCTTTAGCCCTGGGAAAAGCCCTGCTCCTGCTCCTGTTCCTGCTCAAACAGTGGAATGGAGCACATAATGTTAAATCCTCCATAAACAGTATGGATGCTTTTGTGTTTTCAAGTAGCTGTTTAGAATTCAGACAGAACTTTCCACTGGAGAATTAATTTTTTAAAAGGCAGAATTTGGAGACTAAAATATCTGGCAATGTTACTTAACATATCCTGCAGTTCTTAAAAATGCATGCTGCTTAGCTTAGATTTAGAGTAACCAGTGTCCTGGAGGAAGGTGTAAAAAATACTGCTCTGCAGTAGGTGTTGCTTTCTCTCACATTTTAGATTTATCTACTTTGTCTGCTGCTGTGAATAAAGCACGTCAGATGTTGCCTTTAAAATTTAGAGAAGACTTATTTTTCCTTTTGCAAGGAGACAGTTGTTCATGTTCATCTTGCATCAAAAAAAAAGCTTGTGCTCATTCTCTCCCCAGAGGTGGGTGCTGCCAAACTAACACCAGCCTGCTTGGAAGAGGAATAGAGTGCAGGAAATCATGACCAGATAGAGGCCTATGTTTTCTTGAGGGACATGGGAGGGGATGAGGCAGAAGAGAAGGAGACTTGGCTGTGGAGCTGGGCATTTAGAAACATTTCCAGGAAAAGGGTCAGACACGGTTGACATGGGAGCTCCCAGAATATGTTTCTTGTAAAAAAGCTAGTTTGGTGTTTCTGACAGCCAGTTTTACTAAGACACTTGTTACATCCTCCAATATAACTTGGCCTGTCTACTCATTGCCTTGCCAATAAACACAAGGGAATTCTGTGCTTAAAAGCTCTCTCTCAGCCTAAAAGCTTTTCAGATTGTGAACTGTACTGCCAGTGCAAGTCTCTCCCATTAACTAAACTTGCTACATGCAGTTAGTAATCAGCAATAAGCATCACTGAAGTGTGGGCAGCTGATAATGGTGCCAGTAATTGAGCCGTTCCATAGCTGCAGACCTCATTCCTGTTTTACCCTGTATAACTCTTCCAAATTTATTTGGTCACATATGGCTGTGACTACAAACGGGAAAGTTACTTGGCAATGTAGATTCACTTTATATGATCACATTAGCTGTATTATTCAGCTTTGGTCCTAATGCAGTATGTAGCTATTACAGCAATGCATCCCACAAAATGGCTGGAAAGTGAAAATTGTCTGCTTTGAACATTAAATAAAAGAAAAAACCCAAAATCATACCTGTGAAATATTGATCTAAAAGACCCATTACCGTTGTGGCTTGCCAATGCTAAGTTTTAGGATATTATGTTTTTTTTCAATTCAGTCTTAAATGAAGAAACTCCAGAGCTAACTGATGAAGGTGTGCAACGTGAATGCTTAGCTTCTGCACTTCATTATTCAACATGGAATCTCACACCAGTTTGCTCTCAAGGAAGTATAGGCACTAAACCCATTGTGATCTGCATTGACACGGAGCAGAAGGGACAGCTGATAAGGCAGTACTGTGCGTGTGATGTGTGGAATATGGATGAGGAGAGTTTTTTTTTTTCCCAGATGTTGCCTGACAGACTGCTGACAACATCAGGTGAACTGAGGGAGCACAAGGCAGACTGAGCAGGTGCCTGCTCTGCTGTGTGTGAATCTTGATGACCCAGATAGATATAGGCTTGTCATCACTGGTAAAGCAGAAAAGCCAAGTCCTTTAAATAGTTCAGCTCACAAAAGTTCTACAATTGTTCTGTAAACTTGAAGGTAGGGATGGCGAATAGGTTTTTGCAAGAGATGAGCATTTGACCTGAAAGTAAAGTGTGAGAAGTTCCATATTTTGCTGCATTAATGGACAGTATTCCAGATTTTACTGTTCCCAGAAACAACAGATCATAAATCTCACTACCAGTGCCACCTTAGGTGATTTCATATCAGAAATGCTGATGTAGTCTGCACACTCAGTTAAAATCAGTGGTGTGATCCAGGGAGCAAAGCTGAGCTGGGAAAATGAATGGCATAAATATCACCTCTGAGTCACTCCTTAGCCACTTCCAATTGGACTGCCTTCACAGTTCAATTGGTCAGGTGTTGACATCATTTGGTCAGATAGATGGGAGAGAGCTATGAGATTTAAGCAAGAAATTAAAGTTTAAGTCTTTAATTATAATTGTAGTGTAGCTGAGTCTCAGGGCTGTGTCTGTGTGCTCTCCCAAATGTAGTTACTAATTCTCAGGGTGGCCAGGCTGGTCGTCTGCATAGATGAGATAAAGGGTGGTGTGAGACTGCAGCCCAAGTTGAAACCAGGTGATTGACTGAACTGCTGACCATCTGCACATGAAGTATTTGACAGATTGTTGCAGGAGCTCTCCCAGAGGGAATTTCAGACACTTCTTGAGATTTCGTCAGCAATCCCTGCTGTGCCTATACCAATTTGTATGCTTCAATGTGTTGATTAACATCCTGGGTAGAGAATCTGGCTGTCTCAGAGATTCCCAGACAGTGCCTGCTGCAAAATGAATTAATTGGGCAACAGTTACACAATCAATAGTAAGAGTTCTTACATGTGCAGAAATGATCATGTAGGACAGTCTTTTGTACATACTTAAGATACTTAAGAAATGCTTTGTTTGTAGGTTAAGGTAATCTATAGTGATGGATTATGCATGTTCCATAGTGGTTGTGTAGGATCAAAGACCAGATGGATTATAGAAATTGGACAGAACCAAGTTTTAGTGAGTCTGGCCAAATCCAACTAATATTGCCCTGCAAGGACTGTTACCGTGGAGATTCCCTTCATCATCCAGATAGCAACCAGTTGTCCTGTTTAACAAATTGTATTGTCCATGCAAAAATTACCCTATGCCAATATCCCAATAAGGTCTGCTTAAATGTATTAAAAATGTATGCTCTGTTGGTAAGTGTCTGTACAATAAATGACACCAAAAGCAAATCAATGCTGTGAATTTTTTTGCTACCATTGGAAGCTTTTTCAAGGAATAATAGCATTGGTGTGTGTATCATACAATGGTTTATACCAGTTTTGGAAACGTGTTCCAGGAAAGACTTCCAACAGAATTGCAGATACCACCTGCTGAACATGGGAGGGAGAGAGCTGACAGTTGTGCATCTGACAATTGGGAAGATGTGACATGATATTTGATGAACAGATTATTATCTTAGTGTTAGTCACATCAACTGCAGATGGTAACAATGGCAGCAGTGTTGATGAAGCCACGAGCAACAAAACTGACCTGGCTTCTGCTGTATTCCACCATATTCCTCATCAAGCACTTCCACTGGATGTTGCAGAAGGAACCATCCATAACAATTTAATTTCCCAGGACTAGCAACTGGCTACTGACTGTCATGGACTGTAAGAGTTAGACTATATTTGCATGACACTGCATGCAGATTATAGATTGTTCAGAGGCAGTGCATGATTATTTGTTAAGTAGTTCATTGTATGCCTCAGGGACAGACACACAAAGTTATAAAGCAGACGAACACTTCTTTCCTTCCTTTCTTTTCCGCTTCATATGCAAGATATAATTGCTATTAATGCCATGCAGGATGTGAAGCACAGCATCTGTTTATGTTTACATTCATTTATGCAGTGGCAGGTATTCAATTAAAGTGTTCCTATAGCACTGTGGTTTTGGTCAAATCCTGTCATATATCATGGTGGACTTGCAATGCTTCTGCATTTCACCAGCCTTCTATCTTTTCTGTAAACTCGACTACTGTATGTATCAGTGAAATAAGACATACAGACAGTTGTTTCATCCAGATCTTTCCCTTTCTCTTTTAAAGAATGGTGTGGTTTGTTGTTTTTTTTAATAATAATTAAAAAAAAAAAAAAAAAAAAAAAGAAAAAGAGAGAAAATACAAAATTTTAAACTTTTAGATTCTGAACAGATTTTTCCTAACTTGCTTGACTTAGTTTTAGGCCTGAATTCCTGCATTAAAATGTAAGTTTCGTGCATTTGCTAGGGAACATACTGAATACTAGACATGAAGTCTCAGGTGATCAAATACACTTGTGGCTGAGACACAATGCTACCATACTAAGAGCAGGGTCTTTTATCCATGGTCTTCAGTACAGATGACTGGACATTAACAGACCAAGTTTTGTAAGACAAGATATTTTCCTTCTGACTGCTTGGAAGGAAATGAGTATCCACCAAGAAACAGATAGCAATTCAAACTCCACAGCACAGTGGAACCTTTGTGAAGTGATCAGAATCTATCTGTGCAGACTGAGTAACCTATGTAGTACTTCCTCTGCCCTCCCAGTCTCTCTTTTGCACAAAAAAGCCATGCAACATTACAAATCAAAAAAAGATGTGTTTTCCATTATTTTTCAGGCCCAGAATATGAAAAAGTAATTTTATGCAGAATCACACTGGATCTTCAATTTCTGCCTATTCAAAACAGACAGTGATGAAAAAAGTGCTGTGGAAATCAGTGAGGCTGGTCAGAAATTGGTCATGAGAATGGGAGCCATGGTGCTGTTACTGACTTCCAGCAGTTCTTATCTGCTTGGTGACATGTAGATTCCATGAGCAGCCTCACCTCTGACTTTGTCTGTGGAAGAAGGATGCAAGATACTAAAGGGGGAATAACTTTTTGCAGTTTTTTGTGTGTTTTATCCTTAGATTTACAAATGCTACCAGGTTTGGAACTGTGAGGATTTGGTATTCTGGGATGAAACTTAATGTGATGCAAGAAGGTGCAGTATTTTCTGGGCCTCTTTCAAGGGTCCTGGTCTTGCCTAGTGTGTTATATTGTGCAGTGCTTCTACTGTAAAACTGGCAATTCCAAAAGAAAGCTTTATTCCTGGCTTTGTAAACTCCTTATACTCTTCTACTGTAGCTGGTATGGTGGACATTGGAGTTCTTTGTTAATTTTACAGCTTGACCCTGTTTTGGGCTTCTCTGTAGCTCCACCTTTTTCTTGATTCTCAGGAATGAGAGAACAGTTACTATGTACCAGTTACCTCTACCAGGAAGCCTGGGTAGTTGTTCTTTTTCACATATGTGATGTGAGGAATAATGAGCCAACTGTCTTCCACTGCCATCACCCACATTTCTATCATAGTAGCTGCCTGTGACACTTGAATAGCAAGGATTCCTGTTTGGTATTCAGCTTCTTAAACACCATTCTTATTGTAGCAACATGTGCTGTGCCTTCAGGGAAGGCTATTTTAGCAGAAAATGAGAAAAAGATGGATAAGGTAATGTGAGATTTTCCAAAAATTATTCAGCTTGACAAAAATTATCCAACACGCCTGGAAAAAAAAGAAGTTAAAACATGCAGTGCCTTGGCCTGACTGCTGCAACTATTTATTGTTTGTGCCATGTATCCCCATTACAGCAACTGCTTTCTCAGAACTTTATCATCCATACATGAGAAATTGAAGTATTTTGTGGTCTTAACACTTTGATCTGCATAAGGTGTCTGGATTTTATGTCCCCTGTACTTGCTGGGAAGAGTTAATAGTCATTCTGTGTTCCAGCACAATTTCTTTTCTTGGCAATAGCAGATAAAACCTGGGAAGACGTATAGTGACTACGGTCTTAGATCTTAATGGCTTTTCACTTTCTCATAAAGACATCTCCCTCTTGTAGGGTATTCAGGGACTGATAGAACACTGTTGATGGCTCAAGGCATTTCTAATGGGGATTGGTGTTGGTGTGACCCTCTTATGAAAATGTTTAGTGATCCTTGCTTTTAGATTTCCAAAGAGCTGACATGTGTGTATTTCCATTTCTGATTGATAAGCTAAAAAAAGAAGCAGCAGGAAAGACTCAAAGAATATCCTTGATTCACCACCAGGGAGCTGGAACTGTTAGAATTTATCATTTGTAAAGTACTTGGCTTTGTCTTGTTTCTGAGAAACAACTGGAATTCAGGGAAGTATTGCACGATAATATAGATGCGAGCTTCTTCCTAAAAGGTGGTGGAGGCAGAAAGTATTCTGAAGGACCAGGACTGAGGAGAAATATAAAAAGGTTATTCATTGGATGCCACTGATGGTACCTCTTTTTTAATCAACTTGATAATAGAGCATGAATTTCCAAATTGTAAAATTTCATTTCTGTTAGTGGAGATATCGCTTTTCAGGCCAACCTGACTTAATCCTGCAAAATTTTCATTTTTTGAGGGTGAGATTAGGCTTTCTAGGTCTCAGCCTTTCAGCAACAAAGATAAAAACTCAGAAGTGTTTCAATCCCCTGACAATTTTCCCATATACTGTTCCATTACTTCAGGTTTGACCCCTTTTCTGTTGAACAGATTCCACAGATTTTAGCTGGTACAGTTGAAAGCCATTGTAAAATGGTTCTGGCTGCATTGTTTTGATCAGACACTTAGAATCTGTGTTCAGCTGCCTATCTGACTGCATTTTTATCTGATGGTTCTTAGGGTGAAATTACCAGATTACATGGAACTAGCTTTACACCAGTGGCCTTAGCCCTCACACCAGAAGTTTCAAAAATAGGTATGACTGCTGACAGGTATGACACTTCCTTTAAATACCACTAATACAAATTCACTGCTACCTGCAGTGTTTGACCAGTATTTAACCAGAACCTAGGCAAGAAGCCAGAATGGTGTCATGATCATCAACTTGGTATTTATAACTTTGGAGGAGCCCACCTTTCTCAATTATATATTTATTTCTTCAGATTGTTTCTCTAGTTAGTGCTGTATTGTTTGAGAGACATTTTATCTCTTTCTAGTAACAAAGAAAAATAATTGTGTTCCCTACACTGCATTCAGTGCTTCTTATGCTTGGTTATTGTTAGTATTTCTTGTTCATAATTGCAATACATTTTATCTTTTCTTATCTTTTTTATCTCAGATTTATTCCTGGAGCTATTTAGGCTCCAGGAGTTTTGATCTATTATAATACTTACAATTGGAGAAAACAGCATTGTTTCATGTAATTTTTGTTCTCTTGAAGAAACAATTGTGATATAAGAAGTTCCTATTCATCTGGCCTCCAACCCTGCAGGATGGAAAGTGATTTTTTTTTTTCCTGAAAAATCTTTGTTGTTACTGGAAAATAAGAGAATTAATAGTTCTTTGTAGGATAAGGCATTTACTTCATCAGTGGGTTCCACCCACTAATGGTCTCTTTCTAGGTGCAGCATTTTCAGCTGATCTTCATTCTTGCTCTGACTGTAGAAACAGTAAATGTTTAGGTCTGGAGAGAGTTGATTTTACTGGCAAGATGGCAGATGGTAACTAGTGAATTCCTTCTGAACAGAAGAATGGATCCTATTGTTCAAATGTATTCATTGTTTTGTCCTCATATTAGGATGTCAGAGGTCTGCTGGAAGCTACATTCCCACAGCCTTTCCATAAAACACAATTTTCTGCAACTCTGGTTGTTTCATTGAGATATATTTTTTTTTTCAGTAATTTCCAAAGAGAACTAGATCTTTCAGTCTTAAGAGGGTGAGAAGTCCTTCCCTCAACATTTTTGGGGTTGATTGAGGTTTATTTTGGACATGATAGCTAATATTTTAGACCTGAAGTCTCCCCCATTACGTGGTTAATAAGAGTCACTGTGACCTTCTTTCATCATTCTTTGAAAAAGGACTCTTGCCCAAAATCCAGTATGGAAAAAAGTCCTACTTCAGATTCCTTTTTGTGACTGAGCTGAGGCTATTGTCTATTCAACATAACATGTATTTATGCAGGAGATGGTGTTGCTTTTTATTCTGGACAATGCACCTTGATAACACCTGCTTAGTATCCTGACACTGTGCAAAATGCAAATGGGATACTTCTGGACCTTGACCTCAAGAGTTCCATGGAACTTTGCCAGAATATACAATGGTTGCAGCTAATGTGCGTGTATTTGCATAGTTAATAAAATTAAAAAGCTAGGAATTATACTATTTGCATGGATTTATGTCTTCCCTGATGGATTAGTACAAAGAGCTTGTTGATTGGGTTCACTAGCAATCAAAGTATGCAATTGATCTTTCTTATCTTTCCATACAGGTGAAGTGAGAAGGGCAGTCGTGAGTTGCTTTTGACTGCTGGCCAAATTCTAGCCATATCAACCTTTCAGTCAGCTTTTAGCAGAGAGGTCTGGCTTCCTGCCATTTCATCTAGTCCAGCTTGTGTCTCTCTTTTCTCTCATTCACTGACAGGAAAAAAAAAAAAAAAAAAGGCTTTATTTTTTCTTCTAGGGAAGACTTGCACTTATGCCTCTGCTGGAGGGGTAGGACTGGGAGGCTGGTGTTCACTTTATTTTCATTGACCTCTCTTAGGATGCTCAGACTGTTGTAGATCCTCCACCCTAGAATGCCACACTGAAAACAGCTGCAGTTGAATCCAAAGGCCCCAAAGGAACAAGAAACAGAATGGACTGAGGCTGGGCAGACTTTTCTATTCTGCAGTCTCATCTTGCACAAATAAATGGAGAAAAACAAAGAGAGCATTCAGCATTTTGGAGATATCAAGAAACAGTGGAGAAAATTAAGAATGTCTCAAATAAAAGTAAAGAAAAAGGCTCAGGGTCAGCTGGAAACTGTCTGCTTGAATTTGATGGGGAGGGAGGAGGGATGAAAACCTTTTGGAATAATGCCAGGCAAAAACCTAAGAGGAAGAAGAGAGCCCTCAAAGATCCCAAGAGTTGAATTACCTTTTGATCATATATTCTCTGATGAAACGTACTGGGGAAGGTCTTGTTACCGGAGACAAAAAACCATCCATTTTACTGTGTATCATAGTCTGAAGTTTATCTGTACAAAGCACATTCGTTCCAAACATGGAGCATGTCTTAACTCTGTGTGCCCTCTGTTAATTTTGTTATTAACAAAGTTGTTTTGAAGAAGCATTCTTAAATCAGGTTTTTTCCCACTTGTCTGCCCTCTCTGTATATATGCGTATTGGTGAGAGATCTGGAAAGAAAAAAAAAAAGGAAGAAAATAAAACCAGGCATTGGCATCAGTCAGACTGTGTGCTGTGTTACAGGCTGTGCTACAGAGAATTAATTTGCAGCTATTCTCCTTTGCTGTATGCTGGTGCTGATTTAGGATGTTTTATTTGATCTGCCTTTTTAATATCTAATCTTGCTTTCCAGTTGTGGCTTGCTCCACGGTTTCTGCATTTGCTCTACATTATCCAAGACCCAGAGGTTCAGATAATCATCCATTTCTATCTCAGCCTTTTTGCTCACTCCTGTTTATCCAGACTTGTTGCATGTATGTGTGGAAGATATCATCTTTTCATAAAGCAAGTGATGAGGCAGAATTCTATTAAAGTCACTGGTGCTTCTGTGACAAGTAAGAACAGCAGCAAAGGCCAACAGAAATAAAGAATAATACTAGAAAAAATGTATAAATTCCCATCTCCTTGCAGTTGTTTCTGAATGTGCATTTTTATTTTTTTTTAAATACACAGGCACCAAAAATTCTGAATCTAGAAAAGTTCCCCAGCTTTGCTTGATTCCTTGTTTCCTTGACAACCATTCAAATAAGTGGTAAGAACTTGCTATGGGAGGGGTATCTGTACAATCAAAATCTGAAAATCACACAGGAAAAAAATAAATTCAAGGTTGATGTTACAAGTTATCCAGCAAACAGTAAGGAAGGGTCTGTTTTCATTTAAATAAAGCTCTTCTGTTACTGTTTGCTGGGTGTACAACAAGGATGGAGCAAAGGCAGTGATTTTCTAAAGGTGACATGCAAGGAGATTTCTTTTGGCATTCCTCCTGAGGAGATTATAACAGGTGACAATGTTCTTCTTCCCAGGGTCTTTGGTCACTCACAATTTCTCTCTCTCTCCCTCTCTCTCTTTTTTAATACTTTTTTAGTATTATCTGTAAAAAATAAATACACTGTGCTGAAAATAGCCATGAAAGTTACATATGTTTAATTTTAACTTGCTATTCCCCTCCTTTCTCAATGATTCAATAACCCACTCTCAGCAATAGGATGCTGATTTTACTCTCCTGGAAGCAGGAAGGGGGATCAGTCAGATGTCCCTGCAAAGAGCTTAGACATTGGGACTTAGGGTCAATGTGAAATGGGAAAGATTATCCTGAAGCTGACCCTGATCTGTGGCAGTGCTGCTGGAATTGTGACTCAGTTTTCGTGAATGTGAGAAGAGGTATGGCCAAAAATTCACAGCAGGATTAAGTTCTCCCTGGATGAAACTGATAAACAGCAATAAGAAAAACATTTCATCAAGAAAAGTTCCTGTCCTTTTCCAGCAATCCAATATTGTTTGTTTTCTCCCAGTTTTTATGCATTGTTTTGCAAAAAAAGCAATCTTAGTAATATGATCGTACTTAAAATGGTGACAGTATTTTCCTCCAGTTTAGAAGCAACATGACAGCCCCATTTCCATTAGTTTTGTCTTAAGTAAAGGTCACATGATTTAGAAATAAATTATCTTGCTACTTAGAGTGCTCATAGGAGAAGCAAAGTACTAAACAAGTAATGAAAAAGCTGTGAAAACAAGTTATCTATTGTGCTTAGGAAGTTATTTATCCAGTCCGAGGAAATATCTATTTTTATTTTTAACTGATTCACACATCAGAATTTCCAGGGCTGTTTCCCATGCCTGAGCTATTTGTAAGGGCTGCCTGAAGCCAGCAGCTACCAAAGAATTTGGATGGTCTTCCTTCACAGAAATCTCCCCAGCTGTAAATTCTTGCACTGTGTAGATCACACTGGTTTTCACATAAGTGTCAGATACAATTCTGATACAATTTGTGAAAATCTACACCTTTTATTATGTTGCTGTGGCCTGGAGGTTTGGTTTTTTATTGTTTTATTTTGTTTGACTTTTTTAAAGGTCCTGAGCTTAGTTTATCACCTGACTGATATGATCTACAGGAAGATGGTGCCTGTGTTGAATTTGGTTAACACAAGTAGATGCTGAATACTTTTGGAAATCCGGGTCTCCATCAAGTCATTCATTACAAAGCCTAATTCAGATTTCTTTTTATTCTAAATGCCAGATATTTTTTAAGGCAAAACCTGAGATGAAAGCTCCAGGAAGGCAGAATTACCTACAGACTGACTGCCTTGCCAGCTTCCCCCAAACCTTTTAGGTTTTCTGATTCTTACTATTTGCTGCTATGTTTTCCCACCATAGTGATGCTGAAGACTTTAAGTTTGGGTGTTGGTGGAATTTGGATCTGTTTGATCCCATTTATTAGCCCAACCCTGAGAGGGACACCTTCTACCTCCAGGCTTGCTGTTTCTCAGCCTGGTGCATCAACCCAGCCAGTCTGACCTTCAGGCAAGATACTGACCTTCCTGGTGCTTTTGTGAAGTTAGCTGAGCAGAAAGGGTGTCCTTTTTTTGGAGTGGGAACGGGGTATTCTATCATAGCTGAGGATTATTTTGACTGGTTTTTTTTTTCCAAGCATACCTAGGAAGATGCCATCAATATAGTGAGAAAATCTGTGCAGTATTAAGGCTGCACTTTTCCAATGTAAAGTGTTTAAGGACTTACTATTAGGGGGAAATTTCATCAGCCAAACTCCTCTCATTTTACCACACTGAACAAGAAGTAATTCTCTGGAACAGTGAGGAATTCTGTTAATGGAAAAAAGATGCTATTTAACAGACAAAAGGGTCTGACAACCTCACGAAGATCCACAAGGAAAAGTGCAAAGTGCACAGAAGTGCATATGGGAACTAACCCATGCACCAGTACATGCTGGGGGCTGCACAGCTGGGAAGCAGCTTGGTAGAAGAGAAGCTGGGAGTCTTGGTGGACACCAGACTAAACATGAGCTAGTAATGGGTCCTTGCAACAAAGGTAACTTTGGCTGTATTAGACAAAGTATTGCTGGCAGGTTGAGGGAAGTGATCCTTCCTTCCCCTCTACTCAGTCCTGGTAGAACACACCAGGAGTGTGGGTCCAGTTCTGGGCTCCTCAGTACAAGAGAGACATGGACACACTGGGGAGAGTCCAGCCAAGGGCCAAAAAGGGAAAGAAGGGACTGGAGCAACATTCTCGTGAGGAAGGGCTCAGAGTATTGGGGCTGTTCAACATGGAGATCAGTGGGGATCACATCAATACATAAATACCTGAAGGGAGGCAAAGAGGACAGAGCCAGGCCCTTTTTAGAGGTACCCAGTGACAGGAAAAGGGGCAGTGAGCACAAACACTAAAACACAGGAGAGTCCCTCTGAACATCAAAAACCACTTTTTACTGTGAAGGTACCTGAGCACAAGCACAGGCTGACTGCCCAGGGAGATTGTGGGGCCTCTGTCCTTGGAGATATTTAAAAGTCATCTGACATGGTCCTGGAGAACCTGCACTAGGTGGGCATGTTTAGGCAGAGAGCTTGGACCAGGTGACCTCCAGAGGTCCCTTCTAACCTCAACCATTCTGCGATTCTGTGATGCTGTATGGACTGTGACCTACTTAATCAGGAAATGTCAAGATAGATTTTCTTCTGGAAAGGAGACAGTCCAATCTAGTTAACTGGGAAAGGCTACATTTGGAAGGGAAATACAGTCTCAGGTTTATGTAGCTGTCTAACTAGTTCTCTGAGTTCTCTGTTTAATGGTACTACTTTATATCCCCTTCCAAATCAAGAAGTACATAGCAAGCAGGTTTGATAAGTTTTTTGTTGACCTTCAGCACTTAAGGGAAGATGGTAAGTAATGAGAGAAACATGTACAGTCAGAATTCCTCTGCTTCTGTGCTTGCTACTACTTTTATGCTCCAGACTCTGTACACATAAACCAGCACTATGGTAAGGCAGCAAATGCATTATCTCTTTTCTTGTGCTTCACCATACTTCTCTGTTTGTAACTTAGTAATGTAGCAAAGAGGAGTGAGTGCAGCAAAATGATATTTGCAAAAAACCTGCCTTAGCCTCTAAGACTGATGACCATTAAGAGCATAAGGTTTAAACAGAAGTGTAATAACAATTGAATTTAATTAATAAGACCTTAACAAAAATGAAACTGCATCTCACCCTGACATGTAACTTCAAAGTGCATTTTTTGCCTTCAGTTCTCTTTCCTGTTCTTTTCCACAGTTATGCTCTGACACAGTTATGACTGACACCCATCCCTGCACCCTACTTCTCACATTTGTCATTTTAAGAGCTTCTTTCTTTGTCTTTACCCCGATGAGGATCAGGTGGCAGCTGTTAGAAAATGCAGACTAGGACACATGAAAAAAAAGGATTTTAACTTTATTTGTATAGTGAAGGGTTCTGTATTAGCCAGGACTACTCAGTGAAATTTTTTGTTTGCTGTTCTGGTAGTTGTGTCACAGAAAATGCGAAATTGGTAGATAGGCAGATCCAAAGGAACAGGAGTTGTAGATCAGCTCTAGCACTCTTTGCTGCAGGATGCTGTGGTTGCCAGAAACTTACAGGAGTTAAAAAATCAACCAATTCACAGATGAAAAATGTATCAAAAGCTGTTAATATAAAAATACCACCTCTATTTACAAAATTTGGCACAAAATACCAGAGAAAGGGATTAAATATAAGGGTGTTACCACTGTAGAATTTCCCTGGTTTTTTTTTTATTTTTCAGTAGGCACTTGCAACAATCCACTATCAGAGGTCAGCCACTGAGCAAAATGGACTTTAGATATGACTCAATGCAGACACCCATAAGTTGTTTGTCCTTTCTTGTTTATCATTGTTCCTGCTGTCATTATGTTCATGTTGATAGTATTTTCCAAATTTGCTATCAGCTAAGTCTGCAAGACTAAGCCTTCATCCCTTTCAGTGAGGCTCAAGACACCTGCCCTTGTAAATATTTCCCTTAAATCCCAAGAGCAGTCAGTGTTCATGTGGAAAGCCTGGGAAAATTTCCCCATCACCTGTTTGTGGGGGAAAAATTAACAAGCTTAAGGCGAAAAAAAAATCACTACAATTTCCTAACGAAGTATAGTACAGGAGTCGAAGTCTGGCTGAGTACATTTGTGATGACTTGGTAGAAGAGTTGCACTTTTTAATCTCAATCTGTGGGCAGCCAGACTCAAGTATTTTTAAGAATAAAAATATCTAGTATTTGGGAATGTAGTCACTATACTATTCATTCACAACCCAAGAAGGAGCCAATGTTTCCCCTCTCTCTGTCATAGAAACTGGGAGGCTTGATTTTAAGCTGTATGTCTGTTAGACTAATTCTCTCTTGTCCCTGCCCATGCAGGGGCATCGGAAGTAGATGATTTTTAAGGTCCATTCCAACTCAAACCATTCTGTGATCTTCTATGAAAAGAGCACTTCTGCTGGTCCTAATGAACATTTATATACTGGTAGCAACTGTGAGAAAGCTAAATTAGGCTGTACACAGTCACTGTGTTTTAGCCAGCTTTTCTCATAGGGAAAACATAGGGAATACAACTTGCTGGCAAAGCATCACTGGACATGTAGCTGTTGCTCCTGCTTCTCTGGCATTAGCCAGAGTGATCAGCTGTGTACAACATACAGACTCATGGCCACAAAATTTCTATATTTCTATATTCCATATTTCATGGCCACATAATTTCTATATATATATTAATAGTCAGAAGCACCAGATAGTTTAGATAACTTAATGTATTCTCAGTGTTCAATTATGGAAAGAATAGAGATGCTTCTGGTGGAAGATCTTCAGTGAGAAGATATTGTTGCACTCAGCTTGCTTAAGAGAATCGCTGTCAGCACCAGCTGAATGCCCTTCTTTACTTTCCACTCATGAACAAAAATCCAGATCTTGAGAGCTAGAGATCCAATGTGTGCTATTTCTGCAGAACTGAGAATTATACAAATGGCAAAGTATGTCACAGTATTTTTTTTTTACTTTTCTCTTTTACTAACTCTGCTTTTTTATATTCCTGCCATATCTTCTAGGAATATTTGTTCTCTTAAGACAACTCTGATCTAGCTTGTAAAGCAAATGAGCAAATGATTCACAGACATTTCATTTTATGGGCCACTTTAACTATGCTAGAGAAAAAAAAAATGTATTAAGCCTTACAGAAAATATTTAGACAATATTTAGGTGAATGAAATAGCTAAATACTACCAGTTATATCAAAGTGGACAGCTTGGAGATTGCAAAATTTTGGAAAAGTTTGTGCTTAAGCTGCCTTAATTATCTCAAAACTTAACTACTGAAAACCTATTCAACCACAGTATTCTTGTATATACTACCCAGAGAGAGGAAGCCTTCACAGTGCTGTTGTGTAGCACAAAGAGTTTTCCTTGGTATGAATTTGGAATGGTTACATTATTCATGAACAGCAAAGCCCTGAAGAAATTGTGCTGGGCACTAACTAGGACCCATGTTCATGACTTAGCTCTGTATTAGGGGGGAGAAAACTTCAGATATATTGAACTGATTGACAGGAGAAGCTTCAATATACGCTCAGATCAAACACATGCTAGGCAGCTGTGATGGACCATTTGGAACAGGGGCTTCTTTAATTTTCAGTAGCAGTCCTTCCAGACATGAAGTTTCAGGATGGGAGGATTTTGCCTTCTGTGTGCCAGATCAGAAGGAACAGCCAGGCAAGGATCTCCTCCCTGCAGTAACATGGCAGGGGCATTAGAAATTAAGAATCTTGGGAGCAAAGAAAGCAATGGCTCCTTGATGTTAACTTAATTTTCTAGCCACCTTTTACCCTCCATGACTATCTTAGGCTATTCCTCCGACACCTGAGCCCCTGTCATATTAGGCTTATTTGTATAAATTTATTAGGAGCTATTCTGGAGAAATACTGAATTGCAACTAATTAAATGAATGACATGCCATCCAAAATGAATAATGTAGGGATGGGTAATAATAAAAGCAAGATCAAGACTGTAAGATTACTTTTAACTTTTTTACCATGTCAGTATGACTCTAGATCTGATCTCTCTGGCTGGTCTAGCACAAGGACATCAAGTGACGGGTTCAGAATGATATGTAGGGTTTGGGGAAGCAGGGTAAATACTGCTCTGCTAACACCTCAGTGTGATAGTCCCTTGCTAGGGCCATCATGTGAGAAAGCTAGGACCACAAATAACTAGAGCTTTGAGAGTTTGGATTTGAAACTCTCTGTCACATTGAGGTTCATTTTTATATAACTAGAGACTTAATATTGGCATGTAACTGGGAGACAGAAACTAGGTTTCTCTTCTAAGCACCCTACAAATTACAGAGAGGAAGCAAGAAAGAGTGAATAAGAATGATGGCTCTTGAAACTTGTAAATTAAACCATGCTGTGTGTTACTTCCCTCTAATTTCTTTCACAGTTGTTTATAGCAGAGTGCTAGTAATCCTTGCTTTTATTACTTCTGGCATTATATAGTGCAACTTATGTGGACAACACATGTAAAGAATGCGTAGATGTGTGTAGGTGACAATGACAGTCTGATTGTATGTGCAAGTGATTACATAGGAATTATAGGCACAAACAAGGGAACACACAAATGGGTTGCAAGAGGAGGTGCCTCTAAAAACAAACAAACAAAAAACCTCCCAAAAACCAAACACAACAAAGCAAACAAACAAAAAAAACCCAACTTCACACTTCAATTTGCACTGTCTTTTTGGGTTTCTTTTAAAATAACCTGGTTTTCCTGCCTTTCCCCTAAAGTTTTGCCTTGTTCCTTAAAGCTTTGCTCTAGTACCCTCAGTCTTTTAAATTAACTTAGCAATGGGTGAAAGCTCTGCCCTGATACAGGAACCCTGAGACTGCAGAAACCGTGAACCATTTTAAAGGGAAAATAGCAGGTCAGTTTACATTAGCAGAGGCCTTGTTACTTTATATTCAAAGAGAAATCGGCTTTTATTAACCTTCCTTCAACCATTCTTCCAACTTCCAAATAAAAAGTTTAGGAACCCATTCTGAAACAGGTAAGTTTTCTTCAAGGTTTTTGGAGGAAATGAGCTCTCTGTGCTGAAGTTATTTCACATAATGAACTTTACAATACCAGTGAATAGATATGGGACCATTAAAAAGCAGAATAAATCTTCTCAGTTTTATGAATGCACGTAGTTTCTGCCTACTGTCTCTGAAGTATAACATGTCAGCACAAATCCTTAAATCTGCCTCACTCAGGTCCCCTATAGAGAAAATACTAATTGGAGTTAATGGGAGCATGACTTATGGGGAAACTTAAAATCTGGGAATTGTAGTGCATGCCCTTTAAAACACTGAACAAGAGGAGTTTCAGGCAGGGCAATAGAGACATTTCAGAAACTTCTTTACCTCACTTCCAGCAGTCACTTTGGATATCTGAAAATTTGAGTGTCACAGAAAGAAAAGTCACGCAGATCATGGAATGTCCTAGGGACAGTAGCACAATGAAATATTGAGTTTAGTCACCCAGCTTATTTTAGAAGCTGTAGAAAAGTTTTGTTTAGCAATTACTGAAGAAATGTAAATGCTTGGGTTTCCCTCTTCAAAATATGACAAACAAAATATGTGACCACAAATGTTCTTCCACTTTTGCTACTTTTGAACACGTCTGTGTGATTTCAGTAGTTATAAATTACAGGTATAAGTTTTAAGGAAAATTTAAGTTTGTAAGAAACAAATTTTTTGCGGTGCTTCGTCCTATTTTCCCAAAGGACTTGTATTTTGAAATTCTGACCTCCAAATCTCTAAGAAATAACAGGATAAAATTATGTCTGTTACTTCTGCTTCAAAGTCAGAAGATTCAGGGAATGGCAAACAGAGAAGTTTCAGTTTTGTTTGAAAATGGAAACAGTGTACAATACATCTGAATTTTTTTATCAAAAATAGATTTCTATTTTATCAGGATACATGGACATCTTAGAAGGGATTGTAAAAGGTTGGAAGGGCTCAACTAACTTCAACTATGTTGTGTAAAGCTGTTGCCTCAAAGAACTTGTGAGGTTTTTTTAAGCTTTCAGAAACTCTCTTGCATTTCAGAGCTTCTGAAATTAATTTCTAACCAGGACTTTAGATGACTGTTTCCACCTGGCATTTTATGGTGTATCACTGTTACTCATAGATCTTCTACTATTAATAGAAACTAATGTCAGGAGGAGTTTCTCTCTCTAATGAAGATTATTTTTCTTCTTCTTTCCCACTTCCCATTTCCTGACAGTCGGAAGTGTCTTGGATCCCCAACAAACACTACTCTGGGATTTACGGGCTGATGAAGTTGGTCCTGACTAAGACTCTGCCTTCCAATCTTGAGCGGGTCATTGTCCTCGACACGGATATAACATTTGCCACGGACATTGCTGAGCTATGGGCTGTCTTTCACAAATTCAAAGGTATTCTAATGATTTTTAACTGTCTTGTTTTGTGGGGGAGGGAGAATGGTAAAGGAAACTGCACAACCAGGCTAAAAGAGCTATCTGAGATATTGTTAAATGTTTTCACTCTTTTCAGTCTTCGGTGTTTGAATATAAATGTTCTATTCGTGAGGTCTGTCCTCAACAATGTTCCCCACAGAATGATTGAGAACACTGATTTTATATGGGTCTATGTATTTGATTGGTCTAATTATTTGGGACAGGTGAGAGCTTTACAATACAATAGATTATAAAGAATTATGAGGATGCTATAATGACATACTGTTCAAACTCTTGTTGGTATTCAACACTTAGAAAAACTTGGTATATATTACTTCTATTAATAAATCCAAATTATTGCATTCAGTATAACTTCTCCAGGTTGCCACTGAAAATTAATGAAGTTAGGATCATGCTTGGACCAGAGGGGAGGACGAAGGGGGCAGATTTATACACGTGAATAGAGATGAGTTACTGCTTGCTCCTCTTAATGAGTTGATTAAGGGCTCTGAATTTGAAACATCCACCTAAAATAGTTTTCTCTACCTATCCCAATTTCCCACATCTCCTTGAAAAACTCCTTGATAGTTTGACCAAGAAAAGACACTTACAGACTAGCAGAGTTGCAAGGATCACAAAAGATGTCCGCTCTACATTTTCACAAGCCAGAACACTTTCTTGGTGAGCACACTGCTAAAACCTTTTAATTCTCTGAGTCTCCAGTGTTGCCAACTTTTCAGAGTCAGAGTCATGCCCTATTGTTCTCCTCTTTCCCTCAGAATATATATTGGAATGCTGGTAAGGACAGAGGCATTCCAGTGTCCTGGTTTGTAGGATACTTTACAACCCTATAAAAGTGTAGCCTTGATGCACATCATCAGCTCTCTTAATCTCAAGCAAAATCAGCCTAAAGAAATTGGACTATTTATTTACAGAAGGCAAAATAAACAACCCTCTTAAAAAGAAGAAAAAAAAAAAAAGAGCACATTGACTGTACTTACTCCATGGTGAAATCCACAAGGCCTTTTTGCCTTTCTCAGTACCCAGTGAATGGGCAGGAGATATCTTCAGCTCTATGGTGAAGGACTGGGTTCTAGTACTTAGTTCTTGGTGCATTTTATTTCTCCCTTTAGCAGGCTAGAAGTAATCATCTTCTTACTTAACAATTCACACACTTAGTTCATTACGGAATATAAAGTTTTTCTTCTTCTTCAGGTGTTGTTTGTACCTTCTCACCAAATCCTGAGTTGCATATAAACATATATCTTGACAAACATGAATGTATGCATAGGGAATGAAGCTGTGCTATTCTACTGTCTCATTGTGTGCTGCTGTCCCATTAATTGTAATATTTTACTGAATATGGTGTATTAGCATGATGTAGCAGACAAAGAAATGTGTAGAAATCAAATTTCGGCATAGAGTGTAAAACAGAGAGCAAAACCTGAGTTGAGACAATGAGGGGAATAATCTCCTTGCTTACTTTTTCTGCCATAGTTTCAATGGAGGTCCCTTGCTTTTTACCAAGGAAAGAAACAAAGCAGAAAGACTGGTTGTAAAGAAAAGAACATGTAGCAGAGGCAGGCCTAGGACTGAAAAAAAATAGAGAAAATATGGAAACATGGAGAAGGATAATAATTGATAGTAAAAAAGTGGGTGTAAATCAGTCTCCAGACAGCTAGGCAAGGTTGTTTAGCTGATTAGAGCTGTGAAAAGCTCTAACTTACACATAGACACAGAATTCCTATGCTACTGCCAGTCCTCATAACATACTTCTCACAACTCCCAAATGTAAGATTTTGTAAGTTATCTGGTCTGTCTTTTTAATCCCACCTGACCGCCTGCTTCCCTGCTTTTTTTTTTTTTGTTTGTTTGTTTTTTGGTTTTTTTTTTGTATCCCACCAATCGACTGGTACATCTGCTCATCTTCCAGATGGTCATGCACAAAGAAAGAATGGGACAGTCCTGTAACCCTGTAAATTGAGCAGGGTGGGAGAGGACTTTAGAGGCAAAAATGCTCAAAATAGTGATCATGAAGGGTGGGGAGTAGAGGGAAATTAAAGTCCCTGCATGCAAGCTTGTTCTTCAGCCTGTATCAGAGAGTACTGTCCCATTAGGCAAACACTCAGTGGAACTGGGAGGCTGGAAAGCAAATGTAAGTTGGAAAGATACTCTTGTTCTTTTATTGCTTTGTAAAAATTGGTTCTCAGTTGGTCCTCAGTCTCTTATTGTTTCACCTGCCAGCATTACAAAAGGTTCAAAGGATGTCTCATGTCCTTAGCCCAAATATTCCTCTAAAAGATCTACTTTTAAACTGTTTTAAGCCCCTCTCTGTTTCTCAGTTTTAGGTTTATGAAGTTTTTTGGGGGGCAAGCTAGTCTGTTTGTTGAAGTATTACTTAAAACAGAAGAGAAATAAAATTCCTATGAGGGGAAGTTCTGCTCTCCGAAGGAACCTGGCACTATACTCCACCTCAGCTTAAAAGAGCAGTTTTAGAACCACAGACTTTCCTTCTAGCAGTGTTCAAACACCAGTTGTTGGCTAGATGTAGTCATTACAAACCTGCTTGAACAAGAATACTGTTTGAGCAAATAGAAGAATTTTTCACATCAGTGCAGGAAAGGCAACAGCCTTCTTCTGCTGATTGCTGGAGGATAACTTATAAGACAGTCCAACACAGAGACTTTTCTTACCAATAAAAATAGTGACAAAGAGAGACTAGTATCTCAGATTCCTTTTTTTTTTTTTTTTTTTTTTTTTTTGTAAAACACCACACCTGGAAGAAACTCAGATTCAGGATTGTCTTGTAATTTAACCAGGTCCAATTTGTTGTGTCGGAAGCCCCACAAAATGGTTTAAATAGCACCTGCAATACCCAGTATCCTTGTTCTGCAAAGGTTCTTCTTCCTGACATCTAAAGAGTTGCTGAAAAGATCAGACTCTTACATGGAAGTTTAATATTTTACATGGTAAAGCTATTATTACATTCACTCTGCAGGTGGAAAAAAGGGAATAGGATTCCTTTGTAAATTATTGCTCTTCTGGCCTTTTCTGATAAGCTCTTTGCATACGCCCTTACAATAAATGATCCAACTATTCTGTAACTGAGTGCACAAATGAAGGCCATACATACATGATTTTATTTGAAAATCTCTTCTTTGAAGTGGCAACCTTAGGCTTTGCTAGAAATCCACACCTCTCTTTGGTACCTTGAAACAGTGCCTCTCAAGCAATGCAACATTTAAAGATCACTCTTAGCAGTTACTGTGGATTGTATATTTATTATTCCTTTTATATGCAAGCTTCAGCCTCAGTGCATAAATATGTCTTTGGGAGCCAGTAACTTAAATTCCAAGAGTTAGATCCATCTTTTCAACTGGGATTTGAGCATTCCTACTTTAGCCTTATTCTCTCCTGCTCTCCCAAAGGTAAGCAGTCTCTTTTTCTAGGACAGATATATATACCTCCAAAATATTGACTTCAAAGGTGTGAGTCCAGAGCCAATCTGGTGAAGATAACCTGTCATGCATGTTTTCTCTGACTTAGTTGACACTTATTATGTTTTCTATTCATCTTTCAATGGATTTTGACAGTTCTAAACTTGAGCAAGCATCTTGCCTAAGGGCAGAAGAGTGGGACTGTAAATCATATGCGTTCTTGGCTGAAGTGCAGCAAACTGTTTCAGACAGCAAGGATTAGTGTAACCAATATGCTTTTATCATAGCAATTGAGTCAATTCTTCTGAGAAAAGAACCAGTCCAAAGCTATTCTCTCTGCCATCAGACTTAAAGGTCTTTTTAAAAGTCACATCAGCTAATTGTTCTTAGTCTTGCCCACCCAAACGCTTAGGATTGAAATGTGGATTCTTTTTTCAAACTTTTTTTACTTTAACTGCTTGTTAAATATGGATTCTTGAGAGCACTGTAACTGGTACTTGGGACCTGACTGTAACAGTCATCATAATTATTTGTGTTCCAGGTTACAGTTCCAGTCAGGATCACAGCCTCTTTGTGCTGAGTGCTGTACAAATACATAGCAAGACCTGGTCTTTGGTCTTTACCTGGTGCCAAGTGACAATTCTGGTGTCCTCCTGGTTCCTTTAGCCTATTGCTATGTGGGAGTCAGAGCTGAGACCCACAAATTAGACCTGAATAATACCTGTAGAGATCAGTGCTAAGGGAATCTGTGTGAAGTTGAATGCCACATAATGAAAGGCATTATGGTATTTGTAAATACATGTTGTAACACTGAGGCTATATTGAACAGTGACGTCCCACTACATGTTAGTGTCACCAACCAGCTAGCTGATAATGGTGAATATTTTCACAGAATTACAGAATAACAGAACTATCACAGTTGGAAAAGACTTCTAAGATCACAGTGTCCAGCCATCAACCCAGAAAAAAAAAAGAAAAAGAAATCACCATCCCACTATAGCATGTCCTGACGTGCCTCATCTACAAAGTTTTTGAATACATCCAGGCATGGTGATTCCAACACCTCCCTGAACAGACGATTCCAGTGCCTGACTATTCTTTCAGTAATGAAATTCTTCATAATATCTATCAGGCTCCTCCCCTGGTATAATTTGAGGCCATTTCCTCTTGTTCTGTCATTATTTACTTGAGAAAAGAGTCCAACACTCACCTCACTACAACCTCCTTTCAGGTAGTTGTGGAGAGCGGAAAGGTCTCCCCTCAACCTCCTCTTCTCTAAATCAAACAATCCCAATCTTCTCAGACCCTCCTGTATTTTTAAGTATTTTAAAGCCAGAGAGACTGGGTAGTACATAGGTAGTATATTTCAAATAACTGTACTTGAAGATTAATCCATCCAGAGAATATAAACTACAATTAGCGTTTATCTGTGTAAGTCTTCCCTGGAAAGCTGATGAAGGCAATAAAGGCAGAATCACCTACCTCCATTAACCAAGCATCAAAGAAGGAGAAATGACAAGCTTACCAGGAAGACTGAGATTACCATATTATTCATACTTTGCATGAATAAAAACATGCTATAGAAGCTGTTTGCTTTGTATCAGGAGATCAAACAATGATAAAAATCCATACCGACATCATAAATATCAGAAAAGGTCAACAGCGATTTTGGTGCAGGATCAAGTGCCCACAGCTGAAGAGAGGTTGGCACATAGTCAATCCCAAACTTAAAATTTGCAAACACTCCATATGTGGGTGCTTTGGCATATTGCTCTGCAGGACTCCTGAGGTAACAAGCTAAGTTCGTGATATTTTGCAGCTCCTTCTTTGCAGCAAACAAACAAAGAAAAAATCACAACCGTCACAAAATTCAGCATCTTATATAGGTGGTTTAGTAATTATATTCTTACAAGAACCATTATGCATAAGGTTGTATTATCAAATGCACACATAACTTTTCAGTTGTGTGTGAATTTAGTGTGTCAGAAAGTGAGACACTGATGGCACCAGTGAGAGTTAGGCAGAGTCGGCAGGTGCTGTATAAATTTCCCTGAATTTGGCTCTATCAGTGAAACCTCGTTTTAATAAACTACACCTGTCATAGACCCAGGCTCTTCTTCTATAAAGATTGTATTTTTTATAGGTATGCTCTTTTGATGATGATGTAAAATACTCTCTTGTTGCCAAGATTAAAATTTAAAATTTACTGTCACCTATGGCTGAAGCCAGGATTTCAGCCACAGAATTGATTCTGGGCAGGTTCTGTAGTTCAGTCTGTCAGTTTACACTGAGTAAATCATTAAAGCTTCTACAGATAATCTTGAGTCAGGATCTCTGCAGGCTGACACACTGTTTGTGTTAAATCCCACAGAGATCTTTCTGTTCCTTCTGGTCAGTACAATAGGTTTTCTCTTCTTACTAATCAAGAGGAAGTCATTACCAACATGCACCTTAGTTACTGTGTGTAAAAATCCATGATATGAGTCAGTCCTTTTGTGAAAAAAAAACAGGATCCCATTGTAGCAGAGTGCATTAATAAAATTGTCAGGCAGCTATTAAAATAGCTTGAGATTATCTGAATTTTTATGGGTGTCTAAAAAGGCCGAATGATACTTGTCTTTGATCATAAAAGGAACATCTGTAAGTTTGTGAAAGACTTCTATAAAAGTGTTTAATGGTTAGACTACAGTACATAGCTCATCATAGGGTTATTTCATAAATTAAATAAATTTTCTGTTTGAAAAGGTCCCTGTGGAGACTCTTATCTGCTTAAGATTTTCTATTCCTGATTGTATATCATGGTGTTTTCTTCTTTTCTGCTGCAGAAGCTTTGAAGCTTCCTTGATTAAGAATCCTATTTGTTAGCTATAGCTGAGAGAAATGTTGGGGTGTGTCTTGTTCTTCTGCCTCACAATGCTGCTGTTATCACCTGTATGTGAAACTGCAGGAGTGAACAGTGAATTACAGTTTATCTTGGGAAAGAGCCAAAGAAAATAAGGATGTAGGATGTTCAAAAAATAGACAAGTTTTTAACTGTGATTGGAGGTTAATGTTGTTGATTTTAATTAGGAGATCAAGCAAAGAGATGGGACTTACTGATGAGTCTAAGGAAAACCACTTCTGCCTCTGCACAGCCTCTTCTGGATAAGCTGACTGGCTGGAAGTCCTTTTTTCCCATATATTTTTTTTTCCCCTTAATTGCAGTTTGCTTTGCCATGGTATTCCTTTATTGAGGAGGCAGTAGGTAAGAAAGTTGATCTCAGTAAATGAGCTCCAGAGGAGGGAGTTTATTATATGGATCAGCATGTGCACATTCTAGTTTATGGGTTTTAATGTGACAAGGGACATAATCTGAAAATTCTGGTTATGAATTGCTGCCAAAATAGAATGGCTGCAGTTTCTGAAACATCTGTAGTTCTTTTTTAACTGAATGGCTCTTTATCTGTTTCTGTCACTAGGCATAAATTTTTAGAGGTGAAAGGCCAACAGTACATAGAAACTGGGTGTGACTCATAGCGGGGGAAATTCTAAAACAAATTAAAAGCAAATAAAAGATTTAAGTTCTTTACTTGTCTATTTTGATTTCCATAGGATACCCATTGGCCATGTTTTCAAGCTTATTTCCATGGGGCCAAGGAATGTTTTAATTACAACTGGAAGCTGATATTCTTTTTGTCATCTTTTGTTTCCACAACTGGACATTTCAGAAAAAAAGCCCATCAAATACTAGGAGTAATAAAATATTGTTGGCAGAAATGAAATTTTGAGGGCTTTTTTCTACCTTCTCTATGTGAAATTAGTGCTTTCCCTGTGTTATTTTTCTCCAGTCTTTGTTACCCTGCCACTCTATTCTACATCTGTCTTTCTAGCTTAGATGCCATGATGTATCAAAAGTCCAAACCAAACATTGTATGACTCATGCAGTGTTAAAGAGGAAAACCAGTTTCTGTTCTCTGAGCTCTTTGTCAAAGATTTAAGGAGATTTTAATTCTATTAATCTCAAATACTCCATCTGAGGAGAATGGGCCTTTTTGAATTGCCTGGCAAATATTTATTGAGAGAAATCTGAGCAGAATACACCATCAGAAGGGCAGAGTGCATATCCCCACCTCCCTTAACTAGCAGAAGCTGTGACTTTCCAAAAGCTTGAAAATCCAGCTCCCAGAGGATAGCCATGGGGAGAAAGAACATTTCTGCTTTGGGTTTTTTTTTTTCTTGGCAGTGGAAGAGTGCATTTCTGGGAACAGGGTGCTAGTAGTCTGCGCTGCAGTGAAAACCTATGAGAACAGTGAGTGGGAACAAACTCAGGAGGAAAATGACAATAACCTCACCATCCCAACTAAAAAGAGGAAGCCAGTCAGGATCTGCTGTCCACCGATTAAATGTTCTGGGTTAATCATTTTCTCCTACAATCTGTTTACCTTCTCATGCAACTATAGACATGCCCTCCCTCATATACACTTAGTACCACTGCCCCATCCGTTCTCAACTTGTTTATTATATGTTTTTTTAGAGGGCTATTAAAAAAAACAAACAACAACCCAGACTGCAATGTCTGCCAGTCTTACTGGGTGGTGCACACAAACTAAGTCCATGTATTCATCCCTCTGGTCACTCACTCTGTGTTCCCTAGGTGATAGTAGAGCAGAGCAACTGCATGAGCAAGCAGTGAATTTGGAGGGAGTGGCAACCTGTCCATCATTCCAATTAATAATGTATAATGATGATTCACCTCTGCATATGTGAAAAAGCCAAGCAGATGAGATACATGGGTCATTCACCTAACAAATGGAGTTCACTGTAAAGTTTGATAGTTATATAACTAGGACTAAAGAAAGAATTATATTTAATAGACAGGTTTCCGTGCCTAGGGCCCTCATTCTAATCACATGCAATCTATCAAGCACATATGCTTCTCACAGTTCTCTGTGACATGCATTGAAATAACTTGATATTCTGTTTTCTCCCTGTCTGAACCAGGCGTTTTCCCTGAGCCTACCTCTTGCTGCACTAGTAATCTGTATTTTTAAGGACCTGAGGCCCCATTTCCAATTACAAAGCTCTCATCTGAGGTTTCACCTTTTTGGTTTCATATTGCAAATCATGTCTGTAATACTGTCCTTGGCATCTCATGGGTTTGCATAGGGTAAAGTGGCATAGGGAATATGTGTCTCACATGCTCAAGATGGAAGGTAGAATGTATTGCCAAGAGGTCAACAGCATCAGAATGATGAGGTCCCATCATCAGAATGCATGGTACTGCTCTCTGCACAACCAGGGAAAAGGGAACAGAGGGTACAGAATTAAACCAATTTTTTAAATAAGTGTACTAGATGTGTACTATGAGAAAGAACTGTGGACAGCTACATGAACTAAAAGTCAGGCATGTAAATAAAGTCAATAGTCAGTTCGATTTTGTGGAAATAGTAGAAACTTCACAGGTTTTCTTTTCTTCAAGCAATCTAGAGAACGAAGGGTGTTTGAATGTATTACTTTAACCCTCAAGCTAAAAGAAAGGAGTAAGTATGTCTGTAATGGTCTGTCTCACTCCGCACCTCCCAAGTGTCTTTATTTTGCTTAAATCTAAAGTTTGCTCTACTCCGTGGTCTTTGCAGTGATTTCTAGCTTACATGCATCACAGGCCAGGTAGTTCAATTAAGTGAAGGATCTTTTCTCCTACTGACCTTTTCCTTACAGTGTCATTTCTGTGCTTTGAAATGCTGCTAAAAATAATAGCTTTGTCCTAGCCCTTCCACACACATACCAAGAGACGATTGATAAACATACAGTAAAACTCAGGGACAAGTGTTTCCATATCTTTTCTGTGGTTTTATTTTATTTCTTGCATTTAGTCACAGTGGAATTCATAGTTTGGGCTAAAGTGTAAAGTGTGGTGGTCCATTGCACAAGGAGTGGTCCTGAAAGGAATTTGTACATGAAGTGCAAAATTCATAGCTGCAGTAAATGGTGAGTAAGTTCATGTCAGTAAAAGAGATGGACAACTGACATTTTCTGTTAAAGATCTGTGCCAATGTAGGTTTCTTCTGCATTGCCTGAATGCTTAAGAAGATCTTAAGATCTAAGCTGATGCTATTCTTATTCGGGTGCAAGATGAGCCCTGAGTCAACTGTTTCTGGTCCTTGTGGTTCTGGGATTCATTCTGGAGCTGGCACTGAACATTAAAGCAGAACAGCTTCTTGAGAGCCAATAAATACTGGCACAACTAAGTGAAACCCTGAAGCTACTTAAGACTGTGTTTGGGGATGTGGTGTTTTTTTCTGTCTGCTTAGGGACAGGAGCAGCTGTCAAATATGTCCTATTCTAACACACCAAGACAATTTGTCTGATGAGAACAGAGGTGGAACTATATGGAAAATAAGGTGTTAAAATGTTCAGTAGTGCTGTTGACAAATAGGCCAGACTGTGAACCATCCCAAGTACGAGGATCTAGCACATGCTTCCTGCTTCTGCCCTTCTGAGACACAGAACTTCGAACATGAATGAAGCCCTACAGTGAAGTGAGCCATCATACTTTCTCCTACAAAGTTGTCCTTGGCTGACTCGATGCTACCACTTTTCTTTCATCCACACAATATGTCTGCCAGTTTATGCTCACAGCAACTTACTGAAATGCACATCACCCCTGAAACTGGCTCAGGATGCCCTGACTTCATTAATTCATGGCATTACCATGTCTTCCTGCATATGCTATGTTTAATAGACAGTAATAATATTTCTTCCTGTATGCTTCAGGATACGATTATTTCAGGTGCCAAGTGGCATTCTGTAGGGCTGTCTGCAGGCTTTTTGCCAGCCTGCTTCAGAGTCATATTGGCACCAATTTTTACAGTATTTGGAGATTTGGGCACTTTCCCAGACTACTAAGAAATCACAGAATCACAGAATCACAGAAAGTTAGGGCTTGGAAGGGACCTTGAAAGGTCATCAAGTCCAGCTCCCCTGCCAAAGCAGGGTCACCTAGAGCAGGTCATGAAGGAATTCATCCAGGTGGGTTTTGAATGTCTATAGAGTAGCAGACTCCACAACCTGCCTGGGCAGCCTGTCCCACAGGCTCACAGTAAAAAAATTTCTCCTCGTGTTTATATGAAACCTTCTATGCTCGAGCTTATATCCGTTGCCTCTTTTCTTAGCATTGAGAAGAGCTGAGAAGAGCCTGGCACCATCCTCCTGGCTCTCTCCCTTTATGTATTTATGAACATTAATGAGGTTGCTCCTCATTCTCCTCTTCTCCAAGCTGAATAGACCCAGCTCCCTCAGCCTTTCCTCACAAGGGAGATTTTCCACTCCTTTCATCATCTTGGAGGCTCTGCACAGCAGTTTCTTTCAAGCAGTTCCTGGTCCTCCTGGAACTGAAGGGCCCAGACTGGACACAATATTCCAGATGTGGCCTCACCAGGGCAGAGGAGGAGGAGAACCTCTCTCTACCTACTAGCCACTCCCCTTCTAATGCACCCCAGGATGCCATTGGCCTTCTTGGCCACAAGGACACCTTGCTAGCTCATGGTCATCCTTCCATCCACTAGCAACCCCGGGGCCCTTTCCTCTTCACTGATCTTCAACAGCTCAGTCCCCAGCCTATAGTGGTACCTGGGCTTGTTCTTACCCAAATGCAAGACTACACTTGCCCTTGTTCTGATTCATTACATTTTCCCCTGCCCAACTCTCCAGTCTGTCCAGGTCCCTCTGCATGGCAGCACAGCCTTCTGGGGTGTCAGCCTCTCCTCCCAGATTTGTGTCATCAGCAAAGTTGCTGAGAAGACACTCTGTCTCATCATCAAGGTCATTGATAAAGATGTTGAACAGGACTGGACCCAGCACTGATCCTTGAGGGACTCCATTAGTCACAGGTCTCCAGATGGATTCTGCACCATTGATCTCCACTCTTTGGGCTCTATTGCATAGCCAGTTCTTAATCAGTCTCACTGTAGGTTCTTCTATCCTTCATTTCCCGACCTTGCTCACGAGGATGTTATGGGAGACTGTGTCAAAAGCCTTGCTGAGGTCAAGGTAGGCTACATCCACTGGTCTCCCTGCGTCTACCCACTCAGTCACAACATCATAGAAGGCTGTCAGATTAGTCAAGCATCGTTTCCCCTTGGTAAATCCATGCTGACTACTGATAACCTTCTTCTCTTTCATGTGATTAGAGATGACTTCCAGGATGAGCCACTCCATTTTTCCAGGGCTGGAGTTGAGGCTGACAGGTCTGGAATTGCCTGGATCTTCCTTCTTGCCCTTTTTGAATATTGGAGTGGCACTGGCTTTTCTCCAGTCCTCAGGCACCTCCTCCATTTGCCATGATCTTTCAAAAATGATAGAGAGTGGGAGGGTAGGCAACATCAGCCAGCTCTCTCAACACTCTTGGGTACATCCCATCAGGGCCCATGGACTTGTGTATATTCAATTGACATCACTGATCTCTAACCCAACCTTCATTGCCCAGTGGTGAGTCTTCCCTCCTCCAGACTTTCTCTCTTATGTCCAGGGTCTGGAGTTCACAAGGGTTGGTCACTGGAGTAAAGACTGAAGCAAAGAAGGCATTCAGCAACTCTGCCTTCTCTGCATCCTCTGGTATCAGGGCTCCCACCCCATTCAGCGGCAGGCCCACATTTTCCCTATTCTTCCTTTTTCTACTGATGTATTTGAAGAAGCTCTTATTTCCTTTTACTTCCTCTGCTAGTTTGAGTTCTAAGAGAGCTTTGGCCTTTCTTGTTGCCTTCCTACATTCTCTGACAACATCCCTTTAGTTCTTCCAAGTGACCAGTCCCTTCTTCCACGAGTCTTTCTTCAAAAGTTCCTTGTTGATCCATGCAGGTCTCTTACGACCTCTAGCCAATTTCTCACTCAAGGAAATGCACCTATCTTGGGCTTGAAGGAAGTGATATTTAAAAACTGACCAAGTTTCTTGGGTTCCCTTCCAGAGTCTTAGCCTATGGGATTCCTGGAAGTAGATCCTTAAAGAATCCAAAATTAGCCCTGCGGAAATCCAAGATTGTAGTCCTACTTATAGCCCTTCTTCTTCCTTGCAAAACACTAAACTCCACCAGGTCATGGTCAGCTGTCACCACAGCTGTTTAAAACTTTAATGTCCCCAACCAGACCTCCTTTATTTGTTAATACAAGGTCCAGTAGTGCACCTACCCTTGCTGGTTCTTAGCTAACTGGACCAGAAAGTTACCATCAATGTACTACAAGAGCAAGAATATTGTTACACTGATGTCCTAAAATCCTGAGAGACCACATCTTGGCTGATATGAACGAGCTTTACCAAACCCTGGTGTGAACAGAATGATGCTGACATATGAGTAAAGAAGCTTCTGTATTCCCTGATTTACATGAATATTCCTGCTTTGAACTTATAGCTTCTTTTATAGTCTAACTAAAAAAAGAAGTGAATAGTTTGAGGAGTAATCTTTCAACTCTAGATCCCTGGTAGGGGTCATAAGTAAAAAGAGTTGAATGACCTCAGCTAGGTCTGACGTGCATGAAGGCTGAAGTGCGTAAGCAGAGCAGCAAAAGGATGCGCTCCTGGGCTTCAAGGTTTGAGGCACCTCATCAGAATTAGAAGAGGATCTCTGCACTCTGTCAGTTCCATTCCATAGTCATAAAATTCTTTTAAACATAATACTAGGAAGTGGACATATCTGGTAGGTAAGTGAGAAAACTGGGGGGCTGGAAGGTGGGAGTATGCAGGATGCTGACCAGAAAAGAAGGAACAGGAAAAGGCAGAAATAAGAAGATATCCCAAGTTAGTCAAGATCACTTATTTTGAAACCTATCCAAGATTAGGTAAAAATGTCACTTATCACAGGTAATTTCTGTAAAACTAGATAGAACCAAGTATTTGTATCTAGAAATTGTCCACATTTCCTTAGCAGCAGCACTTAATCATAAGAAAAAACTTACCAAGGAAATAATGATCTACAGAGTAGCATTGAGGAGCTAACCCAGCATTTAATTCCCTGTAATTTTGGCCTGCCCCTCTGGCAAGGTGAATAGTGCAGCTATTAACCCCACTGAGCTATAGCTAGCAATCAGTCCTACTGTCATTGTTATCACTTTGATTTGTTTTGCTCTACTGTACAAGAACTCTGCTTGTGGACCAGCACTTCTAGTCCCAGTTTCTAAAAGTGAGTGGTAAGAAGGCTCTGTACACCTGTGGCCATTAAACCAAATGGGTTTCTTCCTGAAGAGTTTTGGTCATTGTAACACCCAGTTTAATCTTTGTTTAATCTTCATGGGGGGTAGCAGGACTGGCAATGATTTATAAAATTGAGAAGAGCAGTGATGAAGCTCCATTCCTGTGAGGTTTTTTTTTTTGCTTTGGTCTTATGCTATTGCTTTTAAAGGTTCAGTTGCCATAACAACCTAATGCAGTCCTGTATTACCATAGAAACATGTTGTTGTGGGTGACAGTTTTTATGAGAATCTTTTTTTTCCTTTCTCTTCTCTTCATGTAGAGTCTTTAACACTGCCCTTTCTGCAGGTATATCACAGTGCACTACAGGGGCTCCATGAAGTGTCAGAATGACGTAATAAACAACAAAAAAGAAGCCTATACTTAAATTCAGGAAGAAAATCTGGGGTCAGGGTTGACTAAGAGCAGAGAAAGAGTAAAAGTAAATTCCTGTTGCTTAACTTAGAGGTCAGAAGTATTTATTGAGCTTAGAGCAGGGCAGGCCAATCAGTCCACATGAGCAAATACACAAACAAAACCGCAACCAAACAGGAGTTAAGGTTTCCATTATGTACCTGGGAGTATAAAAAACCCCAACTTGTCATGACAATCGTAGTTATCAAAAGACAAGACTACTTTAATGTTCTCTGCATGAGGCTGCTTCTTGAGACTATTCAGAGGCTGAAGTGAGAACTGGTGAATGAGGCAGCCCTCCTCTAAAGCACTGCTTCGTGCTGAGACCAGGGTCCAGCTGCATACTGATGGCCTTGCAAGCTTCAGGTTGTTAGTTGTGACTTGGCAAGCCCTAAATTTTTTTGGATCTGTCTATATTGAGGGCTTTCCCTCTCCATGTGTGATATCTTTAACCACTATGGTCTGCGAAGTCTCTTTGACTCTTGACATAAATGGTAATTGAACTTTTCCTGTCAAAACTCTGCATCTCCATCTACTTATTACTTGGTTCTCCTAAAGCTGTGGACCACTGGGGTATGTCAGCTCTGCTAACTCCTAACTAGTACAGAGTATATTTTTACAGGTTCATAACTTTAAGACAAGCCACAGCTTATTTGGAAAGAGGAAAAAGAAGCATAGCTGGTCAGCTGTGGAGATTATTATTGATCAGTATTTTTCTGAGGATGCACAAGTTTAAAAGCTTCCTGTAATCATTTGCATCAATGATGAAAAAACTTCATTACTGATATGCATGTTTTAAAAAACATAAAAGCAAGCAGCAGGAAATGCCATGAAGTTCAGACATGATTTAAGGTTACTGACCCCTCTGCAAGCCTAGACAAATCTGCCTGTCATCTGATCCTCAGTTCTCTAGGCTCCATTCTGGATTTTTTAGCCCTTCATGGAGTGATGATTAGTGGGAAAAAGGATTTCCTCTCTGCTTTCTGAATGCCTCCCTCCAATCTGTTTAAATGTGTAACATCCTGAGGTGCTCCTTATTGATAATTTTAATGGTACTGGAAAGCCCCTCCATGATCTTGAACCTTCCAGATGAGACCTGTTTCATTTAGTCTAATCAAGATTTTTTGGACATGATTCCTTCCTTGCTCTTCTTCAACTCCTTTCTCTTGGCAAGAAGTTTCAAATTAATAAGTCAAAGAGTAAAGTTGAATGTTGTCCTTTTCCTTTACAGACTGATGACCTGTTGGCTTCTGCTCTGCAAAAAAAAAAAAAATTGTAGTGAAACTTCAGAGGGACTTTTATATCACCTTGAAATTAGTTCCTGTTTCAATTAAATTACTGAAGACTGACCACCATGCAATGTGATTTCTACTCATTAATCTTACTAACTAGCTACACTGAGTACAAATCCATTCTCTGAACAGTCCTTCTGCCTCTAATGTAGAACAGGCTGTCATTGCCTCTTTTTTTTACTAGTCTTGCTGTAAACTGTGCTTCATAGTTCGATTTTATGGCTGAATTAGAAGATCTTAATTTACTCAAGACCTGAACTGTGTGTAGATGCTCAAATCTGCCATCTTTTTCATCTCTTTAATAATTAGAAAACTCACTGTTGAGCAGGCCATAAGCATGTGTGGGTTCTTAAAGAGCCATAATGTCAAACTAAATAATAGACATACTTTAAGCTTTTTAAAATTTCTTCTACCTTACCCAGTACTAATGCTAAGGCAGCTGTTACTCCTTATATGAGCCTTCAGTTTTAATGGAGCCCTCTATATCAACAAATAAACCTTCCTTCAGTTTCACAACTGATTTTTAAAATTCTTTTCCTGTCTTACTTGACTGAGATTGCTGTTTTAAGTGATCTCAGGTAAAGCAGCAAGCTTGAAGTCACAGGGAACATGACAGGTATAGATCTAGATATGGTGTATGTATCTGTACAGAGAGAGAATCTATGGAGATTTCCCTTTAAAACAGAACCAAAGGTAAGGATGATCTGCAGGTTGCAATATGTTTTTTGCTAGCCATCTAACAAAAGAGAAGTTATCTTAAACCCAATGTATTTCCCTGGGAGCCTCAGTGTACTGGCAATACAGAACAAATAATCATCATTAGCCTGACCCAGCCAGGACAGGCAGTACCATTCAAGCATGGGCAGCAAAGACTAGACTTGAATTCATCAGTGTTTCAGTGACAGTAGTTTTTCATGTGCTCCAGGGCTGCTTTGTCGTTGCAGATTTGACACCAATATTTGGGCTGCCTTGTTTTTCAGGTTTCCTATAGTTTACAACCCTCCTTCCCGTTCTCAGGTGTTTTCTATAGAACATCAAAACATCAACAGCCTACAGCTGAGGTCCATCTGTAGTTCCTTGCTGGAACACTCTCTGAACTGGCAAGGCACACATCACCAGATATCCAGGTCTGTACTTGACCTTTCCCTGAAAAGCACAAAACTTAGCAGAGACTTATTGCTAAAGGATGGTGTTTAGTGATAGAGTAAATAAAAAACTTGGTACTAGATAAAAATGTCAAACAGACATCTAGCACTACATGCTAATCTGGTATAAATTTACTGAATCATTTCTGTTCCAAAATACTAATGGATTAACTGTTCTGAGAAACCTTACCATGGATCAGATGCCATCTGTCTTTCCATAGTAAGCTTAAAGTCAGCATAAACTCCAAATCATGTGTTCCAGCTAATGCAATAAAAATGTCATTCTGTGCCCACATTTGGTTATGTATCAGATTTGCTTTGCTTGGTGATTCAGTCATGAGCAGATCCTGTATACTAATGAACATAGAGCTGTCACTGGAGTGGAGCTTGGACTAACTTTGTTGAAATATATTGCTCTAGGGTACCTTGCTGTGTAGCTCTGACTTTCACACTGAAGGCAGATGGGAATGCTAATTTCTTGGGATGAAGATTGGAAGGCAGAATCTAAAGTAGAAAAAATTTGATTTTAGTGATCCCAAGCTATTATTAGTCTTAATTTATCCCTTGGTAGAAGAGGAAGATGTTTAATCATTTCTCTTAACAATATGTAAGGTCTCCAGGCTGTCAAAATTAAGAATTAAAGACTGGGTTAGAAATCTGTGGAAGGTGTGTTGAGACCTGGAAAGCACCTTTCATTATTTTCATCCCCCTGTGAGCAGTACTTGAAAAAGCAATGATAAACTCTTGAGGAAGTTGCAACTAGAGTTCAAAGTAGAGACAGGAAAGTTGTGATTTAAGGCTGAAAGGTTTGGAAGAGGGAAAAAAACCAAACTCATGTCCACCTCTCCAATAAGGCACTGAGGATATGCTTCTAAAGACATCCAAAATAGCTAACACTTTTTGTTCTAGTCTCCAAAGACTGTCCCTGTCTGGCTTATCTGGCTTCTTTTATGAGCTTTTTCCTAGGAGCTTTGTAGCTCTGGTGCCTTCTTCATAGTGGGTCCACTGTCAGAGAGCATCTTCCAGATGGATCAGGATAAAGTACTATCACAATTGTATTATTAACCCAAAAGCTTAAAGCACCTTTACCAATTACTAATACCCATTTCCTGCCTTGCAATTAGAACCTCTCAGCAATATATTGAAAGCAATTGAGTATCATCCAGCGGGTGCCATGAGTGAAGTTCTAAGTAATTAGTACTAATGATACTTGTGAGGAAAAACAGGTGTGGCTGAATTACATTATATACATTATATATTATTACATTATATACCCCTTATATACTTAGAATATACACAAACTGTAACTAGTTATTTAATTAGATGTTAGGGTTGTTGCAGAGTTTCTGTATGTATTCTAGTGCTGTTGGTAAGGAAGTATATTGTGATAGCAGGACATTTGTAAACATTTCTCCTGAGATCTCACCAAAAGCCTTAATGGAATTGTGTAGGATGAGGTGAGAATCCAACTTTTAATTACCCAACAGTACATACATGAGATGAACTGTGGGTTTTGTCTTTTAAGACAGAAGACTTTAGTGAGCAGCAGAGGCCTCCCAGAAGGAATTTTACCCCCTATGCTCAACATAAGACCAAGAGAACAGTTCATCCAGGTATGTTTTTTTTCTGAAAAGGAAAAACCTGTTAAACTGTTAAAATTCAGGAAAAAACTAAAGAAACATACTCTTGGAAACTGTGAAATATAGATAAATTTGGTGATCATGAGAGAGAAGATGTTATAGCTTTCACGTGGCTGTGAATAGCATGTAATTTGTCTGCTTATTCCTGAGCTCTAGATTAAGGCCTCCTTTGTTTATTCCATACACTATAGCCCATCTTATAGTAACACAGCCCTTTCCCTGAAATGTCATTGCAGTGTCAGGAGGTGTTGATAAATACTTGCCAAAGTGATGTGATTCCTTGTGAATCACAAGATCCCCCTACAGGATGGCAAGAAAAACAGATTTGTCTGGCTGTACTGTGCTGTTATGAGGGTGTTTTAGATATCCAGTACTGTATGGGTGCTCTGCTGTCCACGTTTACTGCCAGCACTGACCAGAGCTTTTTCTCTCTATATCACTTAAGCCTCAAGCCATATTCAGCATTTGAAGAAGGAGGATTTAATTCAAACAGGGACTCAGTACCAGGGAGCCCCACAAGTGAGACTAGAATCTCAGTTCCCATGAAAAGCACAACAGATGATAGCTGTCCCTCTTTATTTTCTAATATACTGCTTTGCACCAGTTTTCCCCCCATTCACTATTGCTCTGTTTTGGTTTCTAT
Organism: Heliangelus exortis; assembly: GCF_036169615.1. Classification (NCBI taxonomy): domain Eukaryota; kingdom Metazoa; phylum Chordata; class Aves; order Apodiformes; family Trochilidae; genus Heliangelus; species Heliangelus exortis. Next base: position 143,417,565 of record NC_092422.1, on the reverse strand, counting down.
TCCTCCAGCTTATTAACTTGTGCTTTTTCCAGGAAGATTTTATTTTTATTAGTTCCCTACCCTCGCTCTTATCCCTCTAAATCTCTCTGTAACATTTCTGGTCTGGTGGTGTGTGCAATAGCTCTCAATTTAATGACACCTACACTGGTAATCAGGGTGCATTTTACCCTGCTTTCAGCACTGTTACCATCCAGTTGAGCAGCTTCAGCCAAAGAGCACAGAGGAATTTTAACAGCTCGGTGTATCACAGGTCAGGATTTATGGACCTGGCCGAAGCTCCAAATGAGAAGCATGTATGGTATGAACATGGACTTTTTCTAACTGTGAAATAACTGAAGGATTCTGGTTTTATTTTCTATGGCATTCCTCCCTTCCATCTCTTTTTATTTTAAGGTTTAATCCTCTCTTCAGAATTTTCCCAAGTCACAGGTTACTATTTTCATGGCCAGTTCAGCCATTCCATTCTGAATGCCTCTGCTTTTATGCAGAACATCACTGGAAAAGATATATTTCTGACCCACGTACACTGCTCACTAAGTCAGCTGCCTTTGAAGTACATATAATAAACTTCCTCTGATGGTAAAAAGAAAAGCCTCATTAGTTCCAGCCCATATGTTGGAGGCACCTCTAATCCACACTCGTTCTGCTTCTTTTTAACGTGTAGCTATTGATACACCTTAGCAAAGTCATGTAGTCTTACACTGGTGAAATTTTTCCTTCATTTTCCCAACTTCCCTTAAAATTTTCAGTCCCTCACTCAAGGCCTGGGTATCATTTATGTGAGGGTCTGCAAAATGTCTGGCAAGAGACTATAGCAAAGAAAACCGTGTTCAGTAGGTTGTGATGGCTGAACAAGGAAGGAATCTCCTCTCCAGTAGAACCTCCAGACAGATAAAGGTGAAAAAGCTCCAAGATATTGCATCTATTTGACACTGGCAGGTCTCCTGAAGAGAGAGATGGCAGTGAAACCCGAATAAAACCAAAATGTCAGATAGCTTTGATTACCTCACCTTTTTTTCCTTTGGGTAATTTTTAATCTAAAGTATATAGTATGACTTAAACCCCTTTGTATACCAACCTTGTTTAATCTGATCTGTGTATGCAAGTGTTTCACCTTGCTCACACTGCGAAGTTACTTAAAAGTCTGATCATCAACACTTGATGTTACCTGTTTGTGGTCTAGATAAAGTGAACTGCAACCTGCATTTGCTTGAAACCAAAGAGTTGTTTCCTGTGATGCCAGTCTGGCTTTGTCTAGTGCAGTGCTTTGCACTGATACAGTGACACCAATGATTAGAATTTGGGTGAATCATTATGGCATGCAAGTACTTTTGATAGGGAAACCAAAAATGGTATTTATAGGCAATTATCTTACTCTCTTACAACATCTGATATTTTCCCTTTTATTAGACAGAAGGTAAGAGGAATTAAGTTAGCAAGTAGAGAGAAACAATATTCTCATTTACAAGTAAGGTAGTTATTCCCTTTATTTTGGTTTGTGTGTGTTTTTTTTCTTTTTTTAAGCATGTAAGGTTGCACTGGACCTGGTTAGAAGAGAGTTAATTATCTTCACAGTAGCTCATATGGTGCTGTGCTTCAGATTTTTGATAAAGCCAGTACTGATAGCACATTAATGTTCTAGCTTTTGCTGAACAGTGTTTGCACAACATCAAGGCCTTCTGTTTTGTATCCTCCCCACCCAGGAGAGGTCAGGGGATGTTCAGTAAGTTGGGAGAGGACATATCCTGGCAGGTGACACCTGAAATAACCAAAGAGATATTCCATACCACACAGTGTCATGCTCAACAATAAAAGGAAAAGATGGGCCTTGAGGGAGTTAGCCATCTTTTTCTCAGGATGCATTTACATCATTTTTTTACATTCTTTTACATCATTTGTTTACATTCTTGTTTTACATTCTTTTACATTCATTTACATTACGTTCTTTTGTTCTTCCTTTTTCTATTCTCCATCCCACTGAGTAGGATGGGGAGTGAATGATGGGCTGTGTGGTGCTTAATCTGCCCACCAGGGTTAAGATACAACACACATAAAAAAAGCTCTGCCAGTCAGTTACCAGGATGGGGTCAGTATGTCTTTATCTCTATGGTATCCTGCCTGGCTGCATAACTGTTTGATAGCTACCAAAGAAATACCATTTTTGTTGCAGAATCCTGGCATCAGAAAAGATACATGTAACTGCACAAGAGATAGTAGAAGTATCATCATTGCTTTCTGCATGCAGGAGGAAAGAGCCCATGTGAGCAGGAACATATGAACCTGAAATACTGACTTTGAGAGGGTAGTTCCTGAGAGATGCCTTAATGGGCTTAGCCTGCCATGGTAAACCCCTCAAAGATCAGGATACCTACTTAAAAATCACGATGTTAAAAAAAAAAAAAAAAAAAGTATATAGTAATTGTTTGTTGTCTGGCTCATTAATGTTACACTTCCTTGCTTTATTCTTTAAGAAAAGCAGGACAAAAAAAGGTTTTCCCATTGTTATATACTTCTAGCATACGCAATACGTATAAATACCTTTAAGGTATAGTGCAGCTCCTGCTGCCTAGCCCCACAGAGAAAGAAAGATACTGGACTGTAGAAACATGATTAGTTTACAGGAATTTCGTTTTCCAAATTCTTAAGTATGTTTCCAGCCCCTGAAATAAAGCACAGTGCGTTAAAAAAATTTCACAGTATGGTCAAAGTTCCTTGGCAGATATTGCGGGACATTTTGATCCTCTAGCCCTGTTTAGTAGGGCAGAGCTTAAAATATATGAGGCATCACTAAAAAAAAAAAAAAAAAAAAAAAAAAGCAGTAGTATGGTTATAACACTATTCTTTCCCAAAAAGGAAACAAGGAATTATTTCAATAGGAAATGATTTTTGCCTTTTAATTGGGAGTGCTTCAGAATCCTATCCAGCACACACCTCATTGGAATGAGTTATTTGATTTTAGTCTATGGGAATTATTTGGTAACATATCAAATACATAGTTCTGTGAAGAGAATCACCTCAAAAATCAGAGTAACTGATGTCTGGCATAATCAAGCCTCTGCTACTGTGTCTTTAAAACCTCTTGTTCCCCATTAAACACTCCTCTCCTTTTTTTTTAACATTGCACAATAAACTCCATCCGATGATGTCAGCAACTGATCTTATTACTTATTTGGGAGGGTAATTATAAGTGTAAACTGGGGAGTTTAGCATGGCCACAATGAGGTGTAGCTAAGGTAAGAAACTTTGCCTCCTCACATGGTTTGTTGATTCAAATCCCTCACTAAGTTTAAAGTTGAACCTCATGCTGATAGGTCCCTTTAGTTCTGGCATCTTCACCGTTCCATTTATTTGAATAGAGTCTTTTCTTGATCGTGTCCTCTCTGTCTACCATTCAAGGAAACACCTTCTCCAATCTGCTTCCTAAGAAAATGAAAAGTATGCCCCACCTTTAAGCTAGTGTGCAGAGGCATGGGGCATTGGGGGGGTTAAACAGCCAAATGTTCTTGGCAGGTAGCTCTTGGTGACTTGGCACTTGCCTAAGAGGAAATGAGTAACCTGCTGACTTTCTCTAGAAAGGGCTTGGGAAGCTACTGAGATAAGCCCAGGATGTAAGAAATGGTGCAAAAGGGGTATCTCTTTTTAATAGGTTCCTTTATTTTTTACTAGCTATGCTTTTATACTGGTAGGATCAGCACTGGGTCTGGGCCCCTAGGAAGTTCTTTTTCTGATATCTTGTCAAAACCCTAAATAAAGACCCCTTGCCAGGGAGAAGCCAGTTTGGCCAGTTATTCAGAATCACTCTTACTAAAATCAGTGTGAGCTGCAGGTGTTCTGACTCCTTCAAGAATCCTGGCTCTCTGAACAGCATTCAAACTCATTCTTCTTTGCAGGTCTCTTATTTTTCTTCTTTATATTTTTATTATTATCCTCGGCTCACTCTCCCCAGCAATATAACCCTCATAGACCACATGCAGCTGAAGAAGAGGAGGAAGGGCGAAAGGTTTAAGGTCACCAGCTCAGGAGCCATTCTCCCTTTCCCAGTCACTAGAAATGGGTCAAAAGAAGCCTTCCATTACCAGCCTGCCAAAGCTGTAGCTCCTGGTCCAAGACAAGATTCTGCTATGATTAATGAAATGTGTTTAGCAGTCTCATTTGAGCTTTTAATGGTCTGTTATCCATATTATGGCTTTAGCATACACTTCAACATGATTGATAGCCTATTTGGGAGTAGGAAGCAGGGTAGAGGGCTGCTTCGAGGTGTTCACACTGAACAAAGAGAGAAGTGAAAAATAGCTTGATAGCTTCTGGAAGTACTGTGTTGATCCTTTAGGATATGTCTCTATAGGGGCCAACACATGTACCCTTGTGCTAGTTATCTGAACTAGTGATGTCCTGTGTTGGGCTGATTAGTCCTACTGAGAAGTGACAAAAATACAGAGTGGCAAAGTGCTGCATTAACTCAGTTGGGTGGCTTCTGCTACACAAACAAACTGAGATGTCTCCGCAAAACACTGCAGTGTGCCAGGTTCATACACCTTTCCTTTTCTGTGTATCTCATCCTTTTCTGAGCCATAACACACTACTGTTCTTCCCTACGTTAGCAGTAGGGTAAACACAGCTCCCTCTTGAATCAATCAGTTTCCCATTTCTTAAGTTTAGTGGGAGGATTGCTGACATGCAGACTGGGACCTTGCTTTGCCTCTTGTTTAGCCAGCCATGAGCCTGAAGGGAATATCTTGCAAGTGAGACAACAACCTTGAGGAGTACCTAGCAAGCATCTACAATTTAAATTTAATGACCTTATTTAGTGAAGTACTTAATCATAGGCTGAAGTGTAATAGCTCATGAGTAGTCTCATTGACTTCACCAAGACTGAAAATCATGATGAACTGAAATACAGCATTGAGTTAGGGCTGATAAAGTCTGAGCCTGTCCTAGCTAATAGATTCAGGGCCAAGTGTTGCTCTCCGTCACCATCCTCTTTTATCCCCCCCTCACTGAACAGGATCTGCCAAATATGGTCTTTCCAAATGCAGAGATGTGAAGTACTAACTTCCTCTCAGCCCTTTGATGCTGGAATTTAAGCTGAAGTTTAAGATCATTGAGTTTAGCATTGGGAGAAAGATGGAGCAGTCAGCAAAATGTCACAGGTGACTATGATGAACTGCTGCTTCCCACTGGCAAGTGCTGTGGCAGATGATATATGCTGGAGGCTACAGAGCAAAATGATTCCTAGAAAAAAAGCTCTTGCCCAAAACACATAAATTCTTAACACTAAAATAGTTTTGTAAGTAAACTTCACGAGGTTAAAGGTGTTAGTAACAGGACAGTGGAACCAGCTGGAAACCACCAGCTTCCATAGAAACTGAGTTTTAATCTGTCCTCTTTTGCTCAATTACTGAGCTCTCACATGTCATAAACTGTTAGTATGATAATTTTGATAATTTTTTTAAATGAATGTTATGAATATGTCACTTCTGTGTCCATCTTAATATGCATCTATCAATTTGCTTGTCACCTGTCTATTTATATCGCATAAAAGATGTGAGCTTTGTCATCCATTTATTCATCTTCCTTAGAATGTTCATGAATTATTCTGGTCATTTAAATGCATCCTAGCATTCATTTTGTGGGTATCTGTTCTTGGTAGCAATAAATCTGTCAGTTTAATTGCTTTCCCTTTAGCCTCAAACTTTTTCTCATTAAGTCAATGAGCAATCATCTTATATTATTAAGGATACTAGGGCGGAAAAGTTGTTACTGGTTTTCTTTGAGCTCTTTTATTTAATAAAATGAACTATCTAAATAATAATCCCTCCCTACTGTTTCCTAAATGGTTTTCCTTCTTGTTAGGCACATGGGAGCTTCTGCCTGTTTGCTTTTTAATTAAAAGTAAGTTTTCAGCTACCTCTTTCATCATCAGAATTTTCTGTCACCTTGAAATGAAAGCTCTGGCATTGTCTTTTAAATTATTGAGCACTGGCCGACTGGGGGAGTTCAGTTCAGAGTATACATTAATCTTCTTAACTACTCTCATCAAACTGACTGTCCAGTCTGCTATGGTTTCAGTGTTCCTGTTTGCTGTCTCTCTTTTCTTCATCTACCCACCAACACATATAAAACATGAATATAATCTTTCTGCCTGCTCACTAATTACTGAGTTATATATTCTTCGTGTCCTGACATGCTATAAAACGTTCCCCAAGGTCGTGTCTGACATGAATAAGTTGGTGTAGAGAGCTTTTCATTTGCCACTTTGTTAGCAGAACTTGGAGTTGAAAGCAGCATTGCTGGGGAGTTACTTCACACCCTCTGGGAAAACATTATATATCTGTCTTTTTTTTTTTTTTTTAACTTTCAAATTCTCTGATTTGCAAAAGATCTAAAAAATTAATCCTTTAAGCGGGGCTGAACTAATTTGCAATCTTAACAACTATTTAGACTCTTCTGTTGAAGCAAGAAAAAAAGGTTAGTGATTTATGCACATTAATGTTGTCAGAGTATTGGCAAACTTCATTGCTCATGAAATAAGTTGTTTAAAATCCATAGCTGGGTTGAGAACAAGAGGAGCAGTTTCACTGGGTGGAACAGCAGGGACCTGGGCTCTGCTTTCCAGCTCTGCAACAATCGTACATGAGCATCTTACTGCTTCTGAAGTCCTGGTTGTGGAAAGCAAAAAAAAATTGTTTCCTTTCTGCTTCCCATGGTCTATCTTGCCTAGACATTATAAGATGTGTATCTGTACAGCACCTAGCACCTAGAGCACTGAATAAGCTACTCCTGTACAAATAAACTGTCCACAGGAATAAATATTTTCCACACCGAGTCCTTTTTACACTGGGAATTCACAGTTCCCTCTGATTTATCTCACGTTTAGTCTCAGCAGAACAGTTGTGCAAGATTTACTGTGAATACGTGAAGTTATAGCTGTCTGGTTTCATTGTGTTTGCTCAGATGCTACAGTGTGCACTCCTGAAAGATAACTGTCAGACATTTTAGAGGGCAAATAGTGTCTTATATGAATATCAAATTTAATGCCACACATGATTCTGATACATTCTTCTCACAGTTTCTTCCCATGAAAGCATCAAATTAGATGTACTCTCACAGCTATCAAGCAGCAATTTACACATCCTGCTATGCCATCCTGCTATAATTCAAAAAATATAGTGGTTGGATCCCTTTGCATTTGGGAAAGTTGTTAGTTTTAATTTAGCTTGCTCTTCTGAGGAACTAAACTTGGGCTGCTATGAATGCAGCAAGAATTCATGAAGCCCAGTTTCCCAAATGGCAAAGCCTCTCTTACACAGCCACATGCTCTGGGGAGCCTGCCCTGGCCAGAGGATGGCTTGCCAGCAATCCTAGTCTTGGTCTGACAGCTTTCCTCACCAACTTGCCCAAAATAGGAAAGTGGGAGGTTGTTAATCAACAGCAAAGCCAACAGCTGGTGTTTTAATGAGAAGACACAGGAAAAATGCTTCATTCTTCTATAGTATAAATTCAAATGCTTCATTCTTCTATAATATAAATTCAGCAAGTCAATTCTGACCTGCTACAAGTTGGAACAGCTCCATTTAGTATAAAAGGAGTCATACCTGCTTACTCTATCTTTGTATGGACTCCTTCAAGTTGATGTGTGTGAATTGAGGGTCTTCATTCCCCATCACACTGTCTCATGCACCTGAATCCATTACATCAGGAACCAAAACAGCTGCTGTTGCTGGTATCTAAGACCACCCTTCCAGTATATATTTTATTCAGCTGCCTTTCAAAGCCAGCAGTGCTGTACTTGGAGGGCTCGATGGTGCTGGTATTCACTGGTGCTCCCGTGAAAGAGAGCATCTGAGGACACGGGTACCCATGCAGCAGATCTCATCAAATTTTAATCCAGACACAGGCAATACAGTTTCATTCCCAGGTATGGTCTGCAGTATAAATTGAAGTCGATAAAAGGAAAAGAGAGTAAATTTCTTGTGCAGAGGTAAAAGTACCGGAGATTTCATAGTGTCAAATCTTGATCAAACTTAATGCTCAAAAATGCTGGACAGTCTGCTATAAACAAAATTTAAAAAAAAAAAAAAAAAGTTGAACAAGGTTATGTACTGGATGAAGTTCAAAGTTATGAATCAAATTAATCATCCTTTTAAAAAGTGATCTACATATTCTGAAAATCTCCATTATCCACAATAACTTTTTCACAAGATTCTCTTGTTATCACCTCTCAAGCAAATTTAACTGTATTATTTTTTTACTTTTTTCTTAGACTCTGATTACTTATTAGCCTAACCAAAACATATATATATATAGGAGGGTTGGATTTTTTTTCTCCCCTTTCCAGTCAAATATGACCCATTTACCAGTCCTATTCAGGAATGTATCTCAATCTGTCACCATGGAAATCATTTGCTGTCACAAATGTGAGACTGTAGAATTAGTTAATAAGACAGGTAGACCCAGACTAATTATGAAGGAGAAAAACTAAATTTAAAACATACATTTATTGACAGTAAGTAATAATGGGGAAGGAAATTAAGCAGCAGCTCAAGATTGTTACATGGTCTAGAAGAAATACATCAAAATTTTTATGAAAGCTACTGTGTATTTAAATCTCTTTTGGATTATGCTGTGGAAACATTTTAATATGTGCAGAATCGTATATCTTATAGCTTACTTCTGGCATCCACTCTATAATTCTAATATGAAATTCCATTAGCAGTTCCTTATGCTTATTTCCATGTTTCCCCACATTGGTACATCATACAGTTGCAGGCATGGATACTGTCTTAGTTTCTGTCTCATTCACAGTGACTTACTTATAGAGTATATCCATAAGTTATTACAATTAGTAAAAGAAGCTTCTTTCTTTGTTACATGCTTCAGCATTGCTCATCTAGCTTCTAATACATATACATATGTGCACGTGTATAGTTTTGTGATCTAAAGCTCACTGAAATTGCTGAATGTCAGGCCATGGTTTTTATTGCACTTATATTCACATAGACTTTCCATTTAATGACTATTCGCTTTGAACATTTGCCAACTTTTTGCTATTCTCAAGAACAAATAATAGGTATGCTATTTCTCAGACAGTAGAGTTGGGAAGAAATAAAAATAATAAGAATACTAATAATGAATCTGTATTATTTGTTTTATCTAGTTTTTTTTCTCTTCCTCATTAAGAAAAAATGTTTCTTTTGCTTTGCATAGTGCTGTGGTAATAAGAAAGTTTACCTGGAGATAGATTTCCCTCTTATCTATCATTTAAAGAGACTGTGAAAAGAGACTCAAAAGGTTTGGTAGACCTAAAAATCAATTCATTGTACTTTGTTGTTTGATGCATCTGTAATGGATTTTTTTAAATTATTATTTTTTCTATGTTTTGTTATGGCTTGAAATTTAAAGAAAAATCCCAGAAGGATTTATTTGCTTTCTGCAATAAGAAGTAGACATCCAGTAAGGAAAATGGCAACACCTTTATCTTCTGAAGGGAGATATTAAGGATTTGCATTAATAACCAAATCAGTTCTTTGCCACTGGATTTTCATCCAGCCAAGATAGTAGCCCAAAAACCAAGCAGTAGCTTGAAACTCTTCCATCTTACTTGACACTGGCTAGAGAATTAAGTCCAAAGCCTTGCAATTTTTTCAACCAACTCGATTATTTTGTTCAATTCTGCAACCAAGCTCAAATGTTCATTTCTCAGAACAGTTTGCTAAATGTGACTTCAAAACACATTTTCGTGGAAGCAAAGAAATTTCTCTGATCCACAGTTCAAGTACAAATTCAGCTGTTCTTTAGTACAGTCCATAAAACTCTAGGTATGTCTCTCTCAATTCGCCTATCCCAGGCTAGCTGCATCTCACAGGTATGGGCAATAAGAGAGGCAAAGGATATTTTGGACCTATTGACCCTCACTGAGCAACTCTATCTGCAATGTTAGTTCTCTCTTCTGCTACTGCAGAAAATAAATCTAAGAAGGAAGAGCTATGTCTTAGAATATTTCCCCCCCCCACCTTCCCCCTCTTTGTTTTTCTCAGGGGTCAAAACATCCTGTGTTCTACAGACACTTCTTCTTTTCTGAGATATTAAGTCTTTTTATTACTTCCTACTATTTTTTGTGTAAACCTAAAAACTGACAGTCCCTTTTCTCTCTGAGTGTCTGCCAGCAGACTGCTAACATTTAGCAAGAGCTCACTGAAGTGTCTGACAGCTTTACATTAAGGAGAATTAAAGTACTGTAAACTAAAAACAGACCATGGAGGGACCCTACCTTTCTGGTCTGGAAACTGTCCTTGGTCCAGTAATATATTTGCATGACATTGCAGTCATTTTAGCTGGGAGAAAAGAGTATGCAAGGAGATAACTTTCAAGGTATGTTGATTTATCCTTTAACTCTTGCCAGTGAGTCACTGCTGTTTTGATCATTTTGTTTTTTTGAACTGCAGACTCAGTAATAGATTGTAAGAAGCAAATGAAGGGAGGTTTTTTTTCTCTCTTGCACCAATTTAAAACATAATTTTCATGTTTCATCTGAACAAGGATGATTTAATTAAATACTTTAATCCTGACCACAAATAATTTATGTAGTGGTTCAGAGAGAGAAGCCCAGCATTGTCTTGCTATAGAGCATTTACTTAATCCTGTCATACCTGCTTGATAATTACTCCCTCAGATCTGTCCTTGCATTATCTACAAAATTAGCTTAGAGGACTTGTAGAAAAAGAGGAGGGGGAAAATCCTTCAAATTATGTAGTAGTTTATGATTGCTGTTGAGTCAGCCCTCATTCAGTCTTTCTGTGGAGACAAACTTCCCATCTGTTGCAAGATGAAATAACATTAGTACTTTGCAGTTTTAAGAACTGATCAGAATCTGATAATGATATTAGAAGATCTTTTCTCCATCTCCAGTACAGATAATGATCCCTTTTTAATGCCTTAATGTCTTAAGTCACATCTTACATAAATCTTCTTTCCCTTCAGTGCATGCATACTCACACATTTCTCTTCCTACAGCATTGATCTTATAAGCTTAAATGGGAAATTGTTTATTTTCTTTTCATGGAAAGGCAGGAGCTGTGGTGATAACAAATGGAAGGCTGTCCCAGAATTTGATCTATGCCTCGGAGTTTGTTGCCTCCCTCATGCAATTAATGGGCTGAGCCTAAGTGACAGAATTAAGAGCTTTAAATTCAGTCAGAATGTCATATCTTTCTCTAGAAGGAAAAAAATAGCACTGCATGTGTTGTAGAAGGGGTGTTGTGTTCTTCTATTTTTTGGGTTTTTTTTATTATTATTATTATGGATGTACAGTTGAAAATGATACCTACACTTCTTTGCCCATTTAGAAAGCACTGGTGACAATCCATATTTTACAGCATTGAACACAGGAAGAAAATAAATTAGAAATAAAACAATCTTGTGAAAAAGACGTTCACTTCTGAAAACCCTTAAGACATAATAGGGAACAGGTGTAGGTCCAAGTTAAAAGTAGTGATAATGAAATGGGGAGTTAAGAGGTGCCCCAGGGAAACACATAGGTCACTATAATAGATGGAGGATGGAATTCAATGGAGTAAAATAAAGAATTAATGAGGGTGCATTTGAAAAAAATAAAATAATCTGTGCACAGATGACTAGACAAGAGTTATTTGGAGCCACCTACAATATATGTTCTTTGTGAAAAGTAAATCCTAGGCAGACCTGTCTGTTTGGGACTACCCACTTGGATATTATGAGTGGGTATAATATTTGTATGTTTCCAAGACAGTATCCTACAGAAAGAAGACATTTTATAGAATCACAGGATGGCTAAATTTGGAAGAGACCATAAATATCATCTAGTTACAGCCCTTCTGTCATGGGCAGGGACATCTAGCACTAAATCAGGTTGCTCAAAACTCCCTCCAACCTGGCCTTGAACTCTTCCAGGGAGAGGGCAGGCACAGGTTCTCTGGGCAATCTGCTCCAGTGTCTCACCACCTTCATAGTAAAGAATTTCATCCTAATAGCTCTTTCAAATCTCTTCTCTTCCAAGTTTTAACCTTTGCTCCTTGTCCTCTTGCTGCACACCCATGCAAAAAGAGCAGAGGTGGAAACCAAGGTGAGCTACTGAAGGAAAACTTTCACCAATCTACTAAATTATAGAATCTGTCCTCACTGCTAAAAAGCAGTGTACCTTTTATAGAGAGCAGAACAGATTAAACTGTAAATGTCCCTTTTACTGGACGCTTTTGGAGTCATAAACTGGTGTCCTTACAATTTTGCTTGGGGTTATTTTAGAAATTATTTCCATCATCTCTTCATTACTTTTCCATGACCTGCATTAGCAGATTTTATGGGACTCATAGTCCCTCTTACTCTCCATACAGTCATTAGAGCGGGCCAGGGAAGAGGGCTGCAGCTAATCCAGATGGCTGTACATTGATATGAACTAGGTAGGCAGTAACTCCTGCTATAAAGGTGATTATTTCTCAGATTAGTGTGTTTGTGTCTAGATTACTGAGGTATGAATTAATTCTTGCAGTGTTAAATCCAGTGGAAGCCAATATTTCATCTCCAGGTTTAACTGGGTCTTCCCAGTATGCAGCCAAAATTGTCATCAGCATCACCCTTATTTGAGTTACTGCCCCTCTGATCTTCAAATGCATAATAATTTGTTGCTATTTTTCAGTGCTTGAAAAGCAATCCTTTTTTTTTTTAATTTGCTAAAGTATTAAATGTGTTTCTATTGTGAATTGTATTTATTATAGTGCTAAATAGATCTGCAGCATGACTGACAAAAAGGTGACATCATCTTCCACTACGTGGAACTACAGGCTGATAATAGCTCTGTCATGTGATCTCCTGGTCTGAGAAGGATTTACTTCTTTTGTCCTCAAGGGAGACAAAGAGTGAAGCCCTTCATTTTTGTAATACTTTTTTACACAAAAGAGTTGTACAGGTTGCAGAGAATTTTCTTTATCTTACCTCATATGTTTGTTCCCTTTTTAAGAGCAAGTACAGTGTGTCATCGAACACTTGTGATTACGAGTTAGTAAGTTAGCCAAGTCCATTTTACAGCTTTCAGTTCTTACAATGTTTTTCACCTTGTCCCTAGACAGATGAAGAGGAGAACAAGGAAAAGGAAAGTCACTCAGATTTGACTTGCTGTTCTTAGCCTCTTGTTTATAGAATTCATTGAAATGCAAGGTAGATTCAGAACTCGTAACAGCATTTTACTGCTTCATAAAATAAATGTTGCTTACACTTCATGCATTAGTAGATTAAGGGGATTAACTGACACCATAACTTCCTGCACTTTACATGCTTTCCTGCAGCAGTTGCAGCTGGCTTACTGCATTTTTGATGCCTTCAAATTTCTTAATACCTTCATGCCTCCCTCTCATTTTATTGTGGGAGTGTGGTTTATCTTATGTAGACATTTTCAGTATTTGAGATGATAATTTTGATTCTTCTCTTTAGCTTGCAGCCTAAACCTTGTTATAAAAATCACTAAAAAAACCCAGTTACAATAGGCTCAGAGTAACAAAGGGACATTGCTATTTAAATTGAAATCTAGGTGAAGTTGGTACATGTAACTAACAAAGCAGGTCACTAAAGTTTTTCCAAAGTGCTGATAGGGACCTTTGCCACAACATCCAGGCACTTGAAGTTCTGCTGCTAACCTTGCCTACAGATGCTGTTATTTTGGTCAACTGCCAGCTATTGTCAGCCTGTGTCAATTTTGCATCCTGACCCTCCAGCACCTACCTTTTCAGGAGGTCCAAAGAAGTTGACCTTATTGCAAGGAAGAGTAGAAAAGGAGACTCTGTGGGGTGCTAGTGCTGCATTTTACATATTAAATAGGGGAAGGACTGCATGGCCAAAAAAAGGGAGGGCCTGCTTGCAGTGTTTTCTTCAGCCTGTAGAGGCTCGAATCAACTTCTATTGCTTAAAAAAAACTATCTGTAATTTATGGCTGCAGACAGCTTCTTGGTGAGGCCATGCTGTTGTACATGAGGAATTCAAAATCAGTGAGGTTAGAAAGGGATGGACAATATGCAGGAATGTTCATAACCAAGTAATCCACAGAAGAGGATACTTCTCCAAGAGGGAAAGTTTTGACTTTTCATCCAGAAACGGCATTTACTTTTTCCATTTTCCTTCTTTATAAGAGCAAGTTTGGGAGTGCTTGTCCATACAAACACTGTTTCAGTATTCTCTTTTACTGTGTGGATTTGAGAACAGACAGGTTTTTTAAGGGTGTTTTTTTGGGCTCATATGCAGATGTATGTCTCCTTCTTTATGGTGTTTGGCTTTTCATATATATATTTCTGTGACTAAAAGGATCTCTGAGTTCTTCTTTGCATCTCTATTGTTACAACACTGTTGAGTGTCAATTAACACACTTCCAAGGTTTCTCTGATTTTATTTGCTACCGAGTCTAAAGCGAACAGGCTCAGCTGAATACACATATGTATGTCCTCTCTGCTTTGTAGAAACAGTGCAGAATATGTCCTTAAACCTGGGTACCAGAAACTTGAATAGTTCACAGACTTCTCTTCTGATCTTCTCTCTTCCTATAGCAGAAAACAGCAGTTGACACAGAGTTGAATCCTAGGCTAACAGAGCTTATCTCAAAGCACCTGTGTGAGAAGTTTGAACTATACGTTTTCTCAGGTGCAGATGACACAGGTGGCAGGCTGCAGACTAACCAGGAGAAAAGTTCTTCAGCTTCCAGGAAGAGTACCACAGAGACTTTTCTAAACATTAGGACTCATAGACTTTTGCACCCTTTTTGCTTTTTACCCACAGAATGTCAACATTATCAAGAGAGCAAACTCCCTGTAATGAAGTCTGGGTCTCTCCCCATCTGTCTCACTAAATGCCACTTGGAGCAAGTGCCTTTTCGTTTGACAGTAAAATCAATGAATGAAATATTAGAGGCTTGAATGATATGATGTGCAGAATACATTATGGGAGTTGTCATGTTTCAGTGGGCATCAAGTCTTGCCCTTTCTTCCCATTATCATCAACATATCAACTTAATGAAACTTGCACCTTCTGCTCATCTCTTGTGTCTTTTCTTTCAGGTTTTAGCTGTAAATTTGGTAACACTAAAGTCAGGGAAGAAGTAACACTAGCTCAGGGAAATGTAATAAAATTCTGCACTCTTTGTGTACTATTGGGGTCACACTCTTCATCTGTCTCAATTAAAACTAGACTTGCACTAATTAAATAAAGAAACAATGGAGAGGGAGAAGGAGCTTAAGCTGATTTTCATAACACTTGATTTTATCCCTTTACTCAGTTGAGACAGCCTTCTTCCTCTGTTCTGGGGTTCTTCAGAACAATCAATCAGTGCTAAGACAATAAACAGGGAAAAAAGGGAAATGTCAGTGCTGAGGTGGACTTCAGTTAAACATCCCTTGAAAACTATCCACAAAGACTGATTTGCAGAAGACTGAAGATTATGAGGGTCTTATTGTTTTTCCCAAGCCTTACTGAATTCTCCATCAGGAATATTAACCACTTAATTGTCATGTTAGCAAAATGTAGTCAGTATATGTGATAAATACATGTAATAAATACATGTAGTAAACAGCTGTAAATCAAGAAAATAAACATTATCTGAGGCTTACTATCAATCCCTGAGACATTCTGTACTATTCAACCTTGGAGCTCCAAGTACTGTGTTAGTGCTGGCTACCTTTGTGCCAATCTTAACTCTGTAGTATTAGGCAGGGTTATTACCTGCTGGCAAAACTGAATAAAAGCTATATATGCTTTCAGGTTGAGTTTATGAGTAGATACATTTTCAGCAAGAGAACATCTCAGCCACTTTGCCCTGTAAATCCAGATGTCTCCAGGGTACAGGTTAAAAGACAGCAAAGGGCACAGAGAAAGAATGGTTGTGTTCAAATTTAAGAGCAATGCTGTGCACACTTATTAGGTATTTGCAGTGCTCCATCTCTTGATGAAAAAATAACTTGCAACACTGTGTCTGGATAAAAATTTCCTTTCTGTTCTCCAGGTTATTCTTTTCCTCTAACATGTACATCCACTATTTAGCCTGACTGCAGAATCGTACCCTACTTAGAGAGGCTGAAGCTCAACAAAGAGATGACCCATCTGTGGTTGCACAGCCGGTCAACATTAGAAAAAAGGAACAGATCCCAGGATTCTTGAGCTCAGCACTAAAGCATGAGGCTCCTGATGCAGGAACTGTTTTGTTGAATCAGGCAGAAGCATCTCCTATTCTGTAGGCTCAAGATGCAAAACAGCAGGTTGTTGTGTGGAATCAGAGCTCTGTCATAATTCCTGATATAGGAGTAATGTGCTTAATCATTAGATGTGAACAAATGTTTGCTGTATCATCTGACCATCTGATACTAGTGATGCATAAATAATTTTTAGCTCCAGTGTTTGTGAGCTTTAACATGTCTCAAAGCCCGTAATTAAAAGCATAAGGTGACCTGTTTACCTATAGCAATTGTCAGTATAGTAAGTGTCATTAATGGTGATGGCAATAAGTCACAGGCAGATGACAGTATCTTGCTGCAATCTGTGTCTGCTGAAGAGACAGCTCCTGGATTTTCATCCTGAAAAATTTTCCTCAGCTAGTAAAGCCACATCGCCAAGGGGAAATACAGAGCTTGTTTATTTTTTAACAGAACGGAAACCAACAATGGGAAAAAATAATGTCAACAGAGTTGTATTTCAACACCACATGCAATAACTTGCCAACCTTTTTCACATTAAGTGGCTGACTGCAACCATTTTCTACTAAACGTGGCAATGTTTTTTACTGGTTTGGTTTGGTTTGTGTTTTTACTTGTCACCAGAAAAGAAATCCCTTTCATTTAATTCATCTTGGTTTTTTTTTCCTGCCATTGCTTCTTCATTCTGGGGCTTCTCTGATGATCAGAGAAAGTACTTAGTATACACACATAGTGATTTCTTGCTTTCAAAAAATCCTGGTGTGTCCATCAATTTAGAATTTTTTTTCTGCTTAAATAAAAAAGAAAGGGGGTTAATATCTTGCTGTTTCTTTATGACAACTTCCAAAAAGGATATGGAGCTGTGCACAACTTCCATGAACAGTCTCCCGAATATTCGAAAGCTCTGCCTCTAAATCATTGCTAATAACAATAGTTTACCATTCCAGTGACCACAAATGCCAGTTACTGAAACCCAATGAAGTGTAGTAAAGCAGTGGTGTTATCTTCATTTTCCTGAATGAAAGTGAGGAACAACCAGCCAGATGCTAACCTCTGTTATCCTGGTATGAATCTGAGTTCAGTTTGCTCAGTTAATGGAGGCATCTTAAGGTTTACTTCACTCCAGCTGAAATGAACAGCTGCCTAAATGTCAAGAGAGAAGTGAAAAGACATGTCCAGAATCCCAGAGGATGTACCCAAAGTAAATCTATGGCAGAGGAGAATAAAGCATTCAGGGATGTGGTGAGAAAAACTCAGCCATCAGTGGATGCAGTGAGCTGACAGCTGCTCAAAAGACTGGCTGAGTGGGAATTTCTAAATGATTGCTGCCAGTGACAGTCTAGGCACTAGGCTACTAAAAAGATCAGTGCCTCCCGGGATCTAAAATAAGAGTTCTGGATCTTGCAAGTCGTGGCATGTGGTCACAGATCACCACTCACCTCTCTGGTGTCCTGGGAAATGTCACTCTGTCTGCATATGCCTCAGTTTCTCCTGAAGGAGGAGGTCTCTCCTTCGTGAAGTGCTAGTAATGAAAGACATTGCATAAGTTAGATTTTTGGTAGCACATTGCAGCCTGCTGCTCAGCTCCCCATTACTGAGACACATTTCAGAGATGGGCTTTGTGCCAACAAAAATGTGCATATCAGGACCTTATCCCATTTATAAAATTGTTACAGTTAAAACAGGCAGAGTCATGATGCAGGGACAATTTACTTTCATGCTCCTCACATGCTCCTCCAAGGCAGGTTTATTGCATTATCTTTGACAGGAGAAAAGGAAAAAGAAAAAAAAAAAAAAAAGAAAAAGAAAAAATAGAAAAAAAAGAAAAAAGCACTTTCTTTGTTCAGTATTCATGTGTTCCTGCATAGCACAAATTCAAGTCATGGTTTTTATACCTTGTATATTCCTGAAACTGTGGGTACAGTCATTTAAAATATTTTCTTCTCTAAAACAAATGCCTGAATAGTAGTAGTGGTTTTGAATCGTCTTTGTTCACAGAATGTTTTGGTGCTTTCAGAAAAAGAAGTTTATGATTTTGTGTGAGTGTGGGGTTTTATATTGTACAAATTAAAAATTAAAAAGGAGACCATGATGGGGAAAAAGGTGTTAGGACACAAAATCTTTAACCTGTCATTTGTGTTAACAAATGGGAATAAGAGAGGTGTGTGGTCAGAGCAATGGGTACATCTTTCTTACCTCCTGCAGTAGTCTTGTTAGGACAGGATCCCTGTCACCCAAGAGAGGGTCATGTCAAGTGTCCTATTGCTCTTTATTAGATGTCTGTTCTACTGCTGGGACATTTTGTGTTATAAAAACATAAAAATTGAGATGAAGAAGGATAGGCTCAGCAGCATGTGAAGCTGGTATGAGCATCTCTTCTCTTCTGGACTAGCTTACAATTTCACTACATTTTCTGTGGTCAGACTTATTCTTCACCAGATTCCATGTTAGAGTGCTTTTCTTGGCAACATGTTGGGCATATCATTTCCTGCCAGGTAGAAAACAAACAAAAACTTTTGTGCTTGTCCAAATCATAATGTCTTAAAGTTCTTAAGTTGCTGGCAACACAAAAATTATCAGGGTCATGAAAATGTTTAAAGGGAGAGTTAAACAACTCTCCTTTGAGGAAAGGCTGAGAGAGTTGGGGTTGTTCAGCCTGGAGAAGGCTCTAGGGACACTGTATTCCACCCTTTCAATACTTAAAAGTAAAAATACTTTCTATAAGGAAGACAGGAACAACCTTTTTAGCAGGGCCTGTAGCAATAGGACAAATGAGGGTGGTGAAACACTGGAACGAGTTGCCCAGAGAGGCTGTGAATGCTCCATCCCTTGAAGCATTCAGTTTGGATGGGCTCTGAATAACTTCTAGCTGAGCATGTCCTTGCTTACTGCAGAGGGGTTGGACTAGAGGACCTTTAGAGGTCCCTTCCAATCCAAACCTATCTATGACTACAGAGTCACACAGGAGCCTTGTTGTCACGAGCACACTAAACCTTGCCGTTGTCACAGAAGCCTCAAAAAGTTTTGTTCCAAAATGTTTTCTCTACACTTAGTGTCTTGTGCTCAGCTGCTGAGAATCCATTTTCCTGAAACTCTGCAGATGAAAGTGCTGCAAATATTAATGATAGATTTGTTCATTTTGCTGTGGTTTGCTGCACTCCTCACTGTCCTCTTCATTTTTTTTAACAAGCTCCTTGGAGGAGAGAAGAAGATGCACGGAAACCCAATATATTATCTTCTTTTGATTGATTTAATTCTTTCATCTTTCCTTATGAAGATGAATCACAGATTTAGCTCCTTACCCAGCCTTTCTCAATCCAATTCAGTATACTTCATCCTCTTTTGTGTATGATTGTGCCTTTTGAATCCTCCTTCCTACCACCTACAAAACACTTGTCACATTTCTTTCTGTACAGACTCTTGCAGAGTTATTCTTCTCTGGCCCAAGCTGCTGTAGCACATCACCTCCTCTGTGTACATCCAGAAGTCAGCTGATGCCATTGCTTTAGATCCTTGTTCCAGCATTGCCAGGGGCTTTCTTATTCCTTTCAGTAGTTCCTTTATCCTTCACTGAGTCAGCCTGGTCCATCTTGTCTTCCCGTGCCCTTGATGTACTGTATCTACCTCTGCTTCACTTACCTATCCTCCTCTCTTATCAAGTATTCACTGACTGTTCCATTTTTTCCTCTCCTGGCACCAGTGTGCTATCCAATGTGATGCTTTCATTGGGGCATCCTATCCTATCCTATCCTATCCTATCCTATCCTATCCTATCCTATCCTATCCTATCCTATCCTATCCTGAGACAGTCCTGCAGTACCTTCAGTGAGCTACTCTTTGGCCTCTTTCTCATCCAAGTTGCTCCATAATAATTTTCCAAATAATTGTTTATCTCTATGAGCAATTAATCCACCAAGAAGGGCTAAGGGGCTGTTAGGAAACAGCATTCTTGATGCATATGAGATATCAAATAAAACAGTTAAGCTTGCGTGGGAGGCATTTTTCCCTGAAACTTGACTTTTCCACATGGGAAAGAGAAGTTCTTCACAGGAGAGACTGCCTTTTCTTATACCAACCTATGTATATAACACACACATGTGTATCTATGCATGTGTGTGTGTCTGGAGGCAAGTATACACATGTGGATGTGTGCCTATACATACAGTGCTTATATTTGTTATGTGTGTGCACACCTGCAAAATAAATGCACAGTAAAGGTTACAGTAGTCAGTTCTGTTGATCACAATGTGTTCTGTCCTGTAAGGCATAAGACAAAATGTCATACTGTGTTTCTGAGAACAGGGAGACTTGTATCACAGTGCACAGACAAGATTTCATGTGCGTGTTTTACACTGCATTCGTGGTAATTTTTTTTTTAACTTTGTGAAGTAAAATGCAGTGAAATTTTGTGCTTGAAATATATTTTCAGAGGTAACTTGGGGCATTTGTTGCGTGAGAAGAAGGAGTCTTTTAAGGGATTGAGTGAGGACATAGCAGTAGAGAGGAATGAGTTTGGAAGCAGGAAGAAACATGAATTGATACAGACAGGGCAAAAATTGCACAGGGCATCAATAGTGAGGATGAAAAGCCTGAAATTGACAGTGATTTGAAGAGGTGGATGAGAGATGTGGCAGGATAAGTGAAAGATTTTAGAAGCCACATATTTTGTATGAACCGGTGAAAGATCAGGGACTGGAAGGCCATAGAGAAAGGGTCAGTCACTCAAGCGAGACTTAACATGAAGTGCAACACATTCAGCTGGTATCAGTCAGCATAAGTACACTGATTTCATTGAAGTCATACAGATTTATACCAGCTAAGGATGTGGCCGCTAACATATCTGAAAGGTTTTTAGGGGCTCAAGAAACCAGGAGAGGGAGAGAAGAGTGAAAGGACATTAATGAGATAATTTAACTCTGAGCTCTGCAGAAAATAACCCAGCTTCATTGTACCATGTGTAGGTTCAGCTAGTCCTAACAATGTTCGTCAGACTCACTACTGGCCAATTTAGAAATGTTTCAGCATTCAGAATATGGACCTTTTCCTCTCTTCCCTCCCATCAGCTTGTTATTCTTCATTTCTGTGTCCCGTTTTGGGTGCAGAACTCTGCATTTCTCCTGATTCCTGCCAAGCTTGAATCTGAAGTTCTTGTTGAGTCCTCCTCCTGTACTTTCAGCTTACACTGTAATATATGTGTTGCTCTGGCAGTACTTGGCTGTGAGTCCAGTATTCTTGTCTGTATAAAGTTCCTAATGATCTAAACCACAGCTGTTAAAGAAATTAGAAGCATCAAGACAGAGTTTTGCTCCTCAACAGTGTATAAATTGCTTACTACTTATGTTCTTAAAGACTGAAAAATATCTTGCACTTGCTTTTTGCTTTAGAGATCTGCTCCAAATGCAATTAAACCTTTTGAAAGTAACAGCCAGGAGAGCTGTTCTGGAATGAATCTCTCCTGTGATATCAGCTCACACTTTGGCCATGTGAGACCAAAAGGTGGCACAACATCCCACCCATTCCCACCACTCTCACATGACTTTTTATGTTCTCTTTCTGGTAAAAATGTTTGCTATGGGACCATTATTATTCCTGTGATTGCAGTGGAGTCATGTGAAAGCCTGTGTAGTGTCTAAGACTAAAAATAACCAAACCCAACAGCAAATCAAATCAAAACATATGCAAAAAAAGACTTCCACCAAAGAAGATGATGAAAGTAGCTTTTGTAATTAATTTTTTACTACTTTTATTATTATTTGTAATAGCAAAATACACAAAGGCAAGTGCCGAGGTTAGGGTCATTTGTACTGGAGTCTAGAGGAGATAGAACTCTCTAAAACTGGGAAAAAATTGGAGGAGAATATGAAAGTATTGTTCATAGGCATCAGGATGGTACTGGGCACCAAACAAAACTACCAGATACAAGATCCAACATAAATAAAAGTTGATAATTCTTCAGATGTGTCATGTGCCACAAGTCAGTGGAAGCTGGAGGACCCTACAGCTGTGCTCCAGACTGCCCAGCTGCTACTCCCTGCTCCTGGAGAGTACTGGATGGAGCTTCAACCTGGCACCATGGCAATATGCTTTCAGTACAAACTAGCACACTGTTACTACTTCAGAGGACTTAAATTTGCAGTATATGAGACAGGCTAAATGGGAGAGGGGTAAAAAGTTATTTATCCCCCTTTTTATTAAGGGAGACTCGAGCAAGAGGCTGTTATGCAACCTGTCCATTGTCACCCAATAAATCAGAGCCAAGGAGTTGAGCTGAGATCTGGAGTCTCCTTCAATGCCTGAATTAGAGGATCATGCTTTCCCCTCCATTAGCCACCAAAAATCTATGAAGTGAAAACAGAATTTAAGACACTGAGTTGTCAGGCTCAGAAGTATCTGTTTTTCCATGGAAACCTCTTCCCAGCGACAGCTAGGATTTTGCAAGTGCTTCTCATCATGCGAGGGCTGTCAGGGAGCTGTACTGTGCAAAACGCTGTGGCTGTGCAGCTGCCTTCTGGAGAGTCTTGTCCTGAAGCCAGGCAGCATACAGCCCCACTCCTGACAATCTAGCTGTAATTCTGCCTGCTTGATAATTTTTCACTGTGGTCACGCCAGAATCATAGCCTTGTTTTCTGTTGTCTGGCTCTTAGTGGTGATGTATGAATAAGTAAGAAGGACAGCTTCATTTTCTTAAGCTAAGTTGTGCCTGGAGTAACAGTGAGAGGAGTGCACTTAATCATAACTGCAGGGCCCGGGCAGAAAACAATGACAGAGCTTTGGCTGTTACTGGTGGTATTTTATTATAATAACTCTTAAAAAGAAGAAACAGGCAACTAAGAATGCTGAATAATTCAAATTCCTTATGGTAGCCATCATGTTCTCATCTGAAAGAGTAACTTGCATAACTCTTTTATGCTTGCCTTTTACAAAACGCCACGGTCTTTCTCCTCAGAAAATCTGAATTCAGATTGTGGCCTGATCAGGGGTAAAATGAAACTGGTGAAAAGTTCCTTCAGAACTGCAGGAACCTTGCAGGGATGGCGTGAGGAGTGGCAGAGGGACAGGCTGGGGCTGATCTATGGGTCAGGGACCTGTGGGCAAAGAGCGTTCATTGTTCCTGCATTGCACCATGCATTACTTTGGCTGGTGCCTTATTTCTGTACCTTCACAGTGCATTTGAAAAAGTAAATAACTAAATTAAATAAATGGTCATGCCCAGATATTCTGGACATATATTCTCACACTAAATCATTGATATAAAAAAAATTATGAAAGCTTGGAGTAAAACATTATTAGTTGTTTGTTGGAAGGGAAAAATATTATTTTATTTTGTATGAACTTCCAGATACAAAGGATAATGTGGTATGAATGGTATGTGAATGGTATATGAATATTCTGCATCTGTATTATGTATCACATTGCTTGATATCACTTAAAATGAGGAGGGTTTTACATTTAGATGTGGTTATTTTGCTATCTTCAGATCATAATATTTGAGGATTTTTCCCAGAAGATGTCAGAATGAAAACATCTTTTTGGAACCATTACTATTTTCTATGCAGCTGAAGTTATGTTTTCTTGATCATTTCTGCCCCAAAGTCAAGATCATAAAGACAGAGTAAAGGGAAATAAAAATACATTTGTGTTTGGCAGAGACAGCAACACCATTTCAGCCTAGAGAAAGCAGAAATATAACTAGAGAAGATAAAAACATATCTTCATAACATTCTCCAAGGTGGCTTGCAAGACAAGACATCGCATCTGCCCAGTAGGTTTTTCAACACCAGCAAGAGTTACAACAGCCTGACAAGTAGCATAGTGCTCTACCCTAGGACAGTACATGGACATGTGCACATTCCCAGGCCATTGCAAATCAAATTAAAGTGTCTTAGCTACAACATTTTATTTTGTCTTTGTGTCAAACTAAAAGGACATGTGCGGGAAGTTTTTCAAGGTCAGTTGATACACATTAAGTCACATTATCTGATCCACGTACTTAAACCCTAAAGCTTACATGATATTAATTTCTGCCTTCATCCATATCCCATATCAAACCTCAAGGAATGCTGATGAGAACAGGATTTGTTCTGATGTCTTCAAAAATAAAAGGAAAAGAAGAAGAAAATGATGCAGCTACAGTAAATACATGTGAACATAGTTTCCTAAGCCTTTCCAGTTTATCTTAGCATGACAAATAACAACTGAGAAATAAGTATTTTTGAGGTTCATTTTCATAACTGAGATTTTTGGATGGGGAGGTGGGAAAGGAAAACCATTAACAAGCATCAAGGTTTGTTCATATTTTATTATTCATCAGTTTGAAGGCTGAACTCTGGCCTGTTGGGAAATGCATGGGGCTAAAATAATGAAAGCAGACTGATGCTCTGTAGTAAGGAAGTTCAGTATCTGCTTCTTGCAAATGGAATGCTGAATTTTTATTTTTTTTTTAAGTCTTAGCAGTACTATCTTGAGAGGGAGCCATGGACTGCTGAGTTGTGAAATGCTCTGTTAGAATATGGGCAGGTCAATGTCTTCCTACCAGCTGTGCTGCACCTGAATTTTTTATTGTTTTTTTCCTCTCAACCTTTACCAGCCATGGTGATTTCCCATATCGTTTTATTCTGTCTCACCTGTAAGGGAGTAGTTATAAAGAATATAGAGTCTTCCATCATGGGATCAACAAGTGTTGGTTTAAATTGTGCTCCTCAGTCTTTTTTGGCTAAGACTTATTTCAGCCAGTTGAGATCCTTTTCATATTTCCTCCTTGTGTGCACCTTTCCTTATGGCATCTCATGCCCTGTGCGGTTTGTTCCATGTGTCTCACAGGTTGAGAGACACTGCAGTTTATAAACAAATCATCGGTTGCCTAGGATGCATCTACCTCTAACTTGTCATTCCCTTCATTTTTCTTGTGCACTGAACTCTGTTAATATTACCAGTTTTCAGTAGCACCAATGGGGTGATAAATGTGTGGGGATCTTTGGTGTAATCCTTTCTGCTTTTCTACCTTCTTAAAAAACAAGTTATGGAGCATAATGTGAAAAAGTAAATGTATCAATTATCTATAAAATATAATGGAAAAGGAGAGACATCATTAGAAAATTGTCTGGTGAGGACTGGCATATTGTGATTAGGATAGAGTAGGATGATCCTGAACAGTGGTGTGGAGTGGACTTGGTAATCCCTCAAAGTTAATTTCTAGATTGATTTCTGTTCACCCCTTGTATGCATTCATAATGTTCTGATTTATTTGTTATATGCATTGGCCACTCATTTCTGCTCATAGTGTTTGAAACAGCAGTCAAGATACATGTGGGAGTTATTGACATTTCACTGAATTAGAGATACCTCAGGAGAGTTTCACAGTCATCTGACCTATCCTAGCAACTTCCTAGCTGATTATAAATTTTAATTAATCAATTCTGTCTTTATGTCTTGATTACCACCCCAGTCTTGTTTTGAGCCTATGGCAATGGTCCTATATAAGTAATATATAATGACCATTTAATGTTTTCAGTGCACTGATGTGACCATACACCCAGTTTTATGTGCATAGGTGGGATTTGAAAACGTGCCTTCAGAGAATGATGCTAAATTGCATTCTCCAAAGGGTGCAAAATAATGTCCAATCCCAGGCTTAAGGCCCTCACTAAGTGGGTCCTTCTGTCAAAACACCATTCCCTTCCTGGTCTTTGACTTGATCCAAATGCAGTTTTCGTCTTCCCTCCATCCTCTGTTAGCAGAGCATCAGTTCATTCACTTCTCTGATTTGCATTTTATACAGCACATTTCAAGGTAGATAATTAAGTCCTTATCTATATAAACATTCACTTTTCAGTTGATTTTTAAGCAGTACAAACCTTCTAGACACATTTGATTTAAAACACGTTTTACTCTAGCTGGAGCCAGCTGCTAATCAATGTAAGCTAAACCAAAATAAGCCCATCTAAAACTGAAATAATAATTTCTGTGCAGCGTTCCACACAGGCTTACCTAAATGACTTTTAAATTACTCTCTTAACTGAAAAGAGTGCAACTTTCTTGTGCAGGTAAACTCTTAGAATCTGGTTAGTTCCTGATCAAAAGGGATTTCCTTTGTGAAGGAGGAAAAAAAAATCCCTGAAACTAGTGGTGAGGAGCATGGGAAGAGAATAATTTGTTATAGTGAGCCTTATTCTTCAATTAAATTATCTCCATCAGAGTAGGAAAAGATCTTCATATTAGATGATCATTTTACCAACACTTAGTTCTCACTAGGAGGATTTGCCATCATTGTATTCCAAAATCAAGCAGCATTCAGATTTGTCTGGGTGATGTATTTTTGTCAGCATGACAAAGGTTCCCACTGTGTTTAATTACTCAGACTAGCCAGGGGAGAAGGAAAGAAATGAGCCATGCTGAGTTTGCTGTGCCAGGGTTGCATAAGCAGGCACCTTCTGAATGCTTGAAAGGAAGCAGCACCCCAGTTTCTTCTGGCTGCCCCTCTTCAAATTTCATGTTTGCTTCCTGTTGATTGACTTGTCTTTTGTCTCATGATCTTTTTGCAATTTGCTCATTTCTAGGGCAGCAAGTTCTTGGCTTGGTGGAGAACCAGAGTGATTGGTATTTAGGCAACCTTTGGAAGAATCATCGGCCCTGGCCAGCACTTGGGAGAGGCTACAACACAGGTAGGTCCTGAGGGTTTTCTTGTTTGCACTCAATGTTTGCACTGAGTATACAAGCAGCCTCCTGGTACACAGCATGGTATGTAGTAACCTGCATCATCTTTCCTAACTGACTACAAAATTTATCACTTAAAGCAGTAAAAATGATGTATTGTGATGCATTTTGGAGTTTCAGGTCCTGTGCTGCTGTGAGAACACTATGTTCCTTCTGTAAATGGTCTTAAGAGAGATTGTCTGGCATCCTTTGGGGAAGGACAAAGCTTCTCAGCAGTCTGACACATCCTCAGCACATCTCCTATAAGATTTCTGTCCGTGATGAAGCAGATGTAGGCCTAGCAAAAGGAAGAGAATAGGTATCAAGGCTCATTTTCTGTAGAGAGGTAAATGGTATTACAAAATGTCAGCCCAATAAAAATATAACTCCTGCAGGACAGCAACAGAGTCATAATTGTCCTAATAAAATGCAAACTACTGGCCATCAATTTCTGCTGCTGTGAGAAAGGAATAAAGGCACTAGATCAGATAATTTATCAGGTTACAGGAGACAGGTTTTCACACTGATTTGTGTTTGGTATGTGAGAAAACATACCAGGTGCATCAAGAACACACATATACATCTAAATCATTTTGATGCTAGGCTTTAGATGCTGATGCAGTGAGTTAGGTTCCCTCTCTATTTGTAATAAAAGGGGAGAACAGATGGTGAAGCCTCCATTTAGACAAGATTAGTCCATTTAAATATCTGTGCACCATCAGGAAATTATTCACCATACTTGTGGTTTTGCTTTGCAGAAATATATTGGGTTGAATTAAACAGAATAACTAGAAAAAGGATTGCACAAGTTACTGTTGGGTCATCTGTATTTCTATATTCCTTTGTATATTTTGGGAGAATCATGCCAGTTTTGGGGAATTTTTATTTCAGCCTTTGTTCTGTAAAAATGTTAGAAAGAATAACAGATCACAGATAGATAGGGGTACAAGATTTTGGCAAAAGAGGTTTGTTTTTTGCTTCTCCACTTGTCAGAACAGAAGTGCATCTATAAAAGCTTGGGCTGCCCAGCCATCCCCCCTGCCTCCAGGAAAAGCATGACACTGAGCTAAGTTTCATGGGTTTGTCCTGAAACTTGAAAGCTTATGTTACACACAACTAATCTTGTTGATGTCAGTTCTGTTCAGTGTAACACCACAAAGCAGTATCTCTTATTCTTCTAAGAGATGACCACCTTTTATAATTCCTTGCCTTCTGCTGTATTTTTGCTTTTTCCTTTCTGCCATTTTAATACTGGCAGAGGGAAACATATCAACCATATAATATTAGAATATCCCAGAAATACATGGTAGGTAGTATCTAAAATTCAATTTTTTAAATAAAAATGTTCTAAAGCTTTAATCCTTATAGTTTTAGCTTACTGTTCCAAATGTTTTACAGAGATACCAAATGTCAATATATCACAAAATTCTTCCTCAGAAAGCAAAAATAGGTGAATGGCTGCAATCTTTCACATACATTACACATGTTAATTCTTAATACATGTTAGTATGTAGCTACCCAGGCCATGAATAATCCTGTCCATTATTTTAGTGGGCTCACAATTTCTTGCTCCAGACAAGTCACCTATAGTTAGAAAATTTTTTATTTTTTTTTTTTAGAAAGAAAACCAGAAGGTAGGTAATGACTGGAAGATTGACAAGTGATCATAAGAAGTGGAATGATGTTTTTTCAAGTACATGGAACAAGAGGTCATTGAGTGAAACAGTGCACTCTCTGAGAAGTAGCAAAAGATGTTATTGACAGAATCAGCATCATTTACTATAATTTTCTTAATTGAATTCATTGTTTGCCTCAGTAATCTAGCCACAATTGGAGGTATAAATCTCTCAGGGAAGATGAAATACCAAGTGAACTGGAGCTTGCCTGATGTGTTCAGTAAATTAAAATAATTGACACTGAACGCAACACTGGACAAGGTGGATTCTGAAAACTAAATGGAGGGGGGCAGGAAACAGAGGGAATAAGTCTCAGCAAACCACTCATGGAAAACATGGGCCAGAAAAGGGAAGACTCTGAAATGCAGCTGAGGAGAGTAGTACAGAGAACACTTAAAAGGCCCCCCCTGAAACCCTGAAATTTTAATGAGCTAAACAAAGCTGGGTCAGGGGGAAGCTTTCAGACAGACTTTGCTCTTGGGAGACTATTTACTACAGTCCTGGGATACAGTCCTAAGAAAATGGATATTTATGTGAGCCTCTTCAGCCAGACCCAGCCCTGGCAGATTTGATGCAAAAGCAATCCTCAAAGTCTAGATTTTTCCACTCCTTCCTCCCAGTTTCTGAAGAAAATACTTTATCTTTCACTCCTACTTTTCTGTGTCTGAGCCACTCTGGACAACCTACAGGCTGGGGGAGTCCCAGAAGACAGATACATTAAAGCCAAAGGCGTGTTTGTTCCCTCTCCTCTGGCTCTTTAAACCCTGTAAACATGTGTGTTCTCCTATTCCTTTGTGCTCAGGCCAAATCTCCTGACAGCCAACACAGATTTTCAAGAAAAGATTTTTATCCTTCTTCCCCATTTGCACAGGCCGATAATCCAAGTCATACTTTCGTCCATAACAATATAATCTTAGGAAAACCAGAGCAAATTCAGAAGTCAGTTCAATGACAATTTAATTGGTGTTTAAAATGTTTTAGTTAGAACCATTCTTTATTTGAGATAACATTGCCTTGCTCAAGCCATTTTAAACACAGTTCCTTCTGTACCCATTTTTTCTGCTCCTCATTGACCGAAACTCAGTAAGCTGCTTAGTCAAATACTTCTTTTATATATCATCCACTCCATTTTGCTTGTCTACATTGAGATTAACTTTACAGACTCCTAATACATTAGTTAAAGCACATTTTTCTTTTGTGGTCTTTCACAGGCAGTATTGTCTGCTCTATGAATTTTCTTTTTACAGATATTAAACTGACAGCTCCAGAATTGCACTGCTATGAATTTTCTTTTTACAGATATTAAACTGACAGCTCCAGAATTGCACTGTATGGTTTGTTCATTTCTGGACTAACAGTCATCTTAGTCCTCAGAAAATATCATATCAAAGACATTCTAAACATAAAAGCTTTTAGTACTTTGTCTGCCTTATACTTTCCATCATTGTGAAGCATAGCCTTTAAAAGTAGGTTCTGGTGACCTGTTACCATGATTTCAGGCCACTTTGTCAGATGGTGCAAATCACTTCTGGCTTCTCTGGCTTTACTGCAGCAAGGTCAATTTGCATCAGATGAGAATGGACACTGAGCCTTTCAAATGGAGCTTTAGGGTAAATCTGTGCCTGTAATTCGGGTGCCAAGCGGGGGCATCGTAAAAATTTTGGTCCAGGGTTTTTCAGGCTTCTAGCCTACAGAAGCTTGTCCTGAGGATTAGAGTCTCATCAAGTAGTTGCCCTACTGCAACTACTAGATACTGTAAGGAGGTGTCTTAACAGCTTAAGCTGAGGATTCATACTCCCACGCTGGGAAATGTCACATTACCAGATTTGTGGATGAGAACAGAAGGGAATGGCTGGCACCTAATGCTTACCAGGCTCCCATGTTTGTAATGACTGGGAGAATGCTCGAATGAATCTCATTCCCTTATTGTTTTCCTGAAAAAGAAAAGGACCTATGGAAGATGAATTGGAAATGGAAAGTGTATGTTATGCCATTGTTGCATAATATTTAACAATTGTGAATAATAAAGACAAGCATAGGGCAGACTGTTTATATGAAATCAGACTGGGTGACATCTTGTGCTTCTTTGTGATGATACTTTGCATCTTCAGTGCAGAGAGGAAATCACTAGTAAAGCAGTAGAAAATGAGGAGGCAGTGGTACTCATGGAACTTCTTGTGGTCCTGCCCTTGAAACACGATCACCCCTTTCATCTGAGTTCCATGCTCACAACACTGTGATAATGGGTCCGATGTTAGGAAGTGCTGAGCACTTTTCATGTAATCAGACATTTCTATTTTTCAGAAATCCTCACAATCGATGCTTTAAATAGTTATTGTTTCCTAGTTCTGCTACCAAAATACATTTCGCTCCCTCTAGAAGAGTCAGAATTCCATGACAGCCATCTGAATATAGCACTAATTTACAAACTAAATTCCACAGTGCTTTACTCCATAATGTGAAGAAAGGAGTATAGTCATTGCTTGAGAGAGATTTTTCTGAATTGTTTCAGTAAATGGAGAAGTCAGAAAACTCATCATTTATAGAACCTTTACATACCCATCTTGTGGGCTTGACTCAGTTTAGCCATGTCCTCTCTAAAAGCATTGTTTTATTTCTACCTTCCATTACATAAAATATGAGTCACATTTGGTACAGGAACTGATATCATCAGGTTTGGTTGTAAGCTCAGGACCTTTAGCAAACAGATGAAAAAATACATTTTAACAATAAAAAATAAAGAGTAAATGAAGTCCAGCACCAATGTCAGGGGGAAAAGTAGCATTTTTCTCACCTACTCAGATTCACATTGTACCAGTTTTTTGTATTAGATTATTCCTTCTTTAAGAAACTGTGAGTTCATCCAGCAAATGTTGTTACAGTGCAAAGCATACTGATACACATGTACTTAGGAACACACAACAACGCATTTGAAGTACAGGTGTCATGCACATTGTGCAGGTAGTAATTTAGCAAGTGCCAACACATTGTTGCTTTTCAGCTCAACAGGAAATGCCATTCTTTTTCTGCCAATGGTACAAAGCTAAAATGATGATTCTGCTGTTGATGACCACAGCCCTGTCTTCATTGGCTCTAATCTGTAACTTGCAGTTAAAACCAAGCTATCTTGAAGCTGACTACCCTCAACAGGTAGCTTCCTTTCCAGTCTTTCTCATGCAGTTCCTAAAGCATGTCATGTACCAAGAGCTTGTTAGAGCATGCTTGACATTTCTGAAATGAAGGTCAATATGTATTTGATTTCGAAAATGGTGCCTCTCATTTAGAGAGGCTTATCCATGTGGTAATGACATGGTTATGGCTGAATAACTCTACTGTTCATTGCATTCTGAGATACATCCTTTGCTCTTTGCAATTGAATCTATCGAACCCTGCAATGACCATCTTTTTCAAAACCAACACCTGACCTTCTTTGAAACACTGAAAACTTTAATCTCTTATGAAACCTGTGATAAAAATACAGTGGCATTCAGAATGTCTGTACCAGATTCCAGTTTCCATTGTATGGGAGTAAATAAATAGTATTTCTTTTTAGTTGAATGCATTGTCATAGTTTGGGGGTTTGTACTGCTCTCACCCAAGTTCATAATTTGAAATTGTCCATGTAGTGTATATAAATAGGATATATATACAAAGTATTACAATCTAATTATTAAAGAATTGTTCTGAAATGTAGTATTTTTAGCTTGATCAAGAATGTTCTCTATGTGAACATATGTAGCTTGATGAGTAATTACATTGTCCAGCACTCTGAAATGTCCTCTCTTTATTGTAGAGAGGCCATCGTTGTCAGGTTAAATTTAGATGAAAGACTTGCACATAAAAGCCTAGTAGAGGTATCCAGGTGCCTAAACAGAGAACAAAAACTTCTATTGTATGACAGAAGAACCCCAGACAAATGCATAGTAATAGTAAAACCAGTACTTTTTCTTCTGAAGTGTAAGTTCACTTTCCAGTTTCTCATTGTGCTCATAAAAGTGACTATGAAGACAGTTCCTTTTTGTAGATACAGAAACAGAGGTTTTAGCTACAGTCTCAGGGTACAGAAAGTGGCCTCACAGTTGGACTCCATCTTTGGACTTTAACAGGTAGCCTGGTGCCTGCCATAGAAAGAGGGAGAGTAACTGAAGTGCCCTTGTACACCCTGTCACCCCTAAGGATGTGCCAACAAAAACCAGTTGCATTTGGTCATAGTCTGATCACCCTCTTAGGTGCTATTGGCCACAGAAATCACGACGCTTTAATCATTTTAATATTAGGGCAATTCAAACCTTTCCCCTTTAAAAAATATCAAAAAAATGAGTGAACACTAAGATCTATGGAGAAGCAGCTCTTTCCTTCCCTTCCCCATTGTCTGTCTTATATCTCTATCTTCAGCTACATCCTGACTGATTTTTCCTGCTGTAGTCTCTGTCCTCCACCTGTCCCTGTCCAACCGAGCTCCACTTCTTGGAGCAGATATATTCTAAAATGTAGATCGAGCTCCTTGTTCAGGTCTAATCTCCACAGGTCAAACATGAATACTTAGAAATTAATAACATTTGATGAAAATACTAGAAAATTTTCCATGAACTTGGGAAAAATGGCTCCCAAAGCTTATCCAGAAGCAAGTCCTGGGATAGCTTGATCCTAGCTTAGAGGTATCTGCAGGAGAAAATAACATTTCTTAATAAAGGGCTTCCAAATTTAATAAAAGTTCAGCAAGATCAAATGACTGAAAGTTCAAAGACATGTTCAAATTAGAAATAAGGGAAGTATCCTTCATCGGGGTAATTATACACTGGAATAATTTACCAAACTTTGTGACAGATTATCCAGTATTGCAAATTTTTAAATCAAGACAGTGTTTTTCTATAAGTTATGCTCTAGTTATAGCACAAATTGATTTTGAAAACTCTTATGGACTCTGTTATGCAAGAGCTAAAAATTATCCTTTTTGACTTTATCACTTAAATATGTATTTAACTGAGATTTTGTTTTCCTCTTGGCTGAATTCACCGAGGCACCCAGGCAAAGGAAATCACAAAAAACCTGCTGTGTAGGAACTCACTGCATTTTTAGTATTGAAGGAGGAGAAAAATTCTTAAAACCTGGTAGATTTTTCCATATTTCTCCCATGTCACATGTCTTTTTGAGCCTCATTTTTTAAAGTGCTTTATAATAAGATGTGTGCCTGGCCATTTTTTTGTTAGTGTCAACTTATAGCACTTCTGTTATGACTCCCAGACATGTAGAGAGATGTACAATAAATAGCTGTTGGGTGATACTTGTGCATGGCAGTGATGAGAGACACACTTTGAGACAGCGCTCCCCTGCTCCATTTAGATTGGTCATTACCATTGTTCTATGGCGTATGGAGGCTGAAACCTCCCTTCCTCTTTCACTTTACTGGTCTGAAGTTAAAGTGTGTTGAGTTGAGGTTTCAAATTTCTGGATTTTTTTCTGAGCAAAAACTTTCTCAGTCTTTTCAATTTCAAGACGTTTTCGTGATTTGCCCTTTTGGTGCTTTGGGTTTGTTTTTTTTCCCCATCTTGAAAGCAATCTCCCTAGTTTAACAACTGAGAAGTCCTTTGAATATTTGCTGTCCACTGAGTTTATAAAGTACTTTCTGCACCCCGTGTGCTCAGAAGGGTCACTGACTGCAAAGGCTGTCAGAAGACTGAGGAGCTTTTTAAAACCCATGTAAGGAGTTTCTTCACAGATGATTTCTTCCTGCACAGAATTGAGGAAACAGAGATTTGAGAAAGATTACTATCCTTACTGTCTTCCTTGTAAAGGAAGCTGGGTAAAACTTCAGCTTCCCTCTCTGATTTTGCTAATATTTGTCCTTTTGCCAGCCTTGTCATTGGAGAATTTAGGAGAACTCTATGAGAAATTTGGGCGGTAAGAGAGCGTGACTTTGAGCCACTTGGAACCTATATAAGAAAAGGCTGATAGAGATGGTTTTTCTTTGCTGGCCTCTGAGATACCTGCAGAATTCTTAAGTCTCTTCTCAGTACTCTTGGAGAAAGGAGAGGAGGGCATTATTATTATTTGTCAGGATGGTCTTCCTTAGTCTTTCTGTAAGTCTTCTTTAGACCTGCTAGGCTTCTGAATCAAGGCAAGTTTTTTGTGGAGTCCTTCGAGGTTTTAAGAAAGTTGGAGAAATTTCCACAGAAATGGAAGTCATTAAGAAGAATCTACAAAACATAAGTATCTTTCTTTTTTCCAAATTGCTCAGGAAGAACACCATCTAAACAACAAAGAAACAATTAGAAAACTAGGAAATTCCAAGCTACAGTCAGAAAGTCTATAAGAAGTTAGATTCATGCTCGACTATGTACTTCATCTTAATTCTGCCTGAGGAGAAAAAGCATACTTTGGAAGAGGAGAACAAAGAAAATAGAAGTGTTCCACTTCATTAAATGGTCATCAGGAAGTGTAAACAAAATGTTTGTAATGCTTCAGGAGGAACCAGGCTCCCAACAGAGCTACTGCACTACATTTCAAAATGCACTCCATTACAGCTTCACTTTCAATACATGTGCAGAGAAAACAAGAGCAATTGCATTCTGTCACCATGCCCCGAGGGACACCCACTTTCCATTTCAAAGCAGCTTCTCAGCCCTTTTCTATTTTCTGAGATAAAAGTTCAAATCTGGAGTCGTAGTTTATTCTCAATTAACACATTCCGAATCCCTGAAAGTTTTTTACATTGTGAAGGGCTTTTTCAGAGAAAAAGGCTGGTGCCTGTCAGCTCATAATTAAATAATGTATACACCAAAAAGGTATGTCAGTCTTTTGGTCATACTGTGTTAGAAGCTGTAAGACATAAACTATGGTTTTATTAGACTAATGATATAACTACTTGGATTATGAGCAGCAGTTAGATAGATGGTCTATAATCAAGTGAAATAAATGCAATGATTTTCATCCACACGAAGACTTAGCATCAAGATTCTGAAATGCATGCAGTGACTTGTTGTGGAATTGTGGCTTTAATACAATTTTTTAATCCCTAAGAGCCATATACTTGTTTCCTTCTGTTGCTTTTGATTCTAGGAGTGGAGAGCAGAAGCCACAGCCAGTGCATGGGGGGGTGTGACCCAGTGGATTCCAAATGTGGTCCTTAGCAAAGTGATCATTTGGGTCTTGGCCCAAAAAAAGGCATAGACACATTCCTAGCATTATGCACTCTGGCCACTTCTGTTGATTTTAGGCACAAAGAACTGGGATTAAAAGAACATGCATAAGTATTTGCTAGATGACTAAGCAGTCAACATTATCATAGTGCTTTTCCTGGGATACAAGAGCTACAAACTGAGCTTCCAGAACAGAACTCAACTTTTTGGTGCCCAATTTATTTCATAAAACATAGTAGCTTTCTCTTGTTTGTACTGCCATAAATCTCCAGTACAGCTATTAATTGCAGCACATCTCCATAACATCAGTCCTACTTAACATTATGTTTTAACAGCAGCAGTCTTGTGGTTTGGTGTATAGTCTTTGCTACACTGGTTGGGTATTGTAAAATCCCAGTAATTTTTTTATAAACTCAGTGCTTTATTCCGTATATTGAAGTGTGTTTTGCCTGTCTCAGATACTGGAATGGGATCTACTTCCTATCTCTCTAGCATTAGTTTTGAAAGAATTTTTAAACACCTGACAAGGACAGGCTCAGATGCTGCTCCCATACTATGGCATTGACTCAACAGCTCACAAAACCTTCCTGTTCCATCTGAAAGAAGCAGGCAAGGTAGTGCTTACAGAAAATGAAGATCCCTTAGTAGCTACATTTTCTTCCCCACAGCACTGAGTATTTTCCAGCCTCTTTAAAAGGGCCATTGTAATAAATTGATTGAGTTTGAAAGCTTGTCCAGTTTCACCATAACTTCTGCAAGTGATTCTGTTCTCTCTTAAAATGTTATTTATTACGTCCAGATCTACTTACTATAAATTCCTCCCTGAATCTCAGGAAAAGCCATAGTCTGAGTTCTTGAAGCAAGAGGTGGAGATACTTGGTAGCATTCCAAAGGAAATTGCTGATGTCTCTGCAAACTTTCAATTTACTATACAGAAAAATTAAATGAAATATTCTGTTCTGGAGCAAATTAACAAAATAAACCAAACCCAGACTATTTTGCTGATATGTCTTGAAGCATCTATTGACACCAGTGCCTAGTCAAAACATTTGAGAGACAAACAATTTTATTTGGATTGACTAAAAAATGGGAAAAAGACAAAAAATCCAAGTGACCCCACAATTTTCAGAACCACCCCCGAACCCCGGGTTTTGTTAGACCCTGAATGAAGCATTTATTTTCCTTTTCAGGTTTTGTGATAAAAACCTTATCTTCAACAACATTTTTAATTTCTATCAATAATCAAGTGAGAAAATATTTTAGAATAAGTTGGGGTTTTTTAAAATGTGAATAAAGAAATTTACAATATTTCCTAACTGAAATGTTTTTGTCCAAATATGTTAATTCAGAGATTTTTTTTTTTTTTTCCCCCTGTTTTCTTCAACCTGTTCACCAAATGATTTGGTTTAATTTGGGGAATAATGTCTATTGTATGTGTCTTGAAATGACATTTTTTTATGAACTTTTTTGTTTGTTTGCTTTCTTGTTTGTTGGTTTTCTTGGTTGTTTGAGCAATTTGGAGTACCTCAGGTTTCTGGTAGTTCAAGCAAAGTCCAGTCAAGCAGGAGGAGAAAATGCCACTCAAGTGAAATCTAGACTAGGACATGTTCCACAGACTTAGTAAATAAAGCATTATTTTTCCAAGAGCTCTTTGAGATATTTGCATCTCTGTATATTCCTGACCTGTTTCCTCAGGAACAGGAAAATAGGGTGTTCTGTGGGTGATCATGATTTGTTTAATACTCATGAGACATTTGAGTTGCCACTTTTCTCTTTTTGTTTACTTGCTGCCAAGCTTTCCCTTTGTTTTTCTCAGGTAGGTTAGGGAAGGAAAATGCTGCACTAATCAAAACATGAGAAGTCCCACTGCCTGGGGCCAGATGTTCATAAAATATTCCTTTGATTTTTTTTTTTTTCTTTTTTTTCTCCTCCAGTCTCTTCCTTCCCCAGCATAGCAGGCAGGAGTACGTCCCTTTTTCCCCTATGTTCAGCTGTATGTCATCTTGAATTTAGTCTGAGAATTCAGACAATTTGACTCTGACAGAAGGGGCTCCTGAGGCAAATATTTCCCTTATTTCAGACACTTGGTCTGCAAACTCATTGGAAATATTAGAGTTAACATTTGCTATGTTTTCTTTTGGTAACAGCAATATAGAAGTAAAACTTAGTGGTCTGTTCTGAAAAAAAGGGAGTTTTTGCTCTGCATGAACTGTTTTAAAAGTTCCAAACACACATGCTTTTGCTTTGTTTTGTACTAAAAAACAATAATCAGGTGAATAGTATTAAATTATCCTCTTAGTAGAAATCTCTTATTCTCACTAATCCTAATGAGTAAATATTTAAACTTACTATAAATATTCCCCAGTAGTTATTTTTATGGCAGCAGTAAATTAGAGCTCCACATTACAAAAAGCCCTAAACAGGGTCTGGACAAAGGTGTTAAACACAAGTCTGTAGCTAAATTAAAGTAGAAATCACATTGAAATCAGCCTTGATTATGGAACATTAAAAGCTTGTGAATATTTTCAATAGCCATGATTGCATCATAATTTAATACATTCTTTCTCAGATATATTCCAGTTTTTCCACCCCATCTGCCTGATTTACTCGTGGCTGCTATCATGATAGCCCCTCAGGACAGCATAATCTCTTTAGCTGCTGTGCCATAATCTGCTGCTAGCCGAAGAGTGGAAGATAAAATCAAAGGAGCATACTGCACATATTAGAGCAATTCCCCTTTTCATTCTCATTCTGAAAGCTCAAAGAAATTAAGAAAAAATGTTTTATTGTCTACAAGTTATAAGTACTGTAACATTAGAGTTAACTGAATCTTACAACTAGCCCTATTTTTCTTAATAAAGAATCTCCTCAGTTGTACATCACTATTGCAACAAAGCTGACAGTTCTTGCCAGATGGAAAAAATCCATTTTCAGAGAGGAGCTTACCCACCCCATTAATGGCTGAAGTGCAAGGAATCAGCTTCACATTGATCTAGAATTTCAGACAATGCACAAATGCTTCACTTAGAAGCTAATGTATGCACACTACACATTTCAAGTAGGCTTCAGTTACGTCTGGCAGAAATACATAGTAAGGTATTGTGACAATATATCCTTTTCCAGTCCAAGAGCTGGGTGCAGAAAGGTTGACTGAAGATTAAAGGGGATACCTCCAGTACAGGTTCCAGCATCCTTGGGCACCAGATGGATTGAAATGGAAAACAGAACTAATATAGGCCACAAATTTCACTGTTAGAATAGGTTTTCTTTTTATATGTGTCAGTGCCAGGTTGTACAGGAAAGAAATTGCAATGTCATAGAAAGTGAAGGCAGAAAGGACCTGGAACCTCTGTTGTTCTATCTCAACCATAGCAGAATTGTTCCAGGTATATTTGCTAATCTTTTTGTAGTTTAGTTTTTAAATAAATCATTTTATCTGCAATTTTTAGGTTGTTTCATCACAACAGTTTTAGGATATCTTTTCATAATTATTTAGACTATATTCCGTTTCTTATTACTTTTAGCTTTATCATCTTAAACTTCCTCAAGCCACTTTTCTTAGTGCCTGCTTTTTCGCAATTTCATGTTCTTCTGTGTAGCTGTTACATTTCTACAGCCACCCAGATTTTAATGTTATTTTTACGACCTCTTGTTTAATGTCACTTGCAGGTGTCATTACTATTCTGTTCACTTCCCCCTTCCACTAATGAAGATGTGTAACAACACAGAACCTATCATTGCTGTTACAAGTTACTTCCCATCAATCCACTAGGCTGCTGTTCATCAGTTCCCTTCCTTTGTGGTCCTTCGGTTTGTGTTCATTCCCCATGACAGTGCTCTTATCTAAATCTTTCTAAATTAATTTTTCAAGTAAAGTTTTCTGAGGAAAGGTTTTGATGATGCTTTACTCCAGCTTGATTGTTTCTTCTGCTTTCTTGTTCTACACCAGGGATTTTGTCCAGACAAAAGACAACCGAGGAACAGCAATTCATGTTTCTCATGTTTTTCAACTCAAAGGCTGGGCTGTAACCAGAAAAGTTTCAGGGACTGCAATCCGATGTGTTAAGTGCTTAAATTCTTACTAGGTCAAGTAAGAGCTGATATTTCATCTTACACAGTATGTGTATGACAATCTGTGTGGCAAGTATTAAGGGCCAGATATCACTTGACACATACTGAGCAAAATGTTTTATATGAGTGACAAAATTCTCTTTGTCTCTGCATAATCTTGATATCAGGCCAGGTAGAAACTCATTTAAACAGTAGGATTTTGGAAGAAGCAGATCTCTGTTCACCGTGAAGATGGCAGAAATGGAGTCATACCAGGGAAATCAGGATTGTCTTTCCCTAGTAGACAGTGATTTGACAGGATATCCTCTTGCATCCTGTTGCTTTTCAGAGTGGGAAGGGACACTTCTGAGTGTTAAGAAGTTCCTTATTTCTTTCTTTGGAATATTGTCTAATTCTCTTTGGAATTATAATGAACTTTGAATGGAGTTAACCTCCATTACGTGAATCACCCGTGTTGATTCATTTTGTAAGGAATAATCCCAAAGCTAATCATGTTATAATGAAATCAAGCTTTATTTGTGAAGGAGGTTACTAGAAATACAGCATCCTTCTCTTGCTTCTTTTCTTCCCAGTTTCACTCATCTTTAGCTATTTTAGCCTTCTTCCAAGACTTTGTAACCTAGCATCCATCTGTATGCCATCTCTCCATTTCTTCTCTGTAGCCTTAGGTGCCTAGGAAAATTTTCTCTTAGTGGCATCTTGAAACTTGAATCCTTTTTTTTTTTTTAATAACCTCCTGTGTTACTGTGTTAGCACAAGATAAAGACTGTAGTTTCCACTGATAAGTCTCAGCTCACGTCCTGGTTTTAATGGCATGAATGGCATATGACATCATGGTTTCTCTTGTTCTCTGCACTGTGTTTTCCTTCAGGGGTTATCTTGCTGCTTCTTGATAAGTTAAGGAAGATGAAATGGGAGCAGATGTGGAGACTCACAGCAGAGCGGGAGTTGATGAGCATGCTCTCCACTTCACTGGCTGACCAGGTGAGTAGGACGTTTCAGACAAATGGTACAACCACTAGTCCATGGTCTGAGGATGGCAAGAAAGGAAAAGGGGTTGAGGTGTGGGAAAAGGCAGAGGAGAGATACTCTACCTGTAGTCACCATTTGCTGAAGCATTTTGGGGA
Source organism: Heliangelus exortis (assembly GCF_036169615.1). Classification (NCBI taxonomy): domain Eukaryota; kingdom Metazoa; phylum Chordata; class Aves; order Apodiformes; family Trochilidae; genus Heliangelus; species Heliangelus exortis. Next base: position 143,376,661 of record NC_092422.1, on the reverse strand, counting down.
AAATGTAGAAGAGAAGAGTGGAGATTTACTCATGAAGTTCCTCTTACTACACTGACATTTTACTTCCTCTGCACAAATTATCCATAACATAGACAAATGTTTTTTCAAGCATTAATTTTCTGTCCTTATTTATTTAACATAAGTCACCAGACACCAGAAGTCCAAATATATTGTATTTTCCTACTGGTTATTGTCTAAGCAGACTTTAGTTTTAAGAATCTACAGGTATTTCTTTACTGTTTCTGGCAGATGAGTCTCAGCAGTCTTTCAATGTACTCCATGCCACAACACCCCTGTGAAGACAAAAGCACTGCTGGCTCCCTGCCACAGATGGGAAACTAAGCCCAAGCATAGAAATAGAGTGCCTAAACACAGAAATTTGTATTTACTCTTAGTGCTTCCTGTCAGCTCTCAGTTTTAAACCCCAAACCACGGTTAATGTAGTACTGGACCAGAACCAATAAGTCTTGCTCAACAGCTTGAGTGTATTAACTCAATACAGCATCATATTTGGATATTTCTACTGCTTCTGAGATACATCTGGCTTATGACCAGTCACCACTGAGGAAGCATGCTGCTTACTGCACATGTGGAGATGTGCACTTGTGTACAGTATCCTTGCAGACTGATCCAAAAGCTACTGAAGTTCATTACAATTATTCTTGCAACTTCAGTGTGTTTTCAATCAGATCTTGAGCTGCTATCTAATACCCACACAGGGCAAAACCTTGTGGGGTGAACCATGTTTGCTTATGTCTTACCCTAATACCTTAACCTTATAACTTACTTCTCTCGACTAGATGGCTGTCTAAAGGCATAACCCATTTTGTCCCTTACAGTATAAACTGTTCTCCATATCTGTCCTACATGCCTTTTCCATGAAATACCCAGAATACTTCCTGCAACAACACAGTGTTAGCTAAAATACCATGTAGTAATTCACCCTGAAGCAGTGCAACAGCCAGGATCACTTTCATCCCTTTATTGAGAAGTGGTACCTCCTAAGAGCAGTTGGGTTGTCATTTACTCCATATTACTCTTTCTGGTGATTAGAAGAGGAGTCGCATCTCCTGCCAGCAATACAAGATACACATTTTGAAAACTAAGATGGAGCCCATTATCAGTGTGTGTCAAGAAGCCTGTTCCTCCAGTTCACATTTGCATGTCAGTCCTTAGATTGATAGCACCTTCTGTATCCACAGAATTATGAAGTTAGGTTTGCAGAATTCAGCTCACATGACAATTTGAATTTCTCCCCATGAGGAGAGGAAGGACAATTGGCAGGGGGTGGGCACATCACTGTAGAAACAACATACCTGACTGTTCTTCTGTTTGTGTTTGCTAGGATATCTTCAATGCAGTCATCAAACAAAATCCCTTCCTTGTCTACCAGCTCCCCTGTTTCTGGAATGTGCAGCTGTCTGATCACACCCGTTCAGAGCAGTGCTACAGAGATGTGTCTGACCTGAAGGTATGTTTCACAGCAGCTTGCTTGGATGTCTCTTTTGGGACACCAAATGTAGAACTCTGCTTTGACAGAAAGCTGCAGTCCCTTAAGCAGAGGGGAAACTCACACGAACAGTTTATGAGGACACCCAAGCAGGTGAAGCAATTACGACTTTGGTTTTGTGAATTCTGACTGCTAGAAAAGTCAAAGGTGGGTGCTGTTGTCAGGTTTGGCAAGGTGTTAGAGAAGTGCTTCATCTTTTTCCACTCTGTACCTGTTGCCACTGCACCTTACTGCTGCATTCCTGTTGCTGTCCCAGTTCTTAGCTCTTCCTAGCCAAAGAATACAAAACCCTTTCTTGGGGGCAGACCCTAGCTAGAGATGCATTAGCTAAATTTAAAGACCTTGCACACTTCATATTAACCTTTGCATACTTAGCCCAGCCACACTGCCACTCTTTTTTCCAGGATTCACCTGGGGAAAAAAAAAGACTATGTAGAAGCCTATTAATTTAATGAAATGAAGCTATAGTATCAGTTTAATAGCACATTTTTCACTATTGTAAAGTAGAAGCAGTAAAGCATTGTAAAGTAAAAGCAGGATGGATTTGAACAGGTATGGGTAAGTTAACATCAATTGTTCTGGTCTTTTTGAAAGGCCAGACTCAAATGTAGCATGCAGAGAGTTCAGAACTGAAGCTGATTAAGCTTGTACCAGATGTAGAATAAGACTGGCTGGCTAAACAGCAGTAGGCAGATTCACTGAAAGCAGACTAGTGGCATCAAAACACAGTAAATATTAGGTAGTTTTGGTGATTAATTTTAAAATTCAGTTAAGGTTCATGTATTTAATTTATGTTTTGAGAATGCTTTACTAAAAATGAAGTTTAAAAGAAAAAAAGTGGCAAGGGACCACTGGAGATCATCAAAACCTCACTCAAAGCACGATCAACTTAGATCAGGTTGCTCAGCACCTTGTGCAGTTGTGTGTCAAGTCTCCAATTATAGTGTTGTAGGTTGTTATTCCACAGCCTCCTCTGCCTTCTGTACCAGAGTTTGACCACCAGTCCATAGGTGCAATACATTTCCTAAATCTATCCCTTGTAACAACTTGTAGATTAACATCAGGAGTGTTCTAAATAAACTCCAGATACTGAATGAATACAGAAAATCAATCACCCTCGACACATTAATTTCAAAAACTACATTTCCCAAAAGACAGATCTACTTACTTGGGTTAACTGACCTGTCAAAGCTGGTCGGTATCACTTGAATTTCATACATAAAGTATTCACAACCAACTGTTGAGGCATGGTTCATAGAAGACAGCTTTTAAAGTTAGATCAGTACACTGGTCAGTATGCTGATCACTAAATGTTTTATGATGAATGTCTGTAGGACAGGTTCAGAGCAGAGACTTATAAGCATCATGGGTTTATGCCTTATAACTAAGTGCTGATCAAGATTTTAATTCTTTGTTCATGCTGAGAATCATGTATGAGGGTATTTGTAAGGCCAGAAACAAAAGGGGAGATGTACTACCAGGGAAAGACACATACATTTAGAAGAGAACAAAGATATTGAAGCTAAGAACTGAGGATCTAGGACTTGGTTCAGTTGCCTAAATAGAGTTCACATCACTGATAAATACTGTCAGATACCCATATGGAACTGGCAGAAACAATACAGGAAACAATGCCCTTTTGGCAAAGCATCTAGTGGCAGGTAGGATAATCCTAAGGTGCTTCCAGTGTTGCCATACATCTGTATTTAGGTAGCTAAATTGTGATCCTCATGACTGGTTTTGGAGACTAGTTAAGCTCAACTTAGAGTACTACTAGTCAGGCAAATCACTCTTTAGGTTCCAATGACAGTCTTGACTAATCTGCTCCAAGTGTGGGACAGCCAGCTCACATGTGACACCTACAAGCATTTATAGAAGTATCTTAAAAAATAAATTTAACCCTTTCTTCATTGCTTGTTAACCAATTTATTTTTACGAGCATAACTGAAGCTTGGTTGTTTATTACTGTATATTTTGTCACAACATCCATACCATTACAGCATAGGCAATGAAGTCTAAGGTGTATAATATCCTCCACTGGCTTCCTGGTGTGGAGGAATTTAATTCAACAAGGGACACAGACACATAAGCAATTTCTTCAGCTGAACTGGACTTATTCACACTGCTAAAATTATCTCCTAAATACTGAGCCAGGGCTGAAATTCTTTGCTTTGAAAGAGAGGCCAGAGCCTTATCTACTGCACGTAAGCACCCTCGTTTCAATAAAGCTCTTCCCATATGCAGCAGTTAAAGGACTGGCCCTCAGGCAGCACTGTTTAAAATTCTTCATACAATTTTAAAGTAGCATAAACCAATTACAGTTGTGAATTTGCATTATGAAAATTAGCAAAATTTTACTTCTCAAAAGAAACTAGCTTATTTGTTAAGGGGACCTCTCCAAAAATCAACCAATGTTGTTAGCCCAAGTTAGAAAATACACTCTTAAAATCATCAAAATTAGTAATTTCCATGGCATTTAATATAAATGATATGACACAACATATTTGGCACATCCTGCATTTCATGGTAAGACTGGAATAAGAAGTGAGGTAGAAGAAACCTTTCAGGGTATGTGGGAGAAAAAGACAGATTGTGAAGTTTGTACTGGAAAATTAAGAAGGAACGCATAGGAAAGAAGGAAATTCAGGAGGGATTTAAAATCCAAGGTAAAGTTAGCCCAATCAAGTATTCCTCTGTCAAATCAGACTGCATTCCTCATGTCAGATTGCAAAAGCACTGATTTAATTCCATCATAGTCCGTGAGACTTGAGGATTTGTCACTGCTTACACACAACATTGTGTCAAATAAATTCAGCCCCCCAGAGCTGGCTTCTGTTAGAGGGTGTATAGGTGTGCATGTATATACACTCTTCTTTACTGTTTTGTTTACATTCATGCAAATGTAGGATAACTGGCATACTTTTTGCAGGCCTGTGGAGCACTTGAATATTACATATTTCCTGAAGAGGATGTCTTTTGTCTATCACTTTTGTCTTTTTATGGTCCTTATTAAGTTGCATCTATATGTATTGTGTTTATTTATTATTTTATTGTACTGTCTTATGCTAGAGAAGGTCAGATGTCTGACTACTTTACTCCCTTGCTTCAGCTCAGCAGCATATACAAATTTGGAAAGACTTGTGTATGGGAATATTTTAGGAAAATCATAAGAAGAATAGAAATATTTACAAAGTTCCACATTGTTATTGACCACTAATTTTATATTCATGTAAAACAACATCAAAATAAGACTACTTTATATTACTTTTATTCATCTAAATGTGTACTTACTTCCTGTGTAATACTATATAGTGCTGGAGGCCAGGCTGTGCACACCTAGACTGAAGTCTATGAGCTTTCTTTTTGCTGTCCATGGAGCTAAAGCTTATGTAAACAATTACACTTAAATTCCCCACCCCAAGGGCACCTGCATTAATGATGCTTTGCATCAGTCAAGAATGTCTTGAAATTTTAATAGAAAACAAGCAAGGGCTGATAGGAAGCAGGTGCCCTTTAATTGTTTTGGCCAACTGAGCCAGCTGCAGTCTCTAAAGGCCAGAGGTGGTTATTTTTGCATGGCATTTGTTACACCTTGGAGAAACACTCAGGAGTTGTTATTGAAGACTGGCCAAAAGATGTGGAAGTGCTAATAGTCATTCTGTGTAGGCATCCACTTTCCATCTTGCTTATCTTAGCTCCTCACATGGTCCCCAGCAGCTTGCAGTGTCAATGGACAGGGATGTGTGCTGCAGGACCATGCCTTGCTGAGCTTGGAAGCCTGTGGGGACCTGTCTGGAACTGAGGTTGATTTATGCATTACTTCTGCTGTGTTGGGCCATGCGTTTGCTTTCTTTTTTGTGGTTAATAGTTTGTTCCTGTCTCTAAGGAAATCACAATTACTATTATTTCGCACAAATCAAATGGCAAGTAAAACCCTGTGAAAGAAGGTAATGAATTGTGAGGCCTCTGACAATGAATCAGGACCTCGTTGAATGAGTCAGTCATGAAGAGAAGTCTGATTGCCAAGATGCAATTTACATGCAGAGAATCTGGTAATTCACAATCACAAAAATTGGATGCTGGACTCTTCAATGGGGATGTATCAAATTATTAGAATTTACTCTACACACACCCCAAAAATACAAGTGTTATTTAAATCCCATTGATGGCTTTTCAAAATGGTTTTGAACACAGCTGATTCTGAATTAGGTAGATAAACAATTAACCTCATGAATTCCCCATTCTGAAATTTTATGTGATCTACTGTATTCCTTCCTGGGAGTGTCCTCCACACCAGAATGACTTTGTGGGATTGCTTACAAAACCTTAAACAGCTTATTGACTATAACCCAAATCCATCATATCAGATCTGCCTCGAACATGACCTACTGCACTTTTTTCTGTTCCAGTCCCTGAGCTACCCCATCCAAGCTCTTCATTACTCACGTGCAGCAGCTCTGCCATTCTGCTGCCTTCTGCCTTTTAACACCAAGAAAGAGCTACACTGGGAAGTGTAAGGACTCAAGAGAGTTAAAGACAGAGCCTTCCTTTAGATGATCACAGTTAGCAAGATGCTTCCAGTCTGCCCAAAAGGGAGTGCTACTGTACTATAGTGTATTATATTTTAGGGGTGGGCTTTTTATGAGTCAGGAGGCCTCTGTTTACACAGGAGTTGAAGGGAGTGCCGTCAGTCTTTTTGAGGAAAAACTGAGAACTTTGATTAAAAATACAAGACAGTCAAAGTCTGTCAGCTTAGTGCCATAAAGGGGAGGCAGTAAGCGGGGGGATAAGGTAATGACTGGGACCATAGGCACCAGATCAGGCAGGGCAGAGATTTGAATTCCTTATCCAAAAGCAGTGTCTGGACCTCTGGGTTGCTGGCTACTCTAATGCAAGTCCCTTCCTCTTATGTAGGTTATAAATGGCATTATGAAACATTCCTGATGACATTTTTTGAAGTATTTGATCCTTTCTGAGGAAACTGGTTATTTTAGTTGAACCCTTCATTTCTTCTAAAACAGAGTTTAGGAGTAAAGTTTCCAGACATCTATAAATTAGGCATAAGTTACACATATGGTGCTTGTTTGCAAGTGTGACTTGGGGCATACTTAAACTTTTCAGTAACCTGAAAAAAGCCTGTGGAGATGGCATTAAAGTGGCACACATAGGTGGCTTTACTGTACAGATTTACTGAACCCTTAATTCTTATTGATTTCAGTGGGAGCTTTCTGGTTGCCTAAAAAAGAGTCTAGTTTTTAACCAGTAAAGCTCCCCACCTACAAAATACCACTTTTACCTATTTACCTAGATTATGAAGTGCTCATGGGCTTAATTAAGAATATCTGTTCAGTGCTTTGCAAAATAAAACTTCTTTAGGCTTGAGTTTAAACTTAGTTTATTCTGACTTTTTATTCCTTCAGCTTGGAAAGTAGAGATACAGGTAAACAGGATTTTGTAAGAGCTGAAGCAGAGGGAGAAATTAGCAAGATGTGTCTTTGACTAAAAAATGGAAGAGATTGTAGTTAAGCAAATATTTGTCCAAATACCTTTTCTGGAGAGAGAAGATGCATCATGGGGGAAAGTGGATGACGGTACCTATAGAAATAATGTTGTGTTGAAGTTTCTTGCTTAATTGTTAGAACATCAGATTGAAAATATTTAATCTCTCCAGAGAGGACAATGCAGCTGGTAACCTAAGGAGGTTTACTAGGATTTTTTGTTTTCAATGTATTTCTCTGCAGATAACTGGCCTTAGGACCCCCTCCTACACTCCACCAGCATACAACATCCTCTGTTACCTTCCATCTCAGATCCTACTGCAGGCTATGGGGCTTCAACTGTGTCATCATTAGTGTGTTTTGGGTCAGGACCTGGTGAATAAATAGGAACTATTGGCACAGTTAGCCTGTTTCATCAGGTCACAAATGTATGGAAGTATTCCAGGAGGCTGGCTGAGCATAATCAGTGAGTGGTAACAGTTGCTGATTAACTAGGATGGTATTAACAGAAATGTGGATAGTGCCAAGATGCTTAATGACAACTAACCAAGTGTTAAATAGATGTGGAATTTTATGTTCTGATCTTTTGGTACTTAAATTGCTAAATGAAGATTAAGGAATGTGTTTTTCTTAGTTCTCAGGGAGCCTTGATCAAGAGTGGGAAGGATCTGTGGAACAGTCTGAAGGCTAGCACTGTTCCTGAGGTGTCCACAAATGGCACTGAAATTTTATTCATTCTAGATGCAATTTTTTTTGCAAGCCAACAGAGCTTTGGAATAGCTTAGAAACTTGGAAGGAAAATAGAAAAAGAAATAAACACAGTGTTATGGTGCTATTATTCCAATCTTGGAAAGAAGATGTTATAGTAATGACATTTTTCGTTTCTAGATTTACTTTCACTTTTTAATGTTGAGATAACACTTGCTCAGTCTACAAATAAAGCAGATTCTAAGTTTCACTAGTTTTTTCTTCTGATTTCCCTGTAGTCTCGTTCTAAATTATTTTTTTGTTCCTTCAATCAATTCAAAGTTGCCCACAATGAAGTTTCTAATGAAATGGATGTAGCTTTACCTGTGCAGCCTATTGGTCCCAAATGATTCCTGTGGCATGTAGGAATCATACAAGGCTCTCTTGTCCTGTACAGCTTCTGCTGTGGCTGATGATCCAATAGCCACCAAATTAGCCAGCTACAAGTGTAACTAAAGGCCAATCTGTGGGCTGGCAGCAGAAAAACAGTATGGTCTTTAGATGCAGTGTTGTATGTCAATGGTTAAGAGTCTTGTTGCTTTTTGTAACTTGGTGTTTGGGTTTTTTTATGCTTTCACATATCACATAATATTTTTCTAACCATGTTACATTTGAAAAGCAGCCTGATTTTTCACTAGACCTATTTTGTGGTTTTCCTACCACAGGTTATCCAGATGGTTACATAGTTCCTGCATGTTATTTAGCTGCATTGGAATGTGCTGTCTTTCTTGATTAAAAAGTCAGCTTTTCTGGACAGTCATCAGCTCCATTCAGCTTTCTTCAGTTCACTCCAGGCTCCCCTGACATCTGTATGCATGCAGCATCCTGACATGTTTCAAATCTGATCACATCTGAGCCACCAGCTAGGCCCTTGACACTTAGCAGCTTTTCCACACACAACAGATTTTGAAGCACAGCAGCAAAGAGCCTCTCTGCTGACAACTCCAGTTGCCTGGCTTTGACATCATCCCCCACTCAACTGGGTGGAGGCATCAACACTGATCAATACTTGGCTGTGATGTGACATAGTGTGTGTTGATGAGGAATTCCTGCAGCACCAGGGAGCCTGTCCCATAGAAGTTACTGAGTTTGTCACTACAAGCCACTTTTGTGCTCATGGTCCCCAGGGTGAGGGGTCAGAGTGCTCAGCAGGTGGATAGGATGCTTGGGAAGAAAAGTTTCCCAAAAGGAAAGTCACGTGAAGCATAGAAGTAGTAGGGAGAACACAGAGATCTTTCCTAGCAAGTATTTTGTGTCCCACTCGCAAGCTTCTCAGCTTTCTGTGATCCACTCTTAGAAAGTACAAGTTACCAGCAGTTTCTATTCTATGCCTGCATTTAAAAATGGGGACTTGTACTCTGTAAAACTCTCGAGCAGCCCATTAAGTTCCTTCAGACCTATGCTTGTATTAATGTGTCTGGTTTTGTATGCATTTAATAGCATTTGCTGCAGTTATATACAATGAGTGAAATATATCAAATTGTTTTCGTACAAAGGAGTTTTGAAGATCTATTTTTCGGAGGAGAGAATCTGTCATCTTCAGTTTATATCCTAATCTACCTAAAGTTCCTTTTGTTTCTGTGGCTTCTGTGTGTTGAACACACTTTGCAGTAACAAATTATTGCACAGTTAAGCTACACTTCCAAACATACAGAAAAATGTAAAACCAAAGAATGTAGCATTACTTGAGAAGAATATCTACTCCAAGTATTTTTGTCCAAATAATTCTCCAGATTTATATAGCGTGTTGGTGCATCATGATCTTGATTTGAAGTGTTCCTATAACTGGAAAGATGTATTTCCACATTTCTAAGGTGATCTTTTTTCCCTACAGTTACTATTCTGTATTCTATACTGCAAGTATGGTTTTCTGACATCTTAGTAGTGAAATCCCAGGAAGGAATAAAGCTATTTAAGTCGGTGTTGAGTGTGTAGAAGAGACTGCCATAGTTTTTAAGGCAGTGTAAATACTCAGTGGAGAGACTATGTTGTTTGCTTAAGTTAGTACAGGTAGAATTTAGGCTACATCATGCTGTTTGTGGTCCACTCATTCGACAACAGGTAGCATGATTTTAGAGAGCTGCTTGTTCCTGTGGAGCTGTGCTGCTGATGCTAAGGGAGCTGTGTTCATCTGCTTCTGTCCTATGTGCTGCACCTCAGCTCTGTGCATTCCCTCCCTCAAATGCAACATTCAGAGCCAAGCAGCAAAGCTTACCTGGAGACCAGCTCAGCAGCTCATGTTGCAGCTCTGTGGCTCTGTGTGAGTGACACAGTGCCTTCATGCAATTAACTTAATGGATTGAGAGAAGCTCCAGAACTCCTAGCTTGAAAATATTCTGAAGGGAGACTTTTTTTTGTTCGGTTGTTTGTTTTTTAATCTTCTTTAGAAGTCACGGGAATAAAACTGAATAGAAAGCATTTGGTGTGTTTTTTTCTTATGTCTAAAATATAGCCTCTATAAAAGGAAATAATATTTGCAAGCCACTTCTGGATCCCTCCTAATTATTCCTTAGGGCCCTATTCTTGTTCACACTGGCAGTAGTGCAAAGTTGCCTTGATGTAAACGAGAATCAGGCCCTTTTTGTCATCATCAGAATTAAATCTAGGCCAATGTGAGAGTCATCTCCCATTAGCAGAGGCTACGTATCTACTAGAAATTTGAATTCAAAGGGTGAAGCATTGTACTGCATCTGTGTTGTGTGGTGCAACTGAGATCACTCTTGCTTAAATGAAGCAATGGCGAAAAGAAAGTCAGGTGAAATTCAGTCCTTTTTGAAGGATGTAAATGGATGTAGGAATTAATTTCAAGCTTTTTTTCTCAATACCTAACCAAAGAAGTGCCTGCTTGGCCTGAAGCAATGAATCAATTTCATTAGCTGTTAACAGTCGTGTGGAAGTCTGAGATTAATGTTTAATACCTACATCCCTGCATTCCTTGTACTACCACCTTTTTTCAACAGAGAGCCCACACATAGCCTACCAGGTCTGTGATTAGAGTTATGGCAGCATTTATGAGGTGCTGCATCACCATGCAGAGCAGCACCCAAACTCAAATGCTCAGATGATCCTCCAGGGGAGTTTCAAAGCACACCACCTGTAGAGTAGGCAGTTTCTTGTCAAAGACCTGGCAAAGCCTCCCTTATAAAAAGGCAGATCAAAGTCCATGTAATTTTGGGGTTGGGTTTTTTGTTGTTTGTTTTTTTTTTTAAGAGGGCAGCAAACTGAACCTAGATAAAAAGAGCAGATAAAGCAAAGTCTGAATTCTAACAGCAGGATGTGTTTTCTCTCTCTCTCTTTTTTTTTTTCCCCCTCTGAGGTGATTCACTGGAACTCACCAAAGAAGCTGCGAGTGAAAAACAAGCACGTGGAGTTTTTCCGCAACCTCTACCTGACGTTCCTGGAATATGATGGGAATTTGTTGAGAAGGGAACTCTTTGGCTGCCCCAGTGAAGCAGATGTTAACAGTGAAAATGTAAGTGATTCACAGTTTAAAGGTTGATTCATAAACTGTACAGGTTACGTGAAGACTTGGAGAGTTGAAGGTGTCCAGGAGGGACACTGTGCAAATCATTTAATCTCTCTGTGTCTCAGTTCATCACCTGTAAAACTGTCATAATTCATCTTGCCTTTCCCCTGTTTTTTTATCGCTTTTTCTTTTTTTTCTGTCTACCTAGCCTCTTTAAAATCTCCAACAAAGGCAACATTATGAACTGAAAAAGAGGATTTAGACTCTTGATTCCATTAGGCAGTTTTGCAAATCTCACCCTTAGACCTAAAACTGTCCAGAGGAAGGGCTTTTTTCTTGCTGTGTGTTTGCTCAGCTTACAGTGATGTCAGTTTTGGCTAGTAGATACTAATTCACAAATAATAAAGAAGAAATGAAAATATAAGCACTGCTGGATTTAGCTCTATGAGGTTTTGCCGTGTTGTAAATTACAGAATTAATTCATACTTCAAGGTACCCATAGGCTGTGAGACTGCAGGTTTTCTTCTGCACTGCCCCTGACTAAACACAGCAGCATTTATAACAACTGCAATCAGGATCTTTCAGGCAAAGCAAATCCTTAGAAAATGGTTGAAACCAGGGTTGTTTACGTACAGATGTTCTTATGTGTGTGTGTATGTTTTAGTGCACAGAATTCCAATGTAAAAACTGTTAACCAGAACATTTATACATAGATGTATAGGAATGCCTTGCATGAATGTGATCTCTGAAAATTCCTAGACCAGGTATCAATTTTGTTTATGTAATCTGAAAGGAAAGGAGAAGGACCTGTAACATTGTATTGCTATCTTCAAGAAAAAAAAAATCTAAAATATGCAGTGCTCTCTATATAAAAATCAATAAAGCAAAGCCAGTATCACATACACATTAGTAGTTAAGGAGTAGTTGGCAATCAATAGCATTGTTGAGGCTTGCAGTGTTTCCATTTAGTCTGTGGAAAAAATGACCACAGGAGATGCCATTTTCAGTTTTTTTAACTGTAGCAATCAGAGGCTGGATAAATACCTTTAGCCCAAGGCATGGCTTCCCAGATACATACTTGACCATCCCACTGCCTTCTAAAGGGAGTGGGGAAAAACAAGAAAGTGGAGATAAACATTAACTGGGAGAGACTGGAGCAGGGAGAAGAGAAAGAAAAAGCACAGTGAGAGCATGTGGAGAAAGAAAATTCTCTGCAAAAGTGAGAGGCTTTTAGATTAGTGAACTGAATGTGATAAAAGGCCACTATGATTTTGACTGCCAAAGGCATCAAAATACAGTAGACAGAGTGGAGGGTAGTATAGGAAAAGGGCAGTGAGACAATAAAAAAATTAAAAAAAAGACAACAAAACATAACATATCTCTATCCCACTATAAGAGTGCAGGTTAAAATTATACTGGAGTCAAAATATATTGTGTGGTTTTCAAGAGCATGAATGCAGTCACGAAATTGTTGCTATATTTTCCAGAGCCCTGTAAATCCTTAATAAACAGATCTATTCCAGGCAACAAGTTGCTGGGGAGCAGTGCTCAGTGAATGCAAATTCTTGCTGCTGAAATCTTCAGTCCTGAAAGTTTAAAATGCCTTGTTTGACTGAGCTTGTATCTAGTTGACAGACACTGGAAATGACTAACTGCTCAAGCCTATTTCTTATTCAAGACAAGTAGAACGCAATATGGTATATGGCATGGCATGTGTCTGAAAAAGAAATGTAACTTATTCTTCCATTTATTTAAAAAAAAAAAAGGTTAAAAAAATCAGAGATACTGGAAAAGAATGATCTAGACATACAAAAACACATGACTCCTTACTTGTCAAGAGACAGCAAAAAGTCAACAGCCTTCTATCAAAATAATCAGATATAGGAAAAAATCTAACCAGATAGCTTAAGAGTAGTCACTGAGGAGAAGACATTGCTTTTGAAGACATTGGTTTTAATTAGTTACCCTTGATGTAAGTGCTACTCTAAACTTGACTGTGTCCTATTTCTTGTAGAATACAAGAAATGAGTTTAAGCTTTTGAAGTTATGAGATCCTAACAACAGGGTTATCGTGGAAACCACTCTTTCACTCATTCTGTCTGCTGCAGCACATACAGTGTCACAGGTGTCCTATTAAAATAAAGTACATTCCCATGATCTATTGCACGATAATCTTATGAAATAGAGTATCTTGTGAGGGAACCACTGTTCATCATCCCTCCCAGTACAACAAGTAGGAGGCATGAAGTGGAAATAGCAATTAGCAGGTTCAAAACAAAGATAGACATTTCACCCACAATGTAATGAATCTTTGAGCAAGAGGTAATGTAGCTAGAAATATACATATGCTCAGAAGTTACTCTTCATGGAAAAAAAAAATCAGTCAGAAAAATCAATTCAGAACTAGGGGAGCATTCTGAGAAAGCATTTCTGCACACTCACCTTGCTTTTACAGTCCTCTGCAGGCAGCTCACAGCTGGAGAAGGGATGCTGGGCTAGATGGAACTTTAGTCTGGCATGGTGCAGCCAAACATTTCAATTAGGATTCCTAAGCATTTACGTTCCATAAAAGGCTAAAATGTCTCCAAATTCCAGTATGTATAAAGTAGGGATTGCTATTTGATTTATCTTAATACCTATTATTTCTTCTTTCTTCTCTGAACTGAGACTAGCAGCCCCAAACACAATTGGGCTTTATTACACCAGGCATTGTACATGGGTAAAAGGTGCTCCTTCATCTGCCTCTGCTTCTCTGCACTGTGAATCAGAGGACAAAATGTTAGAATAGCTCTGCTGGTTTTATAATCAGAGAGAATTACTTAACCACTAAATGCTCTGAGCTCTGTTGTGGTGGATGAAGCAGTGTCTTGGTGTGAACCTTATCACTCACAGTCTGGCTGTATCAGAATCTACCCTTAGGGCCTTGTTTCCAGTATGCCAGCCATTGCTTCTCTACATTTGTAATTATGTTTTATTTAGAATGCAACCTGTAATTAAGGAATCCCATTTGTAATGCAAATATCTGTGAAAAGGAAGTGTGGCATGGGTGCTGGTTCTGGTACTCTGAGACCTCTTTACACTTCTCATCAGTACCGAGATGGCCTTAAAGTGAATGTAAATTTATGTATCTTCCCTTTTTAATAACTCTCTACAGTGCTGGAGAGATGTAAAGGGGCATTACTTTAAAAGGTTGCCAGCCCTTACATTAATCTCTTACATTCTTCCTCTCTGTATGTGTGTGTGTGGATGTATGCTTAAATATGTATGTCTACATGCATGTGGAAGAATTAGTACTTTTCTTTTTTCATTGTTTGCTAAGGAAGTCTAATACCACAGACTTAATTTTCAGAGGTCTAAAAGCAGTCTTTGGATCTTATCCTCATAGTCCTGATCTAGCCAGTTGCTGATGCCATCTGTACCAAACAGTGATGTTGTCAGCTTCCAAAATGGTAATAGAATAGATAGGGCCCAGAAACTGAAATACCAGAGGCAAAGAAATGCAGACTGGGGATTTTTTTCTGTTTTCTATTTTGGTTTGGGTTTTTTTTTTTAATCCTTATAGATCCATCTATGTGTACATACATGTTTCATCCTCCCCTTGAAACATTCAAGCTGAAAGATCCTGTGTTTCAGGGCCAATCTGTGGAGAGGAGCCTGCTGGGTGCTTCTTGCCATAGAGCAGTACTGTGAGTCCCCTTTGCTCAGTACCTACTAAAATGATCACCCAGAGCAGACTCTTCTCTGCAAATTGGTATTACAATCAACCCTTCACTTTTTGTGCTGATTCTGGTTAGGAAATTCAGGATATGAACCAAAGCCTCCTGTAAACACAGCCATTGACCCTGGTGGCCTTTGGAGCACATCCATAGTCACTCCATCCTACTTGTTCTCTGCTGTTTCCCCCGTCTCACTTCTTTATTTTTTTGATGCAATGCAGAAGATTTCAGGGAAACTCACGAAGGCAAAGCTCACAGTAATCTCAAATTGGAATGTTTCCTAATGGCCTTTAATGCTCGTGTCCAGCGTTTCATTCTAAAGGGCCTACTGTAAAGCCTAAAATATTTCACCAGGATCTTCTGTGAACCAGCCTGTCTCTATAGTTACACTATGAGATAGATATTGTAAGCCTGATTTTAGCACACAGGCACACACTTAACCTTTTAGCATGCTCATAAAACTTCTTTCCTGCAGGCAGCTTCTCACCACGTACTTCTGCCAAAGCATTAAATCTGAAGGTTGAATGGGGTGTCACCTATAAGTGAAGCCTGTATCCTGATCCAAAGCCCAGAGCAAGACAAGTGGGAAGTTTATCAGTGATTTTATTCAGTTTTAAGAAAAGGACAGTGAATTCCCACTAGACAATACTTTCAGAAAGCACAGGAAAAAATTCTCTGCATATTTTTGTAGCCGGATTTTCAAATCAACAATAGAAAGGTACAATGTAAAATATCTAGTTCTCCCAGAAAACACTTGCTTAGTGGTATCCTCACTAAATGTGTTTTTACTTCTTTACTTTTTTTGTGTGTGTGTGCAAAACCACTGATTCATAATACTAGCAAATGGCTGTAACATCCACCAGAAGAGGAGGAGATTCTAGCTGTGAACCACATAGTATAAACTCTACTTACAAATTTAGCAATTTTTGAATGTCTAAAATGTAGTATGCAAAGGGAGCTTCCAAGTCAGTATCAGGGCTTTGAACTTGCAGTCATACTGATACTTTGAGTACCCTTTGCTCGTGAAGAATTTCAGAATACTGCATCATTTGTAGGACTGGGATTTAAAGTTACTATTTTGACATGGCATAGTCTTTCTCAAGTAATAACAGATGGTATATGGCAGTTTTGAGGTGAAATCCTGACGTCTCCAACTGTGTTGCTTCTATTATTGTAACTTTCTAATTGCTGAGCTGGTAGCCCATCCTGTTAGTTGCCTGCAAGTTGCCATTATACTACTTTCAAATGCTTGTAATATTGCTAGATGGGGGTTATGCAGATTGAAATATTTTTTTCTCATGCTGGTATGCCTCTTTTTTTTCTTTTCTCTCATTTTTTAAAAGTGAAACGTGGGAGAAGTTTGGGGTGTTTGCCTACACCATAAGTTCTGATGACCTCTTCATGGAAATACTCCATACCTTGCAGAAGGAAAAATTTTTTGGAGAAGTTGGGCCAAGAATATGTCTTTTTTCAAGTCAGACCTTAGGCAAATTAAGGTGCTGAAAATCATGGTTTACACATCATCAGCAGTGTTTACTTTCACTTTGAGGAGGCTCAGATGACTGGTGACTCTTCCTTAGGAGTGTGCATGGATACATCTGACCAAATTATATATATCCCAGTGATTCTTCTGAATGCTCCATACCACCTTCTGCTGTACAGTATTGCTGGGGGCAGGAACATATTTGGTCTCTGTTCTGAGGAAGGTCATTTGCCCTCACTGATGTCGAGATAGTATGGAGGAGAAAAAAATCCAGATTTACATATAAAAAGAATGAAAGCTAGTAAGGAAAGTGTTGAGACATAGGTTCTAGAGAGAGTGAAGCAGGAAGAGGAAAGCACTGATGGGTGCCTGTAGGCAAAGGGAGTTTGCAGGCTACTAAAATAGGGACCATAGGGCTAGAAACAGGGCTGGGACTTAAACCATGGAACTCGCCACACAAGAAGGAACAGAGCTAGGAACAGTCTGGGGAAACAAAAGCAAGGGCACTAAACTTGTCAAGACAGTGTGCTGCAAGGGATGTCTGAGAACAGCTCAGCAAAGAAGGTTTGGCCAGGAGCTGGGGAAAGGAGATGCAGAGGACAACTAAAATCTGACATCTGCTGCTGAGATCAAGGAAAGTTGTACTTCATATATGCAGAACTGCCAGAGATGCTATCCATGCCTAAAAATTGGATTCTCATTTGTGTTGATTATTTGAAGGCTAGATAAGCCATTACTTCTGTTTAGGACTATTAGCTACTTTTAACACACTGCAGCAAAATTCCTCTCCCTAGGTAGGCTTGCTCAGGCACTATCCTTTTTGTCACTAGCACAGCTTTGTGTCATACATGGCTTAATTTGACCCACAGCAAATGAGTGAAGTTTTCTGGCATGGGAGGAATAAAGGTTTAATTGGCATGGGATTCGTTTGGCTTTTATTACTAATCATTGGAAAAGCCAGAAGTACTTTATGTAGGTCATCCCAAACAAGACTCAGTGAATGCTTTTTCTTCCCTGCATCATTCTCTGCTTTGTTTATGCCAAGCTAAAGGCAACGGTTAATTCACACACTTTGAAAGTGCTAAATGTTGCAATCCAAAATGCCTACTGGTAGGAACTGGTAGCTACACAGGAGGAAATGAAACTGCTGCAGTTTATGAACAGATTATAGTTTCATCCTGGGTTGATGTGGATTTTCATCTCAGTGGCTCAGATGAGTTGATTTTGTGCTATGAATCTTAACTGCACATACTGGGAGAAGCTAAGATGATCTGAAAGTAAAAGTCTTCATCCGAGCAGCTCAGTTCCTGTTGTGTTAGCTTGATATTGAGTGAGTGACTTAAGCCTAGTGTAAATACTTGATGAGAGATGCCTACATTATAGGGTTTTTATCTACACACAAAACATTGTTTGTTGGTGTTTTTTTTAAGCATCACTAATCCCTAAGAAAATACTCCTGATCCCAGATTTTGAGTTGATCTCATATGAGATTAAATCCTGTAGATTTTGGTGGGAAATAAATTGTTTCTGTGACACAGCAGTTGGGAAAAAAACAAACAAAAAAAAAACCCCAAAAAACCCACAAACTTGCTTGCACCAGAAACAGCCTTAGCAAGAGAGATTTATGAGCAGAATAACCATCTGGCTGGTAAAAGGTACCTGTTGTGTACCATGTATCATGTAGGTCTACCATCTATCACGCAGATAGAAAACAGCAGCTCATCTCATACAAATGTACTAGTCACACAAGTAGACCTGGTAAATCATGATGATTTAGAGTAGAGTTGAATACCTTCTGGTTTGCCTGTGCCTTGATGGCCAGCCTAGCTCCAAAGATTGCTTTTCCTGAGGTGAAGTCTGATCACCAGCAGCTCATTGCCCAGAGAAGTTACTTAGCATCTGGGGTTTTTATGTATATGTCGCTTTGTTTTGGCATTATGTATGTCATAGCTGCATTTTTTTTTTCTTTCTGAAACAAGTCAGTGCTAATGAAATCACTTCTCATTTCCCAACAGAATTTCCTAAGTGAACATCTACCATACAAAGTCTGAAAAGAATACAATTTTCAACTGTAAGAGTGTTTCCTAGAGGTGACACTTCCCACATGCTCAATGGCAAGTAGCCTTAGCATTGAAAATCTTGTAAAAACAGTGAATCTTATGCTAAACAGGTATTCTCTTATGAGAATAAATGCAGTCACTCTGAGGTTGAGAAGGCTTTGCTATGTTAGGCATATTGTTACAGTGGAGTGGTTCATAATGGGGATACCTTCTCTTTATCATATCTAGCCAATATGAAGGTCCCCATTTTGATGGTGCATGTATGTAAGCATCTCTTTGCATAGATCTGGCAGCATTCTCAGTATAAACCCACTTTTTTAAGAAGACTTAATGTGGGAGCAAACCATAAATGAAGCTGTAAGTCTGTAAATAACAGAGCCATGAAATATGCATGCTGTAGATTAATTGTATCAGTGGAGAAACTTTATGTGGTCACGTAACTGGAAAATATTATGAGGTAACTCAGAAAGAGAGAAATGTAAGGTTATATATGTGTCTGTCTTAGTCAATTCCCTATCTTTTGAATGCTGTGCACCTTTTCACATTCATCATTTTAAATACCTGTGTAAAAGATGGCAGATGACCATGCAATGTACATTTATAGATTGCATGTACTTCTTCATAATAAAGTGGAAGTAGCCTTTGTATGTGATACTTGGGCATGAAGATCTGAATGTATATATGAAGATGCTGGAGGAAAGAAATACAAAGAAAGTGAGAGAGGGAAAAGGCTTCTTAAACTCTCTGAACCTGTGCAGCACGCAGCTGTTGATCCTGATAATCTATCCATATCATCCTGTTAGCCCAGTGAGACTACTTGTGAGCTTACAGGTTTTGCTGGACCAAATGCAGAGGGGCTGCTGTGTCCAGCACTGCTTCCAGTCAGAGGAGAGTTTTCATACAGATAATCATATGCTATTGCATTTCAGTGCCTGTTGCCTCACCAGTGCAGGACAGGCCCATCCCTCACACAGCCTGCTTGCTGCATGTGCAATGACAATACTACAGGCCAAATCGTAGCCTGCCCTGTGCTGCTTGTCCTACCTGGAGGAGCACACCTTAAGTAAGCTGTGTTGGCCCAGCCTGCAGAGCATCTCTTCTAGGGTAGCCCAGCAGTTTAGGCTTATGCTGTGAGCAGGTAAGGGTTGCACAAGCATTCCTGCATGGACCTGAATATCTGACCCTGCCAATAATGCCCATGTATTAGCCAGTACCTGAAGAGGGACTTTTAACAAGGCTGTGTAGTGATAGGGGAAGGGATAATGGTTTTAAACTGGTGGAGTGTAGATTGAGGTTAGACATTAGGAAGAAATTCTTTAGTGTGAGGGTTGTGAGACAGTGGAACAGGTTGCCCAGGGAAGTTGTGGATACCCCCTCCCTGGTAGTGTTCAGGACAGGTTGGATGGGGCTCGGAGCAACCTGGTCTAGTGGGAGGCATCCCTGCCCATGTGGTGGGGTTGGAGCTAGATGGTCTTTAAGGTCCCTTCCAACCCAAACCATTCTGTGATTCTGTGACATCCTGTGCTTGGGCTTCCCCCAGCAGCCTGCCTTCACTCAAGTGGAGGGTGCTGGGGGCAGAGTCTGGGGGAAAGTCAGAGCACACCATAGCCATGGTTCTACTGGGAACTGCTCTTTCCAAGGAGTGGGGACTGCTCCCTGCAAGGAGTCTGGACACAACCATCTCATCTCTTCTCTTGGGTCTACATACAGTGCTGAGCATGAGTCATGGGAAGTGGAAGAGAGGACCTCACATAGCTGCAGGCTATAAAAAAAAAATTATCAAGACAGAGACAAAATTGTGACCCTAAGAAATGTAGCAGGAGGAGAAAGACTGCCCTTTCCTTGTAGTAAAAGGGATTCTCTGCTTCCTGCTGCTTCGCTTTCATCACCAACTTTGTGACTTGGTGAGCTTCACCATCAAAATTCTGGGGCCTCTAAGAAGCTGTGAATTCTCCTCTTCCCCCACCTAATGCTCTGTAGTGCAAAGCCCTAAATGTTATTCTGTAATTCATAATTAAGTATTTATATCCTCTTAACTTGCAGCCTGAAAGTAATCTGATAAACATTCAGTGAATGCTGGGTAAATAGCTGCTGTGAAACTGTAAACTTCTAGCCTGGTCATCTGCAGATAAAGCAGGACAGTAAGGTACCCCTAAAAAGTTCTTTGACACTGTTTTAACCATTTAAATTTCAATTGTCTCTTTGATAATTCTGTTAAGGGCATACAAGTGTCTCTTTTCAAAGAAGAAACATAAAGATACAGTATTCTTTTTACTCATTGTCCTAAATATTTGGTTTAATTAAATTATTGCGCGAATGTGATTCGGAAAATAAAGAACAGGCTCAGCTGGATGGTGATTTGTAAAGCAGAATGAATGAAATTCCAAGAAGACATAAAAGAACTCCTGATTTCTATTCTACCAAAAAAGATCTTGATTTCAATAGCAGTTTTGCCTGAGCAAAGATTTGTCAAGATTCTGACTCTTATCTTTCTAAAAGCAGCCTCTCCTGGGGGATGTTTTAAGATCTGTGCAGAACAATATCACAGAAGAATGAGAGCTGAATCCAAAACTCATTGAAATCAAAGGAGGTATTTCCATTATTCAAAAGAAGATTATAGAGTGAGGTACAAGAAAATATCAGGAATTATTCCATCAGCCTTCACAGGAGAACATTCAGCTGTAAGCATTATTGTTGATGGCAACCATTATGCTTATAGTTCCAAGAACAACAGCTCTTCTTAACACAATATTAGACCAAGAAACACATACTTTTTCCACTTTTTCTTGAAGATGATGAAACTGTTACTTTAAATCATTCTGAACAGGACAAAAAGAAGAGATTTTTAAATCTAAATGAATGCCTATAATTCAATAACCTGTTTGTTGCATGAAACAGGTTTTAAGGGCACTGTGATTTTTATCAAAACTTTTAAACTTCTTATAAAGTTAATATTTTTTTATATTTACTGATAAATATGCAATCATATTCTTATAGGATGCTTTTAAAGAATAAAAAATATAAATGGTACCTTTATTAATAGCCTACATTTTAGAGCATCACAAACAGAACTCTATTTGACAGGTTAAGACCATATGTCATTTTCATCTTCATTACATTTTGTAGTGCATTATGCTGCAGGTATTTTTGCCTTTAAATTCACGCATTTTAAGTAATCTAGCTATATGTTTGGCTTTGAAATAATGTAGTTCAGGGGTGGAACTGGAGAGCTGCAGAGATATTTGGTCAGTTTTTCTCTCATGTCTAGGTGACTCAGGATGCTTTGAGATGCCCAGTTTGACTTTGAAGGGGCTTGGTTTCCAAGGGAGTCTAAAAAATACCTGTACGCTGTCAATCTGCCATCCTCTGGATTTCTCAAACTAGGTATCCAGAACCATAAGTCCCTTTAAAATCATAGGCTTACTTTTGGCACTTCTGCAGCTGAAAGACTATTTTCACTGCAAATCTGAACTGGTGAAGGTATATAAATCTCAAGAGATGGAATAATGGGCAGTTAAAGATGTTACTTTTCCAGCTGTCTGCCCTTGCTCCTAGCAGCAGTTGATTTTCTCCAACACAAGCAGCAGAATGGGAATTCTCAGTCCAGCACATAAGCTTAATCTGCTGTCTACAAGTGGTTTGAAACACTGCTTCTAACAATGAATGACATTATTCATCATGTTGGTCCATTAGCTTTAAAACTTGTTGATTATTAAACTTCACTGTTTTATTGCTGGAATTGATGTTGAAAGTATGTAATACAGATAATATATACAATATGTGGACCACAATACAATGATCTGTCTTCCTTATCAAGTTCCTTACAAGTGCTTTCTTCTAATCTCTTGCAGGAGCAAAGCTTGGGAAAACACTACACTATATGTTCCACTTCCACTCCCCATTGCACCATTCTGGAAGTTCCCAGCCTCCTTATTCTCTCTGATTCGCTAAAATAATTATAAAGAACTCATCTTCATGTTCTGTCTTTCCTTACAGCTTCAAAAGCAGCTATCAGAGCTGGACGAGGATGACTTATGCTACGAATTTCGTCGAGAACGTTTCACCGTCCATCGCACTCATTTGTATTTTCTGCATTATGAATATGAGCCTGCTGCAGACAATACTGATGTAACACTGGTGGCTCAGCTTTCCATGGACAGGTAGGAATAATCTCTTGTTTTTGAGTCATTGAAGAGTTTCTTACAGAAAAATCCAACTACGTAATGCTTTGGGGAGACGAAAAACTTTTGTAGAAAGTTAGGTGTCATACTGTAAGACCATTCTTGTAATAGGAGTAGACATATAGAAGATGTAGATATCCAGACCAACTCTGCAGTGCATGCATGAGTGTAGAGTACAGAGACTGAATTCTGGAACTGCAGGGTTTGATACTTGTCAGGCATTATTAGTTTATGGAGTTTTGCAGCAACTTAGAAACACAGATGTTTGTAAAAACCAAGTTTTTACACGCAGTTTTTCCTCATCAGACAATGTTAGATTTGCTTTTTTTTTTTTTTTTTTTTTTTTTTTTTTTTGCGTAAAGTTTCAATTGTTGATTTTTCTTATAGTGAAAATCAAAACTAAACATTTCAGTTTTAAATTGGGAAGTCAAAACTAACACTCTTTTTAATATGCCAGTGTGAAATGAAAGATCTCCTGTGAAAGGAGTCAATGCATTTTTATACAAATATTGATTTCAGAATAACATTTCTGGTTTAAGTCTTTTCAAGTTGCAGTTCTGATGAAAAGTGAAATTTAACTGGTATTTCATTTCTGAAAAAAAAACCCAAAACATTTAATGACAAGTTCCATTTGCCCTTTTCTGATTCCCACCAATGCAATTAATTTGTCGCTTTTAAGAAGTTCTGCAAGTCCAGTGTGGATCAGCCAGCTTTGTAAAATTTTTAAGTGTCAGTTTCCTTTTCTCTTCTGGTTCTCAGTTTTAATGTAGCCCAAACTTAGTTACTGTTATCAGAGTAGGTTACAGAACAGGTCAGAACTGTTTAAATACTAGCCAGAAACTGGTATTTCATTTAGCAGAGTACATAAAGAATACAGCATGAGCCATTAATACCACCACTGCTACACTAGTGTAAAGTGCAACATTCTAGTAAGAGGAATTCAGGTAAACAGAGTATTTAGAGCATATTTTAAAAATAAACATAAATAAATGAGGGCTATTCTGTTTCACCATTACTTTAACACTTCATCCTGCACATTGTATTATAATTTGCTATGCACATCAGTGTCTGGTCTATTGATTTTTTAAGTGAGAAAACGTTTCTTAAGTGTTTACAAATCTGTAAATAAAAAAAAATAAAGAAATAATTAAGCCAGACCCTGAACAAATGCCACAGTAAATTAGTAAAGCTGCTCTGTGCATGTGGTATATTTTCCCCCCAGAACTGAATTCAAAAGAATGAGCTGGGGCTCAGTGCTGATTCACTGGCACTGATGCAAAGTCTGAGCATCTGTTTCCCTTTCTGGATCCTCACTGGAGCACATGTTTTTATTGATAGACAGAACCACACATTTTTATTCAGGAAGAACAGCCCTCCTGATACTGTGCAGGAAAAATCTTCCTCACTTTGTTAGTGTGTTGCTATAAATTATTGATTTGAGTTGGAAATACTTTCTTTAAGCTAAAATCAATAAATAATATCATACCACAGGACTGTTTAGCTGCTTTGTTTTCTTTCAGTTCTTTCAGTTTTCTTTCTTTCAGCTTTCAGTTGCTGCTTTGTGTTTCTTTTCTTTTCTTTTTTTTTTTTTTTTTTTTATCTTCTTTAAACCACTTTTATTAAACCCCTGCAGTGTAGCTGTAGACATTTAAGAATAGTGTCTCAGATGTAAGGTGACATGTACGTAAACAATGTGCTATACACAACATCCTTGCATCGTTCTTTCAAAGGAGCTTCCGAGTTGAGGGAAGGCAAAAAAGCAACTCCCAGTGTCTCCAAGTACAGTCCTGCTGGAGCCAAGGCTGAGGCAGGCTTATGTTTGCCTTTGCTTTAGGCTTGGGGAACAGAACAGAGGGATGCTGTTAGGAGCTGTCATTAATATGTTTAGATAGAAGCTCTGAGACAGACGTCATCAAGTGTTGTTCCTTATTGGTTAATTGTCACCTTTTATGCTGATGTGACATTTTCTTGGATAATGGCTTGGTTGCATCACTCTGGTTTTCACCCATGATTAGGCAGCCTTTTTAAAGGTGTGTTATGGACCTGAGGTTCAGAAATCAGGGTGGGAGTTACAAAAATGTGAGATGAGGATATGGACAAGGAAATTCAGGGATAGGCATTACACTGCTTGAAGTCTGGGTGAGAAGGAGTTCTAACTTGGTTGATTATTCTTAGGAAGAAAAGTGAAAACAAACAATCTCAAACAACTATGTAATTCCAGCAGAATTCTCTTGACTGAAACAGACCTTTAGAAAAAAATGCCAACTAAATTATGTCCTCATTATTATGCTACACAGGGGTATATTTGTTTTCTCTATAGTTCTTAAGAGATCACATTCATCAAGACTGCTAACAAAACCAAAATAACTTAGTCATGTTGTGCCTAGAAACTCATAATTCTAAGTTTTATGGTCACAGAAGACTATTGTAACAACCTACAGAGAGTAAGTAGATCATGGAGCATCACTCAGTAGTCCCTGTATCAAACTCATGGAAGTGGAGCGTGTCAATGGGAACAAGGCAGCAAAATGGACTATTCTGAAGGGCACTAAGCTGTCCAGCTGGAAATTTATACCAGCAAAACCCAGTTTCCATTTAACTATCATGAAATGCTTTGCAGGCATTATCAGGTGTACCGTTTAAATAAGTTATGTATGCCATTTGTCCACTGCTTGGAATCCTTGAAAGGCATTTTGCTGCATATTTTTGCTAGGCAAGTATTCAATTTTTAAAAGACTGCCCTAAATCTGAGCATTGATGAATTGGAGTCTCCTGATTAATAGGCTTCCACTATGTTGGAAAAAGGCCAAAAAGAAAAGTCTTTTTCTCTGTTTATTATTTGTATAATAAAAAGCCCAAAGGCTTTCCAAACTTCTTAGATCTTTTTTATTGATTTGTGTTTCTAATTCAGCTGTATGTTTCAGGCTGATAATGACTGCTGCTTCAATAATAGATAAAAAGAAAACAATATACCAGGTGTAGATTGGTAAAAGTAATATCTCATATCTAAGAAAAAATTATTCTATTGTCTTGGATGTCATTATGATCAGTCAGAAATGCAGGAAAAAGATTAATGTTAAATCAAAATATGTGTTTTCTGGTAGGAATATATCATTCCTTTCTGCTGCAAAGTTTAGGGAGATAGTAAGAAAGGGAAATAATTTCCTCTGATTACAATGATGCAGAAAACTTATTGTATTCTGTATAAAGACTAATAGGAAAAATCTAGTAATGTGCATTTGAAAGGAAGAGATGATCACTATGTTGCATAGTCTGCTCTTCCTAATTTTTAATAGAATATCTGTCTAGGCTGCATAGTTTTATTTCCCTTTGTGTTAACTCAAGAGGCCTTGTTATCAGTCTTTGCTATATTTTTGTGTGGTATATCATAATCTCTAGACAATTCACTGTAAATTACATGAAGTGTTTAAACAGTTTTGACCACACTGTGCTTGATTTCTGTTTTTGTATAAGAACTTCTGTTATAATTTTCATTAATAGTATTGCAAAGGTAGAAAGTTTTAAAATATTTACATTGATACAAACCAATTTAAAAATTATTTAGTGGCATTTGAGACACTGCTAAAACACATACAGATTAGTACTTTAAATGTTGGTTTTGTCTGAAATGTTCTTTTGATGCTCCACAGCAATGCCATGTCTCCTCCTCCCTCTCTACTTACTCCCTGCACATAGTAAATCCCATTTCTATCAATGTGTCATTGCCCTTTCCCTGACAGTGAGTTTTCTTCTGACCTGTGCAAATTTTCACGTGAGTCAGTATTCCCTTGACCTGTCATTTTTAACAGCTTTTAAGATCTAGCCATCTTACAAAAATCCAGGGAAGGCTTTCCTAAATAGGAAATAAAATGTCCTGTGGGTCTGTGCACCTTTCTCCCCCACAAGCTTGTAGAAGACCACCATAGTATGTTAGTGTGTGAGAATAGCTTGTCCTGAAGTCTGAACTGGGAGCTAGACACTGGTTAAGGTTACAAGAGTCCTGTCCTGTAGTAGATCCACATGGGCAGATCCTTGCAACTGCTCAAAGCTCCTTTGGGATGAAGTCCTGTCTTCCGTATGGGTTTTCCTACAGCATCAATGCAACAAGCAGAAGAGATGGTGTTGATTTCACATCTGAGCTATTGCCATCTTAGTCTCCCTTGCATTCAGGGAATGAAGTAGGCATATCTAGGGCACAGTCCATCTGTCCATAAGGAGGCCTGAACTTAGATGAGATGTGCTGTAGAAAAATTTGTTGCTTTCCACAGCATAGAAAGTGACCCCAATCTGTCACATTTAGCGCTAGATACCTGCATTTGATCAGATAAACCCAGGCAAAGAGTCCCAGAGAGACGGCCTTTTCTTATTCTCACCCTTTCCTCTTACAGGCTCCAGATGCTTGAAGCCATCTGCAAACACTGGGAAGGTCCAATCAGCCTGGCACTCTATCTTTCTGATGCAGAAGCCCAGCAATTCCTGCGCTATGCCCAGGGCTCAGAAGTGCTCATGAGCCGCCACAATGTCGGGTACCACATCGTCTACAAGGAGGGTCAGTTCTACCCTGTGAATCTTCTGAGGAATGTGGCCATGAAGCATATCAGCACACCCTACATGTTTCTCTCTGACATTGACTTCTTGCCCATGTATGGACTCTACGAGTACCTCAGGTAAATGGACGCTGGAGGGATTGCCACCTGCATTTTCAGCCCCTCCACCCTTCTCACATATACCCAAAACATTGCAGTTTGAGCAAATCTTTCTGAAAGAGGCAGCTTTATAGGTATTTAAGGTATGACAATGCCCAGCAAGGCAAAAGAATTTTAGGGTAGAGGAAGGGGCTGCCACTGGAAATAGAGCACTATGGTTCTGAAAGAAAGTGATGAGGTGTAAATGTAAGCCCTGTTAGCCATCAGAATGATTCCATCAGCAGCAGAAGAATCAGTTTGAAAATTGAACTGGACTAAGTATTACTAAATGTGCATGAGCATCTTGTATTAGCAGAAGTGTGAACCAGGTGATTTTCCTAAACATCCCTAGGTCATAATGATAGTGACAGAGCAAATATGCAAAGCATTTCCTGAACTTGTCCCTGTCACACACTCTTACTGCACTGCCATATCTCAAAAAAAAATATGATAATCTAACCAGCTCAAAAATATGACTGCAATGCCAGCACCTCTCAAGGCAAAATAATTAGCATAAGGAAACTGGAAAGAGTAACCTTAGTGTATAGTGTATCATAATGAATTTGGGCAGGTTTGGCTGAGCAAACTACAAACCTCTGCTCCATTAACTGAGCTTTTTAAAATAAATACCTTTCTCCCCTGCAGAGGTTGGTCATCTGGGGCCAAAACACAGAGCAAGGAGGACACCCTGTGGCCAGGAAGGAGGATTTCAGTTCCTTAGTTTTGCTTTCTGTCTCTTTAATTGGTAAAAGTTGATCAAAGTGTTGCAGTGAGGGTCTGCCTATAGGTGATCCCTTTTCAGTCCATAGGCACGGGGCTTTGGAGTGTAAAGGGAAATACACCTTCCAGCATAATAAACTTATAGAGGAATTCATTGGTTTCAGGTTTAACAACTAAATAAACATCTCTTAATTCTTCCTCATGTGGAGAATCAATTGCCTTTTTCAATTTAGGAATCTGTATGCAGAGCCAAATTCACCATGGCTTTTAAGACACTGGATTTCAATGACATCATTAAAGTTTTATCACACAGTGTCAACTTGTTTCCCATTTATTTTAGGGATATTTCTTTTTTACTTCTCTATTTGTATTTGCTTTAGGACTCTAAAATAATTCTGTCTCTTGCACACACTGGCTGTCTCAAGATATGTGTAGGGCCAGTTGGTGTTAGCTTTTCTGCTCTTTGACATTAGTGTTGCATATTGAATCACAGAATCATAGAATCATAAAATCATAGAATTGGCTGGGTTGGAAGGGACCTCAGACATCATCAAGTCCAACCCTTGATCCACTACCACTGTGGTTACCAGCCCATGGCACTGAGTGCCACATCCAGTCTCTTTTTAAATATCTCCAGGGACGGAGAATCCACCACTTCCCAGGGCAGCCGATTCCAATGCTTGATCACCCTCTCAGTAAAGAAGTTCTTTCTAACATCCAACCTAAACCTCCCCTGGCACAACTTGAGACCGTGCCCTCTTGTCTTGCTGAGAGTTGCCTGGGAAAAGAGACCAACCCCCACCTGGCTACACCCTCCTTTCAGGGAGTTGTAGAGAGTGATGAGGTCTCCCCTGAGCCTCCTCTTCTCCAGCCTCTCCTCATAGCTCCCTCAGCCTCTCCTCATAGGATCTGTGCTGGAGTCCCTTCACCAGCCTGGTTGCCCTCCTTTGGACCTGCTCCAGGACCTCAATCTCCTTCCTGAACTGGAGTGCCCAGAACTGGACACAGTACTCGAGGTGTGGCCTCACCAGGGCTGAGTACAGGGGCAGAATCCCTTCCTTGGACCTGTTGGCCACGCTGTTCCTGGTACAGGCCAGGATGCCATTGGCTTTCTTGGCTACCTGGGCACACTGTTGGCTCACGTTCAGAGCATTTGTTCATTGATGTTGCATTTGTTCATTTGTTGCATTTGTTCACTGATGCTGGACACAGCATGGGTAGCAGCTGCTGATTGTAACTTGTTCTTTTATGAACACAGGATGTTCCTTTATGCTTCACAGTGCACTGATGGGAGCCAGAACTGAAAGGCAGGAGAGGGAAGACAGAATGATGTATATACTTGAGATATAGATGGTTGTAGAACCACAGAAGTAGTTCTTGTGGGATGATAATCTGTTTTAAGAGTAAATGCGCAGCAATGCCACCTCTTGGTGCTGTTTCAGAAAGAAAAAAACAAACAAAAAACAAGAAAAAAATAACAAGAAAAAAAAAAACATGAAAAAAACAACAAAAAACAAACAAACAAACAAAAAACAACAACAACAAAAAAACAACCCAGCAGAGATTTGCACGGAAAGCTTTTGCATCCAAGACTTTGTGTTACTCTAACAGTGTTTTGTGAGGTCAATGCCACCCTAAATCCATGAGTTTCTGTCATCTGGGAATATTGAAATTGATAATCTGCTAATACCAACTCTTTAGAAAGGGACTGGATTATTTTTCGTGTGGACTCGAGGCTTTAGTTGCTTTTTTCAATAATGATTTTTCTGAGCAAAATAGCAGAAAGGTGCAGGGAAATTATTTTAAATACAGATAGACTGTATCTTCCTGCATTGACTGTTCCAGCCTCTCTGCTGGTAGCTGATGAGTGCTGTCTACCCAAATGGCAGCAATTATTTGCTAGAGAGAAACGCAATCGTTTTCATCTTCATTCCCTCAGACCAGCCATAAGCAAACAGAAATAGTGTGGAGGTTCAGGCATCACTTTGTACAGGAGGAGCCAGACAAGTCCCTCTCACTGCGAGTTTGCTGATTTACATATATTGGATATTGTGTCTCTACAGACAATATCTTTTCAGAAAGAAAGGAATTTTGGAAAAAGCATTTTCAATGTATTTTGAGGGTGGTGTATGCAAAAGGTTACAACCAGTTTTGAAGGAGGAGCTGATGGAGCTGATGGTTTCTGGTCCCTCTAAATATCTGTTACGAGAGCTTAGATTTGTGCAAACTGAGCTTTTTCACAGTGGCTAAGACCATTTCAATGCTTTTAGTCTCCATCAAACCCCCTTCTAATCCTACACCACTTTTCTGTGAAGTACAAGAGGAAATAAAATATACTATTTAAAGATTTTCTGTTTATGACATTCAGACACTTTCATGGTCTGTGCTGAATCTAGGACTTTTGTCACCTTCCTTCATTAGTTACTGAGGTCATATTGTCACTGCCCCAGAGGTAAAGACTTTCTGGTTGCTACAAGTGAGCTCTGTGAGTCATCCCAAAGGTTCTTCTAACATAAAATAACTAGGCAGGCTGCTGATCTACAGTTGTCACAGCTAGCATTAAAGTTTTTTTCGTGACACATTTATATAAAATATGCCCTTCACTTCCAGTGACACATTTAGCATGAATTGGGACCTGGCATCCAGGTTTCCCACACATTTTATACCTGTCCCCTGCAACATGAGCTCTGAAGCATTTCTGATTGTGCTTCAGCATCTCAGCAAGAGACACACTACATGTTATGCCTGATGGTTTTTAGCCATGTAGGCTGTGCATTCATTGCTTTTGCAGAGAGGAAAAATATTTTAATGAATTTAACTGGACTGACAACTATCCAGTTCTTACCACAAACTCTGCAACTACCAGATCCATTGATTTTGAACTAACCACTTACCAAGTTCTGATGGTGAAAGCTAATTTGAATTCATGGACTCTTTTTTTTTTTTTTTTTTTTTTCCCTTAATTTGAATTCAGTGCTTTAGGATTTGGTTGCTAACCTTTCTGTGTTTGAGCTTCTCCAGAATGGGAATAAGGTTACCATCTGCCCTTCAGTGCTTTAGGATTTGGTTGCTAACCTTTCTGTGTTTGAGCTTCTCAAAAAAATGGGAATAAGGTTACCATCTGCCCCAGTGAGGACAAAAATTTTTGGAAAGGACTATGGAGATACAAAGATTGATATCAACATGCTAGAGTTTATTCAACCTGTGAGGAGTTTCTTGTGATTTAAGATTCATTTCTCCTCTGCTTTGGGAGAAATACAGCTGATCAGTAGATTTAGACATTTAACCCAACCTTCACTGTATCAAAATGACACACCCCAGGTCTGAACACAAAATGCCTGGGAAACGGTTTCCTGGACAACACCAGCAAAGAGAAAGCTTTTCATATAATCACAAATCCTTATTTTGGGGTTTGGGGAAAAGGACAGTTAAGGGAAAATGGATGCTGCACTTATATTACTGAATCAAAAAAAAAAACCAAAACAAAAAACAAACCAACCAACCAACCAAAAAAACCTAAACAAAACAACACAGCTCTCATAGCTCAAGAATTAAGCTATTTACTCAGTGCTAGTTTGCAAAATAATCAGATATATTCCTTACATTATATTCCACAAATCTTGCAACACCAACAGTGAAAATTTTTCCTATTGCAAGTATCACAGGACCAGTCAACAAGCAAATGACACCTCCACTCAAAGAAGGAAATAAAGTCAACACAAGAGAAAAGAAAAAGCAGATTTGTTTCCAGGAGGAAGAGGTTAGCTTTTCAGCTGGTTGTCTAAGGAGCAGACCACCAGCCAAGTTACCAGAAGAAAAATGTTGGGTTTTTTTCTCTACCAAATCCTCCCTGCCTTTTTCACTTTTCTCATGGCCCCTGTTATCCTTTGTCACTCAGGTTCAACACCTGGGTGTCTGCACTGATTCCTTTATCTCTTTACATTGTCCTTTTTGTCATCCAGTCCACATTAAAGGCACAGGTTCTTTTACTTTGAGGTCAGTGCTGCTGAGCTTCTTGACAGAGTGTCTCACCTCCCCGCTCAGTTTGATGAAACCTTCCAAATATGCACCTCAAATGCTCACATATCTCTTGAGAATATTTCTGCAGAAATTATCCTGCTATGTTGTTTCACTCCTAAAGTACCTCCTCTAATTCCTGTGTTAGACTGCATCCACTATAAGCATCTTGTTTTCAGACCTCTGTTTCTCTCCTCTTTGCTCTTTTCATAAGAACCTGTGATGGTGCAAGTGTTTTCAGCCTCTTTGGTCAGTTTGCTCACTTTGCCTTTTCTTTCCAACAGTTTTGCCATTGACACCCTTATAAATTTGCAGATGACAAGAGTAGAGAGTGTGCAGAAAGATTACTAATACCCACATCATTTTTGTATTTGTATCCCATACCTTACAAAATGAGTCACATTCAGCACTAGGTTCAACACAACTTGCTCTGTCTGACAGTCTTTGCTGTTCCCCTTGCTTGATAGCTACTTCACTTTTGTTCAACTTCAGACTGTGAACTTTGGTGAACAAGATTGTTTCCTACTCTTTGACACTGCCAAGCACATCAAGGCTTTGATTTTCTCCTGGGACTTCTGAGCTCTACATCAAAAAAAGAGATGGCAACAGCCATAAATGAAAGCTACCATCTCCTTGCAGAGCCCAAAGTGTGAACATCACAACAAACATTTCCTGCTCCTTCCTAGAACTGAATCCCAAAGCTGTACTGCTCAAGGCTGGTAGATTACAGAGTCCAGAAAGCCTTAGATGTTGTCAGAGAAACTTTGTAAGTGTACCCTGCTTGCAGAGAAGGTGTGAAGGGGAAGAAACATTAAGAACATCCTAAAGAATGGATGGTTGCAGTGCTCAGCCATCTGGAAAGGCAGGGAGACTGATTGTGGAGGAGTCATCTTTTTTTCATAGAGATATATTGGCCATTAGTGATGTTAAGGGAGAAGCCAGCATGGAAAGTACAAAAAAGTTATAATAAGAAATCCTTCAATTGTGAAAAGTTCACTGGAATGTGGCAGGGGTTCTTTAAACAATGCAAACTTTGCAGTAAGATGCTGAGAACGGATTTCTTTTTATAGAACAGGCTTATAGGGTGGGGTGAATTCTCAGAAATTCAGATTTTATTAAATAGTTCTGCTCTTCTTCTTTTTCTCTGATGGCAATATAAATGAATTCTACGTATTCTGGGTCTAGAAAAGTGGTTTATTTCTTCCTTCTGTTATTATGACAGTGATCCAAATTCCTTCATCTTATAAAGCTGTAGAGAGTTTGCTGCTTGTCAGCGTTGTCCGTGATTGGTTGTTGCAGGAACATAAAAGTCAGGACAGTGAATCTTGTTAAGGGGAACTGACTTTGACAGGGAGAGATATTTCATATGAAGATATTTCATGTCTTCATACGAAATATGAAGATAGTGAAAGGAAAATCGAGACAGAGTTATTACTAATGACAAGCATAGTAAGATTCAGTTTGGGGATAGAAAAGTAACTTCTTTTCCTTTGAGTTTTAGTTTATCAGGAAAGAATAGACTCAAT
Source organism: Heliangelus exortis (assembly GCF_036169615.1). Taxonomy (NCBI): domain Eukaryota; kingdom Metazoa; phylum Chordata; class Aves; order Apodiformes; family Trochilidae; genus Heliangelus; species Heliangelus exortis. The sequence continues at coordinate 143,343,052 of NC_092422.1, read as the reverse complement.
ACCTCTTGCAGTCAATGTGTAAATTTGCTAAGCTGGTTCTCCTAAGAACCCTGTCTGGAGAAGGCCTCTACTCTGCAAAATGCAGTATGTGCACACACACACTGAAACAGTCTGCACTGAACACCTGGCAGCAAAAGAAGGCAAAAAGCAAATTATCTTAGTGCATCCAGTGCCTTGATGCATCTGGGTCTTCTCTGCAGAAACAGCCTCTTTGCCCGATGTACAGAGCCAAGCATAAATGAGCTCTGATCTCTGGCCACTATGATACACATGATTAACCATAGTAAAAAAAAATAAATAATACTGCCAATTTATGCTTTTGCTGATTTTTACCGTGTCCTGTTGCAGTGAACCTGTGCCTTGCCTGCAGCAAGGACTGACCATTATGGCAATGGTGTTCTTGAGAGCAAATATCTGATTTACAGTGGTGTTGCAGGAAACACAGAGCTCTAAAGCAGAGGTAAAAAGCAAGTGAGATGGCACAGCATAGCACAGAGAATAGCAAGGCTGAAATGCAGCCAAACTTTCCTGCTCCTCACCTTGTAAAGTCCCAGAGTCCATTTTTTTAGAACTACCGTTGACTGGGCAGCTCTCTCCCATATGTGTAGTAACATTCAACTATATTTATGCTGAAATGGTGGTCAGTTGCTGTGCTCAGAGTGTTAGTTCAGTTAGACACTCAGGGCAGAATTCATCAGTCAAACACAAAAGCTCTTTTTAAACAGTGTTCTTCTCTCTCAAAGCATCAGATCAAAAGTCAAGGAAAATACGAAGAACCGCTTGGAATAAAATCTGTTACGTTTACAGTAACAAATTGCCCATCCTCTGCTCTTGTATGCTCAGTTTAAACTTTTTCTGCTTGTATTTGTTGTCTCTGTTTGCCAGGAAGTCTGTCATCCAGCTAGACCTGGCTAACACCAAGAAAGCTTTGATTGTACCTGCTTTTGAGACCCTACGCTACCGCCTCTCCTTCCCCAAGTCAAAAGCAGAGCTACTATCTATGTTGGACATGGGAACCCTCTTCACATTCAGGTAATGGAAAGTACTCTTGTTGAAACTGTGTTCATTATCTCTAAATATTTTTTTTGTGGTTTTGTGAATATTTAATTTCTCTCTCTCACTGTCAGCTAGCTAGCTCCATTAAGAAACCTACTGGAATTTTTTTTTCCCTTTTTGACAGAGATAGGGAACAGAAACAGCTGTGGATATATACCATCTGTAAGCTCTGCGTTTTATCTAGTATTACAGTCCTCTACTGAAGGACTTCAGTTGTTAAATTGAATTGTTTTTATTTTCATCATTTTTATTGTGCTACAAAACCATGCGTGACCATTACACTCCTGTGCATGTAATTTGCTTTTTGGCTGCCAAATACTGTCTGAATAGCTATGTCCCTTAAGTGACCAAAAATAACTTATCTCTGCTCACTGGTTCACTTCTGTACTGACTTACCAGAAAAACAAATGCAGGCTTGTCATGTGCTCTTTTGAAGTGTGAAACAGCTGCTTAAATAGCTGGAGTTTCTCCATGCAGGGGTACAAGTGTACTTTGACTAGAAGTTGAGAAGCAAAGAACACCTAAATTTGGAGCTTCTCACTAAAGCAGACTCCTTTTGTGGCTGTGAACAAGTCCCATCTATTATCTTCCAGACTCTTCAGTTTTAAAATGCAGCTACCAGGGCTTAACTGCCTCTTGGGTGCGTGTGGTAAGGTCTGATTAGCAGACATTTGTGAAGCCTCTCAGTGATGGGAAGAGTACAATATGGCCTTATGATATTGCACAGAGAGGGGCCTGAGGAGACCTGTGTTCTCTTCTTGGCTCCACTGCTGCCCTGCTGGGAAGTGGTATGCGAATCAGTTCACTTTCTTACATCTCTATTCTCCATCTCTGAAATGTAGGTAACAGTGTTCACCTCTCCTTTTTACAGTATTTTGAGATCTAGAGATAAAAATAAAATATATTAAAAAAATCTAGGTATCATCCTCGCCAGTGGAGCTCTGTATCACCTCTCCCATCTTTCCTTTACTTTAGACCTTTCCTCACGCTTCTCCAGTTCCCTGTGTTCCATACCTCTAATTGCAGCAGCCACCCTTCCCTTATGTGGCCACATGCACATGTCATAGGAGGCATCCTGTATGAGCCTGGAAAACAAAATTCTGACACTACCTCTGCCTTGAAATAGAAACTTGAGGCAACCGAAAGAGAAGTATGCCTCTCTCTGGATGATTGCTTTGAAGTACTTATACAGCAAGCACCTTTTACCCTTACATCATTCATTAACAGCCAGAGACATACAAATTAACAGGGGATCTGTTGATAGAAAATAATTATTTCTCCCATAGTTGAAAGAAAATATCCTTTCAGTGGAAAATAATACCCTCAGGATTTTTAGATGCTTCATTCCACCAACAATCAAATTTTCAGCTTGCACAGCAGTGGCCTTCCACTACAGATTTTATCTTCAAGATATACAGCGTGTGGACACGTTATGTACACAGCCAGATTTGCAGCTTCTTTCTCAAATCTCACCCAGCCAAAAATCTCCCTAACATCGGTGAGAGTTTTGCCAGAGCAAGGTTAAATAAGAATTGAAGGACACACAGCCTGTAGCTGGTGTACATATTAATACAGGACACATTTTACAATTGCTTCCTCAGTTTGTTTTGGCTCATTGCATTGCTCAAATCTATCAACAGCCACAAAGCAGTTGTGATCTGGGCTGAGCATTTCTACCTCCACTTTCAAGGTGCTTTAATAACACTGCAATTTGAGGCTGAGCGGGTGGGAGTGAGCCGGGGAGGACTGCTGTGACAGTGATTGCTGAGAGTGCCTGCAGCATCCCAGTCCCTCACACCACATGGTAGATTATAATCTTTCCCTCACTGAAATTGCTTTTGTCACCTCTTTTCCAAATGGTGACCTTTTCTACCCCTGGGCAGCTAAGAAGTACAAAACAGCTCTCAATTACATCCCCCAGACACCACTGGAAGAAAAGGGAAGACATATGAGCATCGATGGCTGGCAAGGTCTGTGGTATGGAAGCCCTCTGTGGGAGTGGGCTGCTCTGTGCCAGCTTGCTGGCTTTGTTTGCAGGTGCTGGCTGTGATTGTGCCTCACATGGATGTGCCCACTCAGTGCCTAGGTAATAGCTGATGGACCACGAATGTACTGCAAACACAGCGTTTAGGCACAAGGAAAACCACAGCTGGTAGAAGATGCATCACATTGAGAAAACATCATATTGAGAAAAACATTTGAGAAAACTGATTAACTAAATCACTGGTTGCATCCACAATCCAGCAAATGTTTAAGTATCCAAAACCAGCAAAATTGGAAAGCTTTTCTTTTACCAACTCATCTCACTGAAATGGGAAGGTTGGAGGGAGAAGGCAGGTGGGAAAAGAGTCTGAGATGAATAACAATACAATTTTTACTATAGTTTTTAAATAAAAGCAACTTATAATGAAAGTAAGTTGAAACATTTTACCCAAAGCAAGGACAGGGGGGTAAAATTGTACAGTTGTTTATGGAGATCAAATGATTTGGTTTGGATTCATTGAAATATCCAGCATTGTTCATAAATTTCATAATGTTCTCCTGGGAGTCAGTCAGCAAGACTGAGTGTGTAATCCTGAACTCTTACAGTTCTTATTTCCAGTCTAATTATTACTTTATAATTAGTGCATAAGCACCTTATTTGGGCATCCTGTACTCATTTTCCAATTTGACCTGATCTTAGCCATCCATTTGTCTTCTTCTTGCTCTCCACTCACATGAGTCACTCTGTAAATGGGAGCAGATAATGTTTGGTACTATTTTTCTTGGTACAATCAGGTCTGTTCCTTCCTTTCTGCTTTTTTTTTGTCTCTCCTTTCTCAATTCCATAGTTCCCTTCATTGTCACTCCCCATTTTTTTCCTCCTGGTCAGCATTCTCAATGAGGAGAGGTTATACCTGAGCTTCTATAACTGCTCACGCTGCTTTCCCCAAAAAAGGTGGAAAGAAATTGATGTGTTTTTATGGTTAGTGTCATGTTTCTCTCCCTGTTTAAATCAGTAGGAGACTGTTACTAGAATAGCAGCAGCATTTGACTGCTTCTCTGCAGGAATCTCTCAATTACCAAAGTTTGTATGGGGTTTTGAAGATATAAATCACATCGTAAGTGTTTAGTAGTCATTATTATTATTATCATAATTAATTTCAAAATGCCGGAGGTAGGATGTTAGAGATACAGCATCCTTCACAATCCCATATCATTTTAAACTCCATGTCATGATTGCACTTTTTTCCATCATAGATAGCTGCCCATTAGTGACTGAATAGGTTAGCAACTCATTTCCAAAAAAAACCAAGAGAAGGGTTAGGCATTTTGGAGATGATTCCAAAGGGCATTAAGGATTGTAAGCATCTTTGTGAATCTGGCCCTTGTTCCTGATAACACCTAGAGAATTAATTCACTGTCACTTTGTTGTTTGTTTTTTTTTAATACAGAATGGCTTTGCTTTCCCAGGTCCCCAAGCCAGATATCTGAAAGTGATTCAGCCTGTTAACTGTTTAGAAATGCAGCCTTCACTTGTGACCCCAGTCCTATCTTAATAATTCTGTCCTCCTGCACTGCTCCTGAACACAGAGAGTCAGAAAAGCTGAACACTTCTCTGTTTTTCCAGTTATGAGCCATATGAATATACAGTCGAAGCGGAAACTCCTAGTTTGTGATTTTATGAATCTGTTTTTAGCAATGGCCTTAAGTGTCACAAGAATTTCTGGAGGTCTTAGGTCCTAATTCTTCGCATATGTAATGTTCAAATCCTTTTACTTTAGCACAAGTTACCTCTGTGAATTCAATGCATCTTATATTACAAACTGGCAGGATGTTACACATAACAGAATTTTGTAATACAGATGGTCTGCTATGCCTTTGTTTCATTATTTAACCTATGAGTCTGCAGAAAGAGCCTGTCTCATTGATTTTTGGAAAAGTGTAAGAAGAATAAGTGGGTGAGATAGTCATTGACCCTGGCACTAATGGGGTGGTTTCAAGCTGTGCTTGGAAGGGACCTGCTGTGACCTAAACAAGATTAACAAAGTATAAAAGGATCTTTTCCTCCAAATCATATTGATTACCTTACTCAGGAACACATGAGTACCCACAATGCAGAATGTATGGCAGAAAACCTTTATGTAGTATTTTACTTACTAATTTAATTATGCACTTTGGCTCTTGCCATACTAATAACAGTAATTAATAAAACAGAACATCTATCCAAGAGCTGCAGGTGTCCGTCATATAAATTATAAAATCATGTATAAAACAGGTTGTGAATCTCACTGTGGTGCAGCAGTAACTAATTTTAGGGACCCTATCTGAGCGGCAGAATTTCACACTGACTTTCAAGCACTGATACAGCTGCTTGGTTGCTAGGAACAAGACCCAGCACTTTATGGTGCAGATGAACTGCCTGTGTACTTTGTAATTGTTTCTCACATTAGCATTAGGTAGTGTTTTCACAATATCCTTCACCAACTAGATCTGTTCAAGCACAGAGAAGCTCAGGGAAGCGTGCTGGAAATTGTCCCAGAAATTGCCTCCAATATGTCCTGAAAATGATAATGTGAACTGTAAGCTAAATGACCTTATTTTTGAGCGTTTCATCTAACAAGTAACATTTTGTTGCCTTGCCAAAATGCATTCTATCTAATTGCCTCCCCACGTCCGTGCCATTTATGTCTGTTTAAGGTACCACGTCTGGACGAAAGGGCATGCGCCAACCAACTTTGCCAAGTGGCGAACGGCCACCACTCCCTACCGTGTGGAGTGGGAGGCAGACTTTGAGCCATACGTTGTTGTGAGGAAGGACTGCCCAGAGTATGACAGGAGGTTTGTTGGATTTGGCTGGAACAAAGTAGCTCACATCATGGAACTGGATGCACAGGTGAGGAAACAACGCCTGCGTATCTCACCCGGAGCCCGGCAGCGGGATCGTTCAATGAAATCTGCGCTCTGTTGAAAGGCTTTGTGTCACCAAAGTGCTTGTTTGGCCTCACTGAGCTCCTTAACAAGTTTTTCCTGAGGTGGGAACACTCACTTTAGTCCTCATACAGCATTAAAAGGAGAACTGCATCTGAGCTAGTTTATCTGTCAGTGCTGAGAAAGTTGTCTCACAGTGGCACGATGCCCGCAGTGCTCACCTGCTGCCCAACAGTTTGGCTGAGCATTGCAGTGCTTGTTGTCACTCTCATCACCTACTAGGGGATCTATAAAAGTAGCTTGACATTTTTTAGTGTAACAGAGACTGGTGAGTCCCAAATGCTAATTTAGAATTCAAAAAGCAATCTAAATTGAATCCAAGGCAATCAGCTTCAGTTTCTGCCCTGGATTTACAGGGCAGCTCTGTAAAGCCAAGGACTTTACAACTTTCAAAGTCTCTGGCTGTGAAGCACACTATAGAGAATCCAGATACTTGATCCTTGGGCTCCCTACCTCTTGGATCGGTGGCTTGGGATGGAGGTGCTGGGCAGAATAAGGATGCAGAAAAAGCTCAAGTCCCAGACTGAGAGTTCCAGCTCTCAGAACAGCCAAGGTCCCTGCCACCTACCTAGATCTTAGAGGCTGGCAATGACTGTGGCTCCACAGGAGCCTGGCACTGCTGCCCACTGAAATAGCAGGGTTTGCAGCTCCCTGCTGTTCTTGGATGTCAAGCTAACCACTGTGCTAAACAGCAGGGTCTGGGTCACGGAATTTCTTTTTAGTTTGGGTTTGTTGGGGATTGGGTTTTTTTTTTAATTTGGATTTGGTCCCAGTGTTTGAACTAACAAAAACCAAAAACAAACAAACAAACAAAAAATAGTGCTTTTTGGCCATCTGTATCTGATTCTGGCTTCTGCTATGGATCTGCAATATAGCTGATCCTTTGTTGCCCACCTCTTACCAGATTATGTGAAGAAGAGTAGTACAAAACATGCAGCAAGTTACTGGGAGATTGTGCCTCTGGGGTGTGGGCTGCAGAGTGTTTGCATGCAGACACAGAGAGGGATATTTTATACTTTTGCTTACAAAGCCACATGTTCACCTTGGGCTTACAGCCATTTGCCCTTTCTTTGCAAAAGGGCATTCCCACCTATTTATTAGGTTCATACCTACTTATTATGTTGAGAAAAATGTATTACAGACTATAAAAAAAAAACATTATATTATTATTAATAGTAATACTTAATTTTCCAGTGCACTTTCCAAACACTGATCAATTCACCATTGGTTGTGGAGAGTGCCAGTGTAATGACTTATTATTTTTTAATCTGAGTAACAAGGCTTATGCTCCCACTGGCAGCTTTTATCTAACACTCACAAGTTACCTCTTCTATTCAGAGACTTTTCTTTTCCGAATCTGCCCAGCATACAGATTCACATGGTGGAAATGGGAACATTTTTCAAAGTTGATCATAGCACAGATATTTTAAATGGCCATTGGATTGAAACTAACTCTGGGGAATTGATTTTCTCACTCTTCCATCCTTTAAAACAGTCTGACATTAAAAGAAGTTGTTTGTTTGGTTTTTTTTTAATAGCAACATGGTCCCGCTTTCCTAAAAAAATCATCCTGGAGGGGATGGGGAATTGTGAGATGGCAGAGCTGCCTCCCCCTACAGCATTCCTCTCCTTTGTGGTGTCCACAGACCAAGTTGCTGCCAGCTGCTTGGCTGGCTTCATTACCAGCAGTCAGAGCAGCTTCTCAATTGAATTATTTCACTGCTCCTCACAACTGCAGCATCTGTCAAGAGAACTGTTTCAGACTCCTTACCAAGGGTCTGTGCCACTAGCATCCTTCGGAGCAGCACAGCCTGTGGAATAATTGTCATTGTTATTCTGGGAGCATGCAGATGTCCACTCAGCTGGATGCTGCACTGATACATAGATAATGAGTCTCTGTCTAAAGAATTTATACCCTGTGAGGTAGGACAGAGGTCCCTGCAAGTACGTTGCTTTCTCAGCAGACATTTCCTTATAGTAGAGACAGGCCACTAGGAAACCTTTCCCCCCACTTTTAGTGACTCTGGAATTAGACTATGAGCAATCCTTTTCCCAGGACTCTAGCCCAGCATCTTTCAAAGGGGCTTATTAGCAACAGACTAGTAGGGTTTTAGAAAGCTTTATGTGCCTGAGGGCCTTCTGGAGGGCTGGGAGCACTGCTGTGCTGAACAGTTTGCACTGCAGAGCAGCGATGGTCCCTGACCTGCAGGATTACACACCTGAGATACAGAGAACAAGGAAAAGGTTGTATGAGGGGCATGTATCTTCCTTTGCAGCTTCAGCCTTTAGTTTTAAGGTCCCACAGAGACATATTTTGTAGTTTGTAGTTTATCAGCTGTTCTCACTCCATCGTGCCAGCCTTTGTTTTTGCATTTTGATCCCTAGTAGTTCTAAGTCTCTTCCAGCTAAATGAGTTCTGCCTGTGAGCATCAGATTATTTTGCTCTTCCTGCACATTTGTCACCCAAAATAGAAGCTCAGAGGTGGCCATTCCCATATATGACAGCATTGTAATTTGGCACATGGATTTACCACCCTGGCAGGGAACAGACATTCCTTTAATAAAAAATAAGCAGCCAAACACCTGCATCTGCACCTAGCTGTCCAACACATACTGCTGTTTTATAGGTGTCTCTGGGTCAGCACTGCAGCCTTAGCTGCACTTTCAGCCCACCAATACCACTGCCTTAGATGGGAAATGGATCTACATTGCATTATGCTCACTTCGTTCCAGTTTGTTTGGGCTTCATTTTGGGCTGCATTGCTCAAACAGTTCGTTTCTGGTAGCATCGTAACCCAGCATTTGAATCTTTTCCAGGCTGATCATATTTCGTTATGGGAAGAAATATTTATAGGTGAAACACTCATGTTTATTAGCACAAGTGTGTTCCCTCTCATAAATCTTGTTCCCTAACAAAATGTTTTTTGAATACTCTGCCTCTGTGCTGCAGATACTGCACTGCAGTCTCTGCACAGACTCCTAAATCTATGAGCAAGTAGACTTTGCAAACCAGGGGAAATTGTACACAATTTTCTTTAGAGCCATCCTGCTTGGTGGCTATTCCTTCCCTGCCCACTGTCTTCTGCAGAAATTGTTAATGAGTCGATACAGCAACAGCTGTAAATGGAGATCTCCTGAGGACAACAGGAAGTTTTCCTCTGATGTTTTCAAATTTTCTCTGTCATTTGCATCCCATACAAGTCATATTTGTTTTAAAAATTTCATATGAAAAAAGACATAGTGTCCTAGTAGTTAGGGTAATATGCTTGGCGACAGATAACTGGTATTGTCGTCCCTTTTCTGCCCACTTTCTTGCAGAAGAAAATACCTGATTCTTTCACAGCCTACACTGGTGGCCTTCCAGCTTGTTTAAGAATCAGTCCTTGGCTAGCTTTGCTCTGATGATCATATATTTAATTATACAAATGGAACAAATCTAACAGATCTCTCTAATGGAGATTTAAATGAACCATCACTTTTTAGCAACAAAAAGTGTCAAATAACTTGGTCGGATAGAAATAAAGAGAATCAATGAAGCAGTTTTAGAGGAGAGGAGAAATTAGCACAGTATCTCATACTTTGTGAAGGAGAAGTTAACTTCCATAAAGCCTTCCCAAAGCATATGGAATTAGCAGGTCCGTTTTCACACATCTATATAAGATACCATATTTTCCCCTCACTTCAGTTTTATAAATAGTTTCGGACAGTCTTGTCACTGTAAGTATCTTTGTACACAGGCAAAGCAACGTACATGTAGTGCAGCAGATGCCTTTGTAAATATAGGCTGCTTCAGCATCCCAATCATGATAAATTGTAGGGGCCAAAGCCTGCTTCTACATGGACACTTGAGATTCATGCTATGTGCAGTCACAGCTGTGATGCAAAATCTCTGCTGCAGGCACAGCTTTTTGTACGATTGCCCCATCATTTGGCGTATACGGAATAAAACAATTTAAAAGCAAAATCAACCTTTCTTAAAAACAGGAAAAAAGCAACTTTAAAAAAAGCTATTTGGTTTTGCTGTTTTTGAGAGCCACACCGCTCTATGTGATGGAGCATGTTTGACTGTGGAGGGTGATCAGGCATTGGAATGGGCTGCCCAGGGAGGGGGTGGATTCTCCATCCCTGGAGGTTTTTAAGAAGAGACTGAATGTGGCACTCAGTGCCATGGTCTGGTAACTGCAGTGGTAGTGGGTCAGGGGTTGGACTTGATGATCTCAGAGGTCCTTTCCAACCCGTCTGATTCTGTGATATGGGGGAGATGGGTTGCTAAAGGGCTCGGGAACACAGTGCTGTCTTTCTCCTCCCCAGGAGTACGAGTTCACGGTGCTGCCCAACGCCTACATGATCCACATGCCTCACGCCCCCAGCTTCGACATCACCAAGTTCCGCTCCAACAAGCAATACCGCATCTGTCTCAAGACCCTGAAGGAGGAGTTCCAGCAGGATATGTCACGCCACTACGGCTTTGCAGCTCTCAAATATCTCACGGCAGAGAACAACAGCTAGCACAGCAGAGCCCCTGGGGTTGAAACGGGGACACCGAAGGGAGGAGCCGCTCTACAGTTCGGGGGCCTGGTCTTCAAACTTTGAACTAAGAAATACTTTTCTGTTTTTATATCCTACCCGAGAGATCTAACAGTAGAAATTCCGAGTGAGGTGTCTACGGACTGTGCTCATTCGTCCCTTCCCTGACTACCCCAGGCCTCTCAGCTTTAGCACTGGTGAGGTGTCGATGAGAGGAGCCAGCCCTGCACCCACCGTGCCACCACCAGAGGGGGGGACTGGGCGAGGGGCTGGGGATGCACTCTGCTCTCCTGACTGCAGAGCAGAAGACAGACCTTGATAATCTAGGATTTCATGTTGCTATTTAATAATTTGACATGCTTTTTATCTGTAAAGGAAGATCTTCGGGTCGCTGTCCTGTGAATTTCAAATCTGCACTACTCTAAAAGGGAACTCCCACCTGTGAACTTTCACAGGGGCCCTGTTAAACATGGATGACCTTGTTAATGCAGGATGAGCCAAAGGTCTGAATTAGCCTTGAAAACGAAGGGGTCGCTCGTACAATACTGCACTCCGGAAAAGGTGTGTTACTGGTTTAGGTGTATACATGATACCAGTTGGTCTTTTATTCTCAAAATAGTTGTTTTATCAAAAAAATCCCCTATACCCCACCCTGCCTTTTCCCCGGTCCTAAATGCTGCTCCTTTCCTTGCCAAGGAAATGTCTCCCTTGTGTTTCTTTCTCATCTTCAGTTCTGGTGGTCCAGTAAAGAATATCAGTAGCTCTTCCAGAAAGTGAACAGAACTTGTCAGTGTAAGGTCTGTTTTCGCCAGAGCAACTTGTTCATGTATGTCTTGTAAAATAAAGGGCCTGGCTGTAACTCATATGTTTTTTAGGCAAGAATTGGATTTTGCCTATAGGACCCGTTGTGCGGGGGGATATTGATTTCTAGGCTCATTTCAGTGCATGCCCATCCGTGAAGGCATCAAGCCTTGGGCTTTAAGTGGACTTCTTTGCTGAACAGGGATGATAAACATGGCAACTAGTGGCCTTGGTGCTCTCCTGCTGCCTGCTGCAAGGTCTCAGAACTACTTCGTTAAAGGAGTTTATAATTAAAAGGAGCAGAACTGTTAGGAATAAACTCCCCATTCGAGGGGGAGAAAAGAATGTGGTGGAATCTGAGTGTGAGTGTTTGCTTGAACGTGGGCTGGTCAAGTTCACAACTTCAGTACACACAGGAGTATGCTGGAGGGTGGACAGAAAACATAACAAGCAAATTGCAGAAAACAAGACACTGGACTTTTTACCATTTTCTTTATTCTTCAGTATTAATGTTGTGTTTACATGGGATGAAGAGATGAGATTTAATGCACTACCCCTTGCAGGGCTATTTGTAATTTCTGTTGCAATGTTAATAGAGAAAGCAGAAACAACTCAGTGAGAAACGTGTCTGTCTCCCTACCCCAGATCCCCATACAGTGCATATCTATACCACTGCCTGAGTTGGGAAATGGATCCACATTGTGTTCTGCTCACTTTTTTTTCCATTTCATTTTTCAGCCATTGAACCTCCTGCTTTTCTCCCCACCTCAACCCTCTAGAGCTTGATTTTATTTCTAACCTGACATTTCATGAGAGCTTCTTGTTATGGTGAAAACCACGTGGTTAAACCAGACATTTAAACTACAAATATCAGTTCATCATGCTGTGTATATAGGAAAAGCCAAAAAAGGCAACATCTTCGATGAGAAATAAAACAGGGCAGGAGGCTAGGTATAATTTTCACTTTTTCCCCTGGGAGTGTTGGCTGCATAAGAATACATCACACATAATTTTCCAAAGTGCTTTTTTACTGTTCTTAATGGCTTTATGTAAAGATTTACATAAAAAGCTGGGAAGAGCTGGGAAGATATAAAAGGAGTGCTCAGTCCTAGCTAAGATACCAATTTTTTTTAAAAAATAAATCTTAACTCCCCAAGTCCCATATTACTCACCATTAAGGACCCATGTCACTGTGTTTATTGAAAATGAGAAGAACCCTGCAGCACGGTCCTCTCGATTAGCTGGTGTGCAGAAATATATCAAAAGCTGATCCTAGGAGAGGCTGACACTAGTTGTACCTACATAAAATCTCCAGTCAGATCTTCAGTGTGGTTGCCAGTATGATTCATATATATTAAAGGCTTTCATTTCCAGATGTACATTTCTCCTTGGCTTAGCAACGCTGCCCAAGGGTAGACTGGGCTGCCCTGCAGCAGCACATCCTGTAGCACAGATCTATGCATTGCTGATCTGTGCCATTAGCAACATCAATGTCGTTCTCTCCTCGCTGCTCTTGAGATGCAGGGTTGCTGGAGGAGCAGGGAGGTAATCCCTGGCCCCTTGCCTGTCTGTACAGTGAGCCGTGGGACCTTCTGTATAGGCTTAGGTGTGCTGGCTGCATTAATCAGCTCAAAGATCGGCAGTAAGTTGAAAGAGCTCCTTTTTTTTTTTCCTTCCCTTACAGACACTGTACTGCTGGCTTGTGTATCTCATGTTTGTCTAAGTGCTCCATAATTTGGGAGGTATGGGACTTGGGTTTTTTATCACATTTCAACCAGTTTACATGATAGCAAGTTAGGATTACATATCTGTTTGTAACAGCCAACACCATGAAAAAGCCACCACCACCACCACCAAAAATCCCCGACTCAGTTATAACACTGTCTTCCAGTCCTCTGCTGTAGTAGGTATTTGCTAGCAACTTTTTTTACTTAATTCTCAGTTTTCTCCTGAAGTCTTCAAGAAATATCAGATAAGCCTGATGACTTAATGCCTTTGATTTCTTGATCTGTTCCACCAACTTCTCTCTTGAGTCTTCAGTCTATGACGTCTCCTTATCTTTGATATTTGGAAAGTGTGAGTCTCTCATTTAGGTATCGCTCCAGCACCCTCCCTGGTGAAGACTGATGCAAATAAATCATTTAGATTGTTGGCAATGTCCTTATTGTCTTTAATTGTTTCTTCTACTTATTGTTGGGGGTGTCCTACTGGTTGTCTCGGGTTTTTTGCTTTTGGTGTACTGAGCAAATGTGTATTTTCAGTTTTAACTTTCTACTATTTGCTCTTCAAATTCATTCTTAGCTTGTTCAAACTCCACCTTCACTATTACATACCTTCCTTTCAGCTTTACAAAGTTTTGATTTCCATTCTCTGAAGGTTTCTTGTTTGACCTGAATAACTTTAAATTTCCAGTCTAGTCATACCAGCATTTTCTTGTCCTTGTCCTCCATTTATCTAAGGGAATACCATACTTCATGGCTATTTTTAAGCTCTTTTTATTTTTAACCTGAGGATTTACATTTTTCTTTTCTTTTTATTTAGGGACACTGATTCCTTATTTAAAAGAAAAAAAGAAAGCAAAAAGAGAAAATGGTTTTGTTTGTAGATTTTTATATCAAATATCACCCTACTAGGTTCTGTGGATTTCCTCTTTAACTCTCCACAATACTGACCTTTCCTTCATCAATGGATCAGAGATAAAATCCTGTTTGTCTAATTTAGGCTGTTATCTTGACCCGTTTTGTTCTCTGTCTCCTTTTTCCCCCTCCACTCCAAAATGTTGACACATGGGAGTCACTGCAAACTTTTCATACCTGTAAGCCCCACCTCCAGAGCTTGATCTGTGTATTTCCCAGCACTTTCTGACATCCAAGCACATTACAGACAGAATTATTATTGCAAATATTAATCTGCTGCCTGGCACACATTCTTAGTATTTTTATTTTTGTGCTTAACCATTTGATGGAAAATGCTTTACAAGTTTAACTTCTGGGCAAAGCACTCACTGTTATTTAATGTTTTATTGTAACCCTTAATATGTTTCCATTTCTCTCTGTTGTCACAGTATAAATCTTTAGAAATTTGGCTGTAGTTTTCATCCTATCGTCTTCTGATGAAGAGTCATCTACCATTTGCATACCTCGCAGACCTCAAAATTGTCATTGTTTATCCCAACTAATCCTTAGTACCTATTTGATTTCTTTTTTCCAAGGCCTACTTTCCATAATTATTTCCAGCCTTGCTAGTTTCCTGTGTGAGCAATCTGATTCCACTTCATAATTTGCAATTTTTATTCTACTTGTAATCATCATCTTGGACTTGGTGACATAAAGGAATTAGCAGCTATACCTGCAGTTCCATCACTTTTGTTAGACTGAACATCAGATATGCTCACATTTTTCCTAAATTTCTGATTTTTTTACCTGGGAGGCTTCATGTGATTTGTATGTGGATCATAAAGTGCATTTTCATTTTAGTGATACAATTGGAGGCACTTTGTAGAGTTATTTGGAGTGTTCATTGTGGCAGAGTAAGCCGTATGTTAATGGGAAAAGCACAAAAAGCTTGTCAAAATTGTAGCTACTGTTTCTCTCCACAGGGGAAAATAAGACCCTAGCACAGCTTAACAGTTTTGTAAATTATTTTCTGGTACGAATAATCTTACACTGTCCAATTAAATATGAAAAATACATTTTTAATGTTTTCACTTTTACATGCAATTCTATCCAGAAGATAATGAGTTTCCTTCTCTGTCTTGCCAGTTTCCCCCATTACTCCAGCCTGCCTAATAGCCCCATCTGTTTTTGGCTGAGAAAGATTAATGACCAGGAGCACTGGGAGTCCTGGCAAATCAGCAGAGATATTACTCTTAGGCATTGCACAGGCCATTCCTTCCTGCTCTGCCAGAGACTCCCTGGGTGTTCCTCAGGATTCAGTGCAGCTACAGGAAAACTCTGCAAGTTCAGCAAGTGGGGTGAGCGTTGTTATTTATGAATTTCAGCAAGGTCTAATACATTAGATGGTGAGAGTGGAAAAAAAAATAAAATAGACTGTATCATTGTTAGCTCAGCAAATTTTTCAGTTTTTAGGAAAAGAAAGTAGCTTCTGCAACTTCAGTAAGTGTGTCTGGAACAAATAAGTAATCACTCGTAGACAGTGACAGCCAATAACATAGTAATTCCTTTGTAGTATTGAAAATGCAGAAACATTGATGGCTAAATGGAGTAATTTTTACAGTAATAATTCATATGTATATTTAGATGGTTTGTTTAGATCCAAACACTTAGGTGAACTGGGGATTGTTTAAAGATTGTTACTTTAGTTCACAGTATAAAATTCAGTTTGGGAAAACTGGTTGTGCACAGCAAATTATGGCTCAGGAAATGCTTAGAAATCTGGGTTTAGAAATACCTTGCTTTTATGGGATGTTTTTCCCTCAGTAGTTATATATTCCCAGAACAAGTTACTGAGTCCTTGAGAATTTCAACGGAAGCTATGGACATGTCATTTGGCTGGAACGCTTTCCTTTTATGAATATTTGGGATTTGGGGTTTGTTTGCTCTTCAGAGTAGATTTGTTAGGATCACTTGAAAAAAAAATAATTTGGGAATTGGAAAGCCAGACAAATATTTATTTCCATGATAGATCATCTGAATGTATTTGTCCACATATGTTAATGGGTACTGCAATGGAAGTGTTAACTCACTAAAGGTGTCAGGATGCAAAAGATCTTAGATGCAGACTAGGAGCCTAGTATCTTTTCAGTCATTCTGTGTAATGTTTTCCCCTCAAAAGATGAAAACAGTTTCCTTTCTCCCAGCTAATTACTTTCCATAATGTTAAAATGCTCTAAATCTCTGCAACGGGGATTCATGGGAAGTCACTGTGTAGGTGACAAAATGCTGCATTTTTGCTCCATAGAATCATAGAATCTGCTGAGTTGGAAGGGACCCATCAGGTCCATTACCATGAGATAAAAGATTTGAATCCAAAATAAATCTTTCTGACATGGGGGAAATTCTCCACTCAGGTATGTAGCCACCACTCCCACCAAACATATTCAAGAAGTCCCCAAACACATGAGACCAAGTAATTCAAGCCAAGTTAAGCCTATTCCTCAGTATTCTGTTGACGTAATTCTCAGACAAAGGATGTGTGAATTTTCAACATGAGCCATTGTATCACAAGACTCCTGCAAAATCTTCAAAATTAGTCATGTGAAAGTCAGAGGATCTGAAATTTTAGGTTGCTGGTGGAGGTGGTGATTTCTTCATACAATTTCTTTCCATCCCTGGTACATATGTAATAGGACATAGCCTCTACACAGTTATTTTGCTGAGTGTTTTTTTAGAGGACTCCTTCATTCTATGCACTGAGTAGATGGTACTCAGGAAGTGAAGGGGCTGGGTGACACTTCTTTCTACTTTTATTCTCATTGAGCTTTCCATAATATGATACTGATTTCCATAATATGCCTTGATTCTGAGCAAAGCCAGACTTCTCTACTTTTTTTTTTTTTTTTTTTTTTTTTTTTTTTTTTTTTTTTCTCCAAAGGATTGGTTTAAACTGTGATTTAGGAAAAAACAATTATCCCCCATGCTCTCAGGCTTTCTGAGCAGAACACCTGCAGTTCTGATCTGCAGGCTTTGCTTGTGTGGAGGGATCATAGGGGTCTGATGGAAATTACACACTCGGAGGTCTCGTAGCGCTCGCTCTCATCCTATGAATGCTAACAGCTGAACATGCAAGAATGATGAATCCCAGCTCTGCCAAAGTATCTCCATCTCAGGGAGCACTCTAAAAGCTATCAGCAGTTTGTCAGGTAAGCAGAGAAAAGACGGAGTAAATAACGGGGGAAGGGAAGGGATGAGGGGGTTGTTTTAAGTCGCTAAATTTCCAGAGAAATGAGAAAAGCAAAAGCATTCTGAGGTCCCTCAGAAGATCTGTTTGTAGGATCTCTGGGTTGGACTAAACTCATTCTGGATTTGTGGCATGTCTTACCCAACACTGGCCAGTGTGGCCCACCTATAGTAAATTCTGTGGTTTGTAAAATTTAGGTAAGTAAGACAGCACTGAGATTAAACCATTCTCAGCTCAAAGGTGTTTAATTTGTTTCAGTCTTTTGGATTGCCACTTTGCCTCTTTTGTGCTACTAAGAAGAAAGAAAAGAAAAAAAAAAAAAAAAAAAAAAAAAGAGCATAGCAGTTTGATAACAGTATGAGTCTCACTACACAACGCTTTTAAATTATCAGCACTGGGGTCAATGGTTGGGGCAAAGCTGGAGTTAGTGAAGTTCATGGAATTTCTTATTTTGATCTGCCTATGGAACCATTGTTCCAGCGTCACTCACCAGTGATGCTGTAAGGAAAGGAAAACCTACCCAATGCTGATTGATCCATGAACTCTTCATCCAGTCAGAACTAAGCACCAACAGCAGGAAGGAAGCTGCAGCACTGTCTGCTTTGAGTTTTTAGTGAGTTCACTAGGAGATCCACTATTCTGATGTCAGACTTTGCTGAGCTATTCTGCATTTTAGATGTATATTCACCACCAGTGATAGAGGCCCCTTGGGGGTTTATAAGAGATGGAACTCAGCAGATTGCTGGTTCAGAATGAGAACAAGTGTGTTTTTTCCCTCAACACCTTGCCCTGTGTTTACTAGTTGTATTAGCACCAATTAATTTAGATGGTCTAAGACTCAGTGTTCATGCTGGGCAGTACATGTCTGCTGTCTGTGTTGATAACAGGACAGATAAGCAAAATCATGCTTTCTGTCCATAACATCAATGAATATTGTCATACGGGTTCATGTGGTTCACTGGGAGTTTATGTCTCTTGCTTTTCACTGTTAGGATTAAAAAATAGCAAAAGCAATCCAAAAGAAACTGATGAGTTCTGTAAGGACACACAAGGATTTACATTCACAGAGCAATTCAATGCAAAATACCCAAGTTAACCTGCTAGCTTTTGTCATGAATGCAGAGAATGAAGACATCATCATCTTCTTTCTTATTATACTTCACAGAGCAAGATAGAGGCATGTATAAAAACAAATCCCAGAAACAGATCTCCCAAGAACCAAATATTTTATAGGTTTGGGATTTTTTTGCTTTTATTTTGTATTTCTTATATGAAATTAACAGCTTACACAACTTTTTTTTTTCCTTTTTTTAAGCTTCTGCACCAAAATCACAAATATTACAGCATTATCTGGGATGAAGAATAGTGAAGGGTCATTGAGATGTCCTCAGCACCACTTCAGTGCAGAGAAAGCTTTTCCTCTTGCCTGAGGGATTTTTCTTTCCTTTGTGCCATCACAGGTTTTATTTTTATCTTAGCAGTGTCTTTTCTAGTATGAAAGATCCCTGGCTGGTGCTAGACCACTGTGCAAGTTCATTACTAAAGCAATATCAATACACTATGTTTCCAACAGGGCACCTCAACACAAATGTATTCTATGAGGGTTTTTTTCCAGTTTTAATCTTCAAGCCTACACCTGAAAGCAAAATGCAGCTACTTCAAGCTGTAAGAATGGAATCACCATGGAGGGTTTTTTGTTTTAACATATTAATTTTGTTCAGACTTTTCTGTCCATTATCACCCATATACCTTCCAGAAAAATATTGTTTTAAGAGGAAGAAAGTCATTGCAAATAATCCAGTGGGGCTGAAATCAGTAACATTTATGAAGATCAGTAACCTACCCAAACCTTAAGTTTTAGCACAAGTTTTTACAATTTACAAATTTGCTTCAATTTCTCTAGGGCTAGTTTCAGAAACCTTCCTCCGCCAGCCCATTCTTGGGTTTTCCACTTTTCTCCACATTCCCAATCTGCTGCACCCCTAGTTTCATGTTTAAACCAGCTTTAGGTAGAAGTTGGCAGGTATTTTAAAGACAGTATAGATAGTTTCCACAGTGCTGATTGTTGGTTCTAACTATTACATAGTTAGATCATCTCTCCATTGCTGGCTTCTTTTAACCAGCAAGAACTTTTTTAAAAATAAGAGAAAAACAAATAGTTTGGCTTCTGGGAGACAGGAGAGTGAGAGTCTTAGGCCTGTAATGCCAAGGCAAGATCAGGTTGCTTAGGATCTGACAAGTTTCAACAAGTTGGTAGCCACGCATAAGATAGCAATGGTGACTGTGTGGCTCTTGAAGCAGCAATTACTTTAGAAGACTTAATATAGATAATTTGGCCTGAAGCCATAGGTTTTGCAGTTCACATTTCTGTTCACCTAAGCCCTACATCGCCCTCTGCTCCCTGGCTTAACAGAAAACATTACAGTACTGGTGGGTCCCACATAGGTAGGTGCCTTGGATGTACACCTGCCCCAAGTTACATGGGACAACTCTGGGTCACTGAGCATCATTCTTGAAGCTTTCACATACACAATTAAGACTGCAATTGTCAAAATCCCCTGGAAACTAAGCAGCTAGTGCTGCGAGGCCATTTCCTTAGTATTAGCTGACAAACTTGGAAACAGCAATCAGCATGATGGAAAACGTGTGGACAGATCAGGCATGGAATGGGAATGATTTGTGGACTCCAGGGACTGTGATGCATGTTGTGACAGCCAGGAAAGCACTGATTTTCAGCACAAGACTGCAGGCTCTATAATGATAGTTAAAATATTACCCCTGGGCATTATTGGTTGTTATGCAATGTTTGTTGCTCTGTGTTATCACTGTGCAGCTCTGCCAAGAGCAGGAGCAGTGTTTGCAATGTGTCAGCCAGCACTTCTCCAAAAGTGCCCTCAGAAATCCCTGAGAAAGAATGGAAAAACAAACAAACAAACAAACAAACAAACAGCAACAGCCTTTCACATCTCTTTCTTCTTACCACACAAATCTCATTCCTTTTCTATCATGACCAAGGCAATTCTACATTCTCCAGGGGAAAAATGGGATTTCACGACCTTTAAGGTGAACAATGCATGAAACAAGGCTTGTCATTTTCTTGCAAGGCTTGTGGCACTTAGAAGTTTTGAATCTTCTGCTCACCACCCTAGCAGTATGTTTCCTGACTGGCTGGCCTTCTGCTTGAACTAATACTAAACATTCTTGGTTTTGTTTTTTTTTTTTCCCCAGGTTGAGGAAAGGTCCTTAAGAAGTAATTTTAGGGGGGAAAAAAGTGTCTTTTTTCCTTCTGCTTCCCCATCTTCTAAGTGCCTCCCCCTCCAGGGTTAGACTGAGGCCACTTGCATTTAACACTTAGTTTACAAGTATGCTTCTGCCCATACGTAAATTTTCTAGGTGACAATTTCATTGGGGAAAATGCTGTTGAGATTGTGTGTGCAAGATAAATGGCTTGTAAATATTAAAAAAAAAAAAAAAAAAAAAAAAAAAAGTCACTTTTCAATTGTGCAATAAAATTGTGAAATAATCCTCTCAGTTCCTTTCCAGTGTCTGACTTGACATGTCCCGGTTTCAGGACTGTTGTTTCTTCAAATGAAAACAAAAAAAGAAAGGTTATGAACTATTTTGATTTTTTTCTTTTAGATTTTTGTTACTTTTTAATTTTGAATTACCATGAACTTTAATCTGGTTTATTCCTCCAGCCCTGATTCAATCACACACATTAGTCCAAGGCTGTGCCCACTGTAGGCAGGTGAGTTGTTATCAGTTAATAATTGGTTTATCTGCATCACTTGACCTTGATCTACTTCCTGCTTTTGGCTTTCTGTAATCAAAGACAAGGCTCTGGCAGATGAGGGGCATTTATTCAGCTCATATTTAAGTAAGACACCAAGCAGCTGACACACCAGCACCGCCATGGAAGCTAAACCCAGCCAACAGGTTAGTGTTGCAAATGCTTTATCTGATGGGAGGGTGTATGGATTTTCCATTATATGGGAGCCATTCTCTTGACAATAGGAAAAAAATATGTGCACAAAATTAGAAGCCTTCATATTTCTATTAATTAACCCCTCCTGATAGTTTTTTCAGGGACTCAGAGTTGCAATTTCAAGGGCATAATCTCACTTGCAGTTGGTGCATCCTTTAGGACTGAGGAGTAGAACCATAGAACTACAGCTTTCTCCCTCCCTGCTTGGTGCCATGAGGCTCCTCTCCAGCACTTCATAATCAGCAAAGGAGCTTAAGTGAAAAACTTCATTATCAAGAAAGTAAAAATGGGAAGATGGGTCCGCTGCATAATCTTTTGAGGTCTGATTGTTTTGGTTTTTTTTTTTTTTAACCAAAATTCAATTCAAAATTTTAGATTTGTAGGGTCACCATAAATAACAGGATGTCCCTGGATGCAGGGTATGGACCCTCTCTTAAAGACTGAGTAGAAAAGGAGGCTGAGGGGTGATCTCATTGCAGCTTTGTTACAAGGGAAAGAGATGGAACTGCTCCTAATTTCTTCACTCCTGTGACTGAAGACAGAACTTGGGGAAATGGTTGGAAGCTGAATCAGGGGAGGTGAAGGTTAGAGATCAGGAAAAGGTTTTTCACCCAGAGGGTAGTTGTTAAGCAATGGAACAAGCTCCCCAGGCAAGTGGTCACAGCACCAAGCCTGCCTGAGTTGAAGAAGTATTTGTATGGTGCTCTCAAGCACATGGAATGATTCTGAGGGGACCCTACATAGGGATAGGATTTGGACTTGAGAATCCTGATGGATCCCTTCCAACTTGGCGTAGTCTATTATTCTATGAATATGAAGAAAAAATAGTGTTAGTTGGGAAACTACCTGAATTTATTGTTTTTTCAGATGATTCTGATGAAATGGATTTTATGTGATGCAGGAATAGGCTGGGAGTCCAAAAAAAGTTAGAAAGCTATGGATCCATTACCAGCAATGTAAATACTTGGAAAAGTGTATATATACATATAAACAGGTAGGAAAAGAATTTAAAGAAAAGGAAGGTGGAGGACTGGAAATGTATAGATAGCTGTTTAAGCTGAATTCTGCAATAATTGCAGAGAAAGACAGGTAGACCTCCCTTTAATTCCCTGACTTTGCAGCAGGGCAAAGCTGGTTTGCACTGGGAAATGAATGACTGAGCAGGTGCAAGAAGTGAATAGCATTAACTGTGTAAATAGCAGCTGATTTTCAATAATCAGGCTCTCATAAGGGATCCTTTGCCTCTGCCATTTCTGTATTACCCACAACCCTTCCTATCCACCCACCTTTGATGAATCGGTATTAAAGAACAGAGCTTCCTTTAGGATTTTTGTTCAATATTAATGCTCTGAGACAGATGCAGTAGGATGAATTGCAGTTTATTTACCTTGGGGTCACAAGTTAGATGTCATCAAAAGGGGACAAGTTGAGTTCCCAAGACTGAGGTGCTGGATGGGGCCTTACCCACTTTCTTCACTAACTCTCCTTCAGGCTCACTGTATTATTTCTGGTGATCTTTGTGTAATCACCTTCACTTTCAAGCTGCTTTAAGAGAAGAGTTAACTAGTGGCTGGGTCATATAGGCAGGTATGGGAGGTGTGTGTTTACTGCCTTGGGATTTGATGTGTAGCTCAACATCCAGGTGTGATGCTGGGGCTGTTGATGAGAATTTGGCCAGAGTCTTAGCCAGTGAAATGGCATAAAAGAGGGTTATCTATCTTCCTAGTTGGCTACCTGGGTTTCTGCCTCAAGTTTCCACAGATCAGATTGGGCTACCATTTCTTCATTTCTGTATATATCACACAGTCCCTACTTTTTTCTTCACAGGCACATTATATCTCAAGAATAACTATTACAGGATGGTCATGTGAGTCACTTGTCCCCATATGGTCAATGTATGATAGTGAGTGTCTGTGGGGAAAAGAAAAATTAAATTTTTAATTCATGTATCAAAAATTTGATTTCATAGCCCAGGCACTGGGAGACTGAAAACTTTAGTCTTGGTAATCTGGTATTTGATAAAAGCACTGCATAGTTGTAGCAAAGCCAAAAGGGGAACAGCAGTTGCCCTTGCCCAAATACTGCTAGTGGTAAAGCCTGTAATATCTGCTGGTCACTAAATTGGCTTTGTATACCAGGAGAGAAATAAAAGTTTTGCTGACATTCATCTATCAGTCTGGCTTCAGAGCTGAAAATTTCAGGTGGTAAATGGCAACAATGTCTCATTTCAGGCTTTTGCTGGCAGGACATTTATGTTGGGTTATGATTTTTTTAGGTTAATTTTCCAATTATAAGTGCTGTACACACTTTTTTTTTTTACAAAACCCAGTATTTTGAAGTGGCCACCAGGGAGAAGGATGAACAGCCCTAAACGGGTTCAATTCATCTTCTCCTTCAGGGCATAACAACAGCTCTTAGGAGCAATTGTTCCTCTTTCCTGAATAGGCAAGTGTGAGGCTTCCATACACAGCTGCCTTGCCTTTATCCTGCCCCTGGATTATTCCTTCACTTGAGGGCTCTCATGTGTCTCTTGCTGAGAATCTCTTTCATGTTGTTTCTGGGGAGAAGCCCATGTGTTGTCACCATCTCGGCACTTCTGCTAGACCCAAGTCCTCGTCCCTTCTTCAGCTGATTAAATGCTTTCTTAGTTCTGGGGGAGCACAAGTGAATGCCCAGGTACCTACTCCCTCCCTCCTCAGCTTAAGCAATGTTTGCAGCAGCAAACCTTTCTTTTTGGTAAAGAAATAGGAACATCTGTACTTCTGCTACATCTTTCTGATGTGTCTTCTGATCCAGGGGAGGTTCATAAAGTCAGGCCTGGCTATCATGGTTAGCTGGTAAAATCATTAGGTAGCTTTAAGAAACAAAGAAACACCCAGACACTCACAGGCAAACTCCTTATTCAGATTGTAGGCTCATCATAGATGTCATTTAATTACCCAGAATGTTGTTTGCCTCACATATTTAATAACAGTAACTCAGCAAGTTTAATATCCTGTAACTAATTCTTTGATTAATGTTGTATTTCTCCGAGCAGTGTGCTTGCCTCATGGCATGCATGAAACATGAGCTGTAGGGAATTCAGGAGTTGCCCATGGCCCACTGAGCAGCCTGCCAAGTGATGCTAAAAGCCTCGCATCTCAGGGTGGGTGTGTGGATGTTTGGTGGTCACCTGGGAGAGTGCATAGTCCCCTGTCACTGCATTCTGACAGCTGAGTTGCAAGACACTCCTCAGTCATGTTTATTTCCCTTTGACTGAAGACTGAGAAGATAATTTTCTCTTCAGTCTTCAATCTTTTGCTGAGAAATCCAATGTGGCTCATTCAGAACTTCTGCATTTCATTCAGAAACTTGTTCAAATGCAGGTGGTGTTCTTCGTTTCTCAGGGCAACACCCCCATTGGCCTATACTGACATCTTCTGAGGCTTCTGCAAGGAAATTCAATCCTCCAAGATTCACCTAAAGCAAAGCAAATATGAGATGCTCCACTAGCATGTACCACTCCATCTGCTTCCAAAATTACTTTAATAGGGGAATAAGCATCACAGTTCAGGAGGCTTCTGCACTGCTCCATCAAACAGCCAAGGCAGCTTTCAAAGATCAGAAATGTGACTTCATAATGACAGTACTCATTTACCTCTTAAGATTATTTTTTTTTTTTTAAGCCCAATGCTACCCATTCTTAAGCCTTAAGCTCCCCCTTGGAGCTCAGTTCTCATTTTAATGCCAATATCTTCAGCCTTTCTCCCCTTCTGTTTGTATTTTTCCAGGATGCAGTGGCTCATCAGGTAACAAGGCTGTGTGTTTTCATATGGGTAGGCCGGAAGCCTACAGGATACTTCAAGTGTGGGGAGAAAAACTGCCAGAAAGAAAGAAAGAAAATTCCTCCTTCCTCTCTATATGCTACTGCCCTCCCAGAGATGATTTTTGCACAGTGAGGTGCTGCAGGCTGGCAGAGAGGGTGGGAACTTGTAGGTTGTTTCACTGAGGATCAGTGTTTTCCTTAGGGTAACTCTAAAGGAAGGGATCAGAGGGACAAATCCATGTCACTGTGTCCCCATGCAGTGAACCTGTTAGCGCAGCATGGTCATTCTTGTGCTTTCCAGCATAGCAGGGGTGTTTGGTGTGTGAGGTTGAAGAGGTTTGTTGTTGAGAGCTTTCTTCTCTTACAGGGCATCACCTGGTTACAGGAATGTCTGCCAAGGCACGATCTGGCTTCATTTTTTTTAGTTCACCCTGCAGAGAGGATCAGTTTATTCTGAGCAATGGAAACAATCCACCAGCTCTGCTCATTCCAGTTAAGCATGAGGCATGGTACCTTAACATTAAAAGTCACTTAAAATGACAAGAGGGTGTTTAATTTTCAGTTGGAGATTGTAAAAGTCCTTCTGCCACCACACTACACCTACTCCCCTCAGGTCTGACTTCTTTTCTTGTATCTGCCCTCTGTGACCTGGCAAGGAGCAGCCACAGCCCTCACCCTGAGCTGGGGGATTGCTCCCTTCATGTCTCTGGCTGTCAGGAAAAGCAGGAACCATGAGCTGGGGGGCCCATTCCAGCTGGGTTTCTCGAGTTTGGTGGTTATTTATTGCACCTGAATCTTTGTGAAATGTTTGTTTCCCGAGAAACAGATTTCAACTGGATGGTTCATTGATTTGATGACGAAAAGTGATTAGTATGGCAGTGAAAACTTGTTAGTCAAAGATTTTTAACCCAGCTGCTCCTGGGGAAAAAAAAAAAAAATCAGATGGAATTTTGTTGTTGATTCCAGCACTTAGTGCAGTTTGCTTTACAAGCTGTTGTAAAGCTTAAAGACACAGGAGCTGGAGCATTTGGTTACTGGAAAGGAAAAATTTTCAACCTGTGTCACATCTGTACTTGACTTTGACTAGAAGAGAAAGCTGCAGGGTCATATTTGTGCACATTATGAAATGACAAATATGTGACTGGATCCCTCATTTTGAGGCAGAGCTGCCATGCAAAGTTTTCTGGTCCTCTTGGAGGGCAAACAAGGAAGCAGTGGACCACTGGCTGCTAGGATGGGCAGCACTGGGGGGTTGGATTCCAAAGATGAATGAGGGTTTTGTGGGTACTTGCATTCCTATCCCATCTCTGGAGTTCAGGAGGTGGGATCAAAAGAAGCAAATACTGAAGCCATGCACCAAAGGTTGTAGCACTTGATGTCCCCTGAACATACATCCTCCAGGTACCTAAAGCCCTGTGATGTAGGAAAGGGGACTTGGTCCATTTTAGAATTACCTGAGGTAGGCTGAGGCTAACTGGCTTGTAAATGTGTCAGTAACACACCTACTCTATCTCCCACTGAAAAAAAACCCAAACCAACCAAACAAAAAAAAACAAATAAAAAGAAAGAAAAAAAAAATCAACCAGCCAACAACTAGATGAAATGCCTCAGTTATTCTAAAATCCATATTTTACATGGGTGAAGGGCTTCTAAATGTTTATCTCCACGCTGTTTTTCTCCAGAAAAAAAAAAGAGGCAGGCTTTACCAGAGAATTAAGTTCCTACAGCCTGGCTGCTTTATCTTTGCTGTACAGAAGAGACTGGAGAAAATGGCAGAGAAATGGGAGTAAGGAAACTGGTAAGAGTCTTGTCCTATATCCTCGCCAGACACCTGGAGATAAAAATTCCCTGTTCCTGTGTACCATAATCTACTGAGGGAGTGGTGCAACTATATGATTAATGGGTCATAGAGCACCAGATAGGTGTAGGCCAGAAAAAAAACAGTGGAGTAATGCAGGGGTCTTTCCTGGCATTTCCCTTTTTAACATTTTTTTCCAGTGACTTGGAGGAGGTGACAAAATGCATATTCATCATGTTCACCACAAAGCTGGGGGTGCCAGCTGGCAGTGGCCATCCAGCAGGACCTAAACAGGCTGAGGGCATGGGCTAACAAAAACCTTATGAAATTCAACACGAACGAGTGTCAGGTGCTGCAGCTGGGAAGAGCCTGGTGTAGCATTCCAGGCTGGGATTTACTGCCTGCCTGAGGGGCATCTCTGCTGAAAAGACCCCAAGGGCCCTGGTGAGCAGAGAGATGAGCATGAACCAGCAGCAACCCTGGCAGCAGGAATTGCCAGCAGCCTCTTGGGCTGTATCAACAGCAGCACAGCCAACAAGGTCAAGGGAAGGGATTATTCCACTCTACATAGCACTCAAGAAGCCACATCTGAAATATCCCAATTTTGGGCCCATACATTGATAAAGAGCTGTGAGTTCAGGGTAAGGCTTTCAAATTAATTAGGGACTGGAGCTCTTCCTCTGTGAGGATCAGATGGGGCAGCTGGGCTTGTTCTGTTTGGGGAAAGTAAGGCTTCAGGGGGACTTAACCACAGCCTCCTTGTATTGAGTAGGAGGCTATAAAGAAGATATAGCCAGGCTCTTTAATTTTGGAAACAAGTGACAAGAGAGGCAATATCCTGGAAGGATGAACCAGAACTGTAGCTGCTAGGTGGGTAAATTATCACCCACCTCTGTGCCGTTGGTCTGGACTGCAGTTCTTGTTTGGCATCTTTCTGAAGGCACTGATGGTGTCAAGCTGCCCAGACCAATGCCAGAGGCTTCCCCAGGCATGCTCTAAAGAGACATGAAATTATGGAGCACAAAACTGCTTTTCATTCATCTTCCTCAAAGCTGAAAGCAGGTGGATAGTAATTCAAGTGATTGTGCATAGCAAGTGACACAGGAAAGACAATTAGAAAGAAAGACAGACCAATAAAAATAAAATAAAAATGGTGTATGTATTGAATGGGTTGGCCTTACAGGTCCCAGTTTCCCTACACTGGGACTCGTAAAGCTATTTAGAACTTTATCAGTGAAAGTAAGAGCACAAACTAGACTGTAGCACGGTAAGTCTGAAAACAAGAAATTCCCCATTCAAATCCCCGTTTTCAGACAGCCTGGGGACAGATGCTGGCAGGCAGGGCCAGCCTGACTTCTCTCTCGGGTGAGGCTGTGTGTAGGTGGGCTGGCATTGCCCTCTGCTGGCTGCTGCTCCGGGTGGGTGATGCTGGGCACACGGGGAGGCACGGGGCTTTTCTGGACTTTCCCAGGTTTTCTTGCCACACTCATCACTGTCTCCTTCCCTCTGTATGACATGTAGCCCAATGGCACCTCTGCATTCCTGCTCCTCTGGCAGGGTCCAGCTTCACCCTTCTCTAAATGACACTTTGTTATGCTTAATTTTCTCCTCTGGGTGTAGTTTTGGGCTTTTCTTCTTTTCTCTCTCCCAGTACAGAAGTTTTTGCCTCTTTGTGTAAAGGACATCACTGCCCACTGTGCAAGCAGCTGTGGAAATCCTAGCTTGGGTTTTTAGCAAATTTAACCATTGCAGTGTAAAATTCTGAACACACAGGGCAGGATGCCTTTTGAAGGAGTCAGGAAACTGAAAGCGCTTTCTATCAGTATTATTTACTTTAATTGTACTGGTTAATGACTTTCTTTCTGCTCTTGGCTAAGTTTCTGGGGCACTATTCCCTGATGGGCACCAGCCCATCCATTTGTCTCATTTCATTAAAAAACAGAACAAAGCTCACAGCCTGAAGTAGAGTTTTTAGTGCTCTCCCCATCTTACATTGCACAAACTGTGTATTGCAGTCTTTCCCTTGGAGATCTGGAATCTTCCCAGGAGAATATGGATCTCTTGAACAAGGTAGAGGAATGAAATGTAGTGAACTAAGAAAATTAATTTAGAAAGAGGACAGGGAAAAGGATGGTGAGAAGTTATTTCTTGTAATATTAACAACTTGTGCTCAGAGCTGGATAACCAATGCTCCTGGCTCTGGTTCTCCTTCTCTGAGTTGACTTATGAAGCCTCCCCAGTGACACATTGCAGACACCTCTGACTGGCAGAGTAACTAAACAGTAGGAGAAGGTAACTAAACAGTAGGAGAAGGTAAGAGTAGCCATGAAAACAGAGTAAGTATTGCTCATAGCAAGTGCAACCAATAGATACTGTTTATCAATAAACAGTGATCAGTTCTTAGTGGGGCTGGCACAACAGACACAACAATTAGCACCAAAATATACACCCTTGTCTGTGCCAAGTCTAGAAACAGAAAGAATGACAGAGTTGGGTTTGTTCAGCCTTGAGAAAAGAAGCCTTATGGGAGACCTTATTGCCATATTCCAATACTTAAAGAGTGACTACCAAGAAGATGGAAACTCCCTTATACAAGGAGTCACATGGAGAAGATGAAGTGTAATGGGTGCAAGTTAATCCTGGGGAGATCCCTGTTGAATATTTTTCACTATGAGAAGAGTTGGACATTGGAATTATCTCGCCAGGGGAGTGGTGGATTCCTCAACATTGCACACTCTTAAAACTCAACTTGATAAGGTGCTGGGCCATCTCATCTAAACCATGTACCTACCTAGAAAGGTTGGACCAGATGATCCTTGATGTCCCTTCCAACCTGGCATGCTATGATTCTGTGACACTGAGGCAAGAAGCAAAGACCTAGGAGAATAGCAGGAGATTAAAAGAATCTGAAAAACACCTAGAAACACTCTCTTGCAAAGGATTGTGTAGGATGCTCAACAGGGAAAGGACCACTGTAGGTGTCGATTCTTGCTGGATGGGTATCAGTGACAGAAAAACCATATCAGCATGGTCCAGGATCATGAGGTTAGACAGACATAGAGACAAAACCTCTGTTATTTACCTCACACTCAGAGGAGTATCATGAAACTTTGAAATGAAAGCCAGGTCAGTGACCTAAGTGGGAAGAGGTGTCTTATACATTCTCCAGTTGTAAGGAAAGTCCTGCAGGGGGAGGCAGAAACCCCTAATGTGAGCATGAAACCACCTGGCTTTCATATCTGGCACTGCTGTAGCTGTAGCTGGGTATTGTACCACATCTCTTAGTGTCTGTGCTTAGCTATACAGATAATCCAAGACTCTCTTGCAATTGCTTTACAATCCAATAACAAGTTGTCTGTCACACTGATGCATTTATTTTGTGATTGATGGTGAAGTAAACTTCAAAACTAGTGTCATGGAGCAGGGGGCTTTATTTCAGGCAATAATATTTCTGGTCAGTGGCTTGGAACGTGCTCCTGCCAGCTGAGCAGAAAATAGAGGATTAGTTGATCTCTTCCTCCAAGTGTTTAGCACAATCTCCTCTGCTGGACATAAGCTTATGGTCCTTGGAGATGCAACAGCAACAGAAAACATGGCTCATACATAATCTTAAAGTCCCTCTGTTAAGGTGTACAGCTCTCAGCTCAGCACCTCTCTTTCATGATTCCCTGTGTGACCTGGATTTGTGGGGAATAAGAAGGTCCCTCTCATGAGTAATGTTGAAAAGGAATCAGTGCTTTGCTCAGTGTTATTTTGCACTCAAGATGGTGGGCAACAACACCAAAAATATGGATGGTAAATCATGTAGCACTTGAGAAGGTGCTCCCTGAAACTTTACTCTGAAGGGTCAGCGGTAGAGTGATGCTAATCTAGTTTGAAAACACCTGTTCCCAAAAAAAACCATTAGTAATTATTTATTTATTTTTTTTTAATATGAAACTTTATCTGCCTGTTTACTGCTGCATTTTGGGTTGTTTATAGTTTCATCAAAGGCAACAGTTTCATCCATAGGGCCACCCACTTACGTTGTGCATTGTTGCCTGTGCTCTTGGAGAGCGAGGGGGAGAAGTAGGAAAAACAAGCTCTGGTTAATTATAGCCACTCTTCTGCCACTAGAGACTCCTGGAAAATATCAGTCACCTTCCTGAGTACCTCACAGCAACTATAAGAGGTTTAACAACCCAAATGAGGTGAAAGGCTGTATCAGGTAGAGAGAAATCTCTGAGGATATATTGGAAACACTTGAGGGAGGGAAAGTAATACGTCAGACTGATGTTATGTTTGGCGATAAGGTTAGGAGAGATGTTCGTAGCAAAGGACCCAAGGACTGGAACATCTATTCTCCTGTGAGTGTGGGCCTGCTTTTTCTTGTGTGTCTGATAACTTGAGAAGCCCAGTATGGAGCATAGAAATGGCCAAATGAACTTGAGAACTTGTACACTTACGCCCCACAGTACATGGAGCATAGTATTTCATCCACTTGCTTTAGACTCAGATCAGAGGATAAAAGTTCTTCTGATGTTAAGCCTTTTCTCTGTGTTGTACCTGCTAGCAGGTGGCAGTCCCATACATGTCACCTTCAGAGAGTTCTGTGCCAGGACACGGAGGACATTTCTGGGACAAGGTACCCAGGGGAGTTTGTGCTGCTGTTTGTGTGGTGGAAGCAAAAAGATACACTCAAGTTTTGGCAGTCAAGTCCTGTAAGAATAATTAGTCTGGAGCCTTGTTTTTGTGTGTGGGAATAAGGGAATTCTTTGGGAGGAACAGGGTTCAGGATATGTTGACATGTGTCAAGATGCAAGGTCATTTTTCATGGACTGGGTAAGTTCCAGGGAACACTTTTTTGGGCCTTTTCTCAGTTTCCTTCCTCTGAAAAAGAAAGGGATATCACACTCACTTCCTCTGCTTATCATTCTCTCTTGCATGCATCGTGGCACAGGTGACACTGCTTCAGATCAGGGTGTCCCAAGCTCTTTATATCATTTACATCCAGGGTGATCAGATGATCTGCAGACACCATGAAGCTGCAAGCACTTTAAGCAGTGTTTGCAACATGTTTTACAGGGGTTGTTCTGGTAATGCCCTGGGGGGATCTGAGTCAGTCAGGCTTGTCAAGGAGCCAAATGAACCAATTCCTCTCTGTACAGCCAGCCCAAAGAAAATGCATTATAGCATAGCCAGGTTACCTGGTACAGTTGACAGAAACTTTACCCATGCTTGGAATAAAAAAATAAGAGCTTTGCAATGGGCTTGGCTGAAGGACATATCAGCCTGGAAGTGTAAATATATTTTGTGATGCTCTCTAGAGACCTGCCTGCCTTGAGTAACTTAAGATGATAAAGGCTGTGTATCTAAATTGCAGTCGTTGGTCCTGGATATTTTTGTGGGTGACCCAATGTAATCAATGTATATATTTTTAGCCTGCAAAAAAAGTCAAGGCTCTTCAATGAGACAAAAAAAAAAAAAAAAAAAAAAAAAAAAAAAAAAAAAAGGAATGTTTAATCCTATGGGAAAGAATGATTTTTTTTAACTGAGATTTCCACTTCATTTGTCACATTTATCTTTCTGTCCTGGGAATGCACACCATTTCAGAAAGGTGAAGAAAAAAGTTGTCTTAGGAAGTGATGTCTTTTGCTTCAAAAGCTATAGTTAGCTAAATGTCACCTCTAGAAACATTGTAATTCCAGTTATTGGCTATATGGGAATATTTTTGAGAATTTGATTTGCTTAAATACGTCTTTGTGCCCATAATCTTAGATCCTAGCATTGCCCTTTCAAAATGCCAAATGCAACAGCTTGGATCATTAGCACACTTTGAATTCTGTTATTTGGGTCGTGCAAATGTGACTCGTGTCCTTTAGACAGACACTTTCATGCTGTGGGGAGAGTGGGGTGGGAAAGGGGGGATAATATTTTAAATATTGTAGGACAATTTTGGTGTCATGTATAGTGTTGTAAATCCAGTGAAACCTAATAGACCTTAATTGACATGAAACAGTGAAACTTAAAAGCAGCTTAATTGACATGAAACATTTGCCCAGATGAGAGAAGTTTATCATTAATCTTTTTTTCCATTTTTCTCTTTGAAATTTCATTTCCCCTGCAATATGTCTTATCAAGCTGGCTCGCTAAACACTTGACTTTGAGTTTTATTTCTTCTCTAAGAACTTTACTTTATCCATGGTGATTCCATACAGAAATCCTTCTGAGGAAGAGGTAGAGCTTTAGGCAGCCTCCTCTCAGTCTCCACAGGCTCCACGACTGCCAGTGCTGCAGGGAGATGTTTTGTTGAGCTCTGTGGGATTGGAAAAGCCTCCCAGCCTCTGCTATGTGTTGAGTTTTCTCTCATTTTGGATCTCTTCTCAATTCCCCAGTGCAGTTTGTAATGAAAGTGATGCTAATCTGTTGCCACAGTTCTCGCCAGAGTAATTGTTTTTTATCTGAAGGCTTTGGGATGGGGAAATGGAAGGGCATACCTGGGGCTCTAGCAGGGATGACAGTGAGATTAAACAGCAAGATTAAATGCAAGTGAGAAAGAGAGGAGAAAGACTGGGTTTTGAAGAACAAGTGGAAATGTGTGTGAGGGAAAAGCAGAGAGGAAAGGCGAAAGGACCATCGGAGAGGAAGGAACAAAAGAAATATAGAGATTGAAAAGTAGCAGTATGGGATGCCACAGATGCGAGAAAAAATAAGTGGTCAAATATAAGGAAAAACAACACCAGATTGAGTTAATTAAAATCATATTCCAACAAAAATTTGAATGTCAAAATGCTACCAATCACTGTCAATAACGCAACTGTATGTTGTGTTGCTTATCATTGGTGTAAACATACACACCAGGATGGATACTTCCAACATCATGTTCTATCACACACCTTTAAATAATATGTATATGTTGCTTTCTATGTATACATTGATAGAGGGAGAGCATTTGCTCTGCAGCTATCATATACTCTGTTGAAATGACAGATCATAATTGCATTGTGCCTGGTAACACATGCAAACACAGAAGCCAAACTAAGATTTCACTGACAACCTTAACTTTGGCATTCCCAGTCTTCAAATGCTTGAGTTTGCAACCTTGATGTTTTTAACATAGGTTTTTTTTTTTC